>NC_041393.1:687776164-687802995 GCF_002162155.2 Triticum dicoccoides
GCGCGCCGCCCTGTCCTGCGCGGCCGCCGCGCCGCCGCCCCTGCCCTGCATTTGTTTTGTGTATATATGCATTTTGTGTGTGTATATATGTGTATTTTTTTGTGTATATATGTGTATACATATATGTGTTTGTATGTGTATATATGTGCATTTTTTCATATATATAATGTATATATGTATGTGGTAGCTATATGATGAATGGATGTGGCTATCTATGTATGAATATAATGTTCATAGCATTTTTTTATTTATATATGTTTTTTAATATATGTATTAATTTTTTATTTAGGTTGTTAGTAGATATCGATTTTGGTTAGTGCATTTTAGGTTAGTGTAGAGGAAAAAGTAAAATAAGGAAAAGGAAGAAAAGAAGAAGAAGGAATAAGGAAGAAGAAGAAGAAAAAGAAGGAGAGGAAAAAGGAAAATAAGAAGAGGAAGAAAGGAGAAGAAGAGGAGAGGAAGAAGAGGAGAAATAAATAAGAAGAGGAAAAAAGAAGAAAAAGAAGAGGAGAAGAAGAAAAAATAGAAAATATTCCTTTCTTGTTCTCCTCTTTTTTTCTTCTTTTTTTTTCTTCGATCTTCTCCTCTGTCGTCGTCGATATACCCCCCTCAGCCCTCTCGCTCGACCAAAACTCTCGAGGACACCCAAACCCTAGAGAAAAAATGATGTTGGTCTCCTACCCCCTCCAGCTACGCTCCTACCCGACAAACTCTCTTGAGGCCACCCAAATTTACCAAGTTAAAAGAGCGTTGTGGTCGAGGCCACCCCAAACCCTTGAAGCATTGTGTCGAGGCCACCACAAACCCTTGAAGCGTTGTCTAGGCCACCCCAAACCCTAGAGAAGCAGCGTCGAGGCCACTAACATGATTCCTTATTGTGATTAGCTAGCTAGTTCTACGTTTACCACTAATATATATCCATCTGTACCATGTTTGAATAATAATTGACATGTTGTAAATATTTGCAGAAACTATGGAGCACTACTGAGACGAAGCAACAGAAGCGATGTTGGGGGAGATAATCGCAGAAGGAACTGATGTCATTGCGTCATTTTTCAATGACGTCGTTGGTCAGGAAGGACTGGGTGAAGAAGAGGGCTATGTTCATGATGGCTCCGGCCCATTAATGCCGGTACAAGAAGAGGGTTATGTTCATGATGGCTCCGGTGATGACCCAATGGAGGTACAAGAAGGAGACCCACTACAAGAAATATGTCAACTTGTGACCACCACTATTGGTCACTGAAAGGTCACAAATTTCCATTTGCGACCTTTTTGTGACCAAAAACAGAAGGTCAAAAGCTGGCCGTCATAAACTGACTATAGCGACCTTTCTTCTAGAATGGTCGAAGACATTTATGACCAAAATATGTCCACTGTGGCGTTTTGGTCACTAGCAACCTCCCCAGGCCACGTAGGCATCCAGCGTGGCAACCTGGTGTGGCACAAGATTGAGCCCGGTCCAATTCGATTTTCTACATGGGCCTAGCCCAACAATTCGGCCTTTTTAATGTATTTTTTATGTTAATTTTCTCTAGCAGCATGGGCCTGGCCCAACAATTTGGCCTTTTACTTTCTAGGGCATGGCCTTTTGCAAATCATTTCAATAAGCCTATTTTTCTGATTTTCAGAAATGCACAATATTTTGATCCGCTATAGTTTGGATCGCAGCCTTTTTAGAGCCCATTTGGTCTATTTCGTTCACAGATTTAAATTTACACACTTGAACAGCAAAAAAACAATAAATATCTCAATTAACTGATTAAATCCAGAAATAACCCAGCCAAATACACATACACACTTGAACATACACGTCTACACGTCCAACAAATGCACATACAATCAAAAACAGAGATACACCAGCACTACTGATGTTGTTCATCTTCAAGCAACTTAAACAAGTGCATATACAATTAAACAGGTACATCAGTAGATATATGTCAACTAAAACTGTGGCACGCATCTCCAAGCTTCTTCATCTTCTGTCACAGCAGCAGCAGCCCCGACGACATTAGATCCTGATCTAGATAAACAATTAGTGAAATACACTAGAAGTAAATAATAATCTTTCAAGAGATCAAATGCCCCATTTCAGTAAACACTAAGCATGGCATAACAAAACTTCCAACAACTTGAATGCAATAGATTAACCTGATGTTGTTCTACAATAGTAATCTATACATACCTGCATGGTACATTGGTACAAATTTAGGTAATGAAATGAACATCACTATAACACCCACCTAAAGAAAAATCCTATTCTACTACCACGACCATCCATTCAACTAACAATACTAGTAAGTGCAAAGAGACTAACATCATAAGGCAGGAGACAATTATGACAATTTTGGTAAGTTGGAGAAATTCTTTAATCAGTTTTGGTATACTTAGGTTCTGAGCCAAAATAGACCAAGCAAAAAAAGCAGTAACTAGTGATGCATGAGCATGAATATGGTACAAAATTGAGCATATTAACTTTAATATTAATTTGGGTCTTCCAACTTTACTGGTCATACATACATATACAGAATTGAGCATGAATCATCAGTCTTAGTTGTATATGAGAGTAGTTGGGTTGTGTATTCTAAGCTCCAAGCAGGTTACAGAAGAAATTGAAGATGAACCGTATATAACAGACTAAAAAATCAAATAGAAACCCAAAAATTAAATATGAGTATAACAGGAAGAATTACAATAGGTTCAATTCAATCAATTTCTAAAGCATTGAATCAATAGCATAAGCATGCAACAACAACATAAGAATTTAATCAACAGCAGCGTGAGTATAAGCATTTAATTAGCAGCAGCAACACAAGCAGCACCACCACCAGCACAAGTGCACACCTATTCAAGCTAGTAGCAGTCTAGCAGGCTAGCAGCAGAAGCATTCAAACAACTAGAGAAGCACAGTACAGCAGCAAAAGCATTGAAAGAGCAGCAAAGTAGGTTTGAGCTTTCACATGCATATCTTATAAACTTAGGCAAGTGTTCTCAGGTTATCCTTAACATCATGCATTAACTTGGGTAATTAGCATCAAACAATACATATCAGTACAAGGCTAGGCAAGATAATAAAGACTTGGGAAAAGATAGCAGAGTTATAAAAAATGATATGTGCCCTTAAAGAGAGGGCAGTGTCAAGTGCGGCACAGACATAGGCATTAGCCGCACCCACGACCCCTGGACACTCTCACAACCGAAGAGCCTTGCGTATAGTCTCCTTCGAGTCTGCAAGAGAAATAACAAGGTGAAGGTCAGTACGCATCAAGGATGATGTTGTTCTGGGTCAAGCTAATTCAAGGGCATAAGAGAATTTAGTCAAAAAATAAAATAACATGTGAACATCTTCCACAAACTATCATCATTTATAAAAAAATACAAAACAAATATGCATAAAGTTGTACAATGGTTGAGTGCTCATACTTATATTATATCAGGCAATAGCTTTTAGCAATAGTGATGATCAACTACTAACAACTCCCTGTGCAATCCTACATTGCAGTAAAAATTCCTCGCCCTCCATTTACTCGCTTTACAGTACTCCTAATGCTTGGAGTAGTTCAAGCAGTACTGCAGTAAAACTACTCCTAATGCTACAGCAGTTTACAGTAAACACTCCACTCCACTGAATATTACTAAAACTTAATAGAATTTAACTAAGCTTTTTCAGTTTCAGAATATGAAAGTCAGAAAATAAGCTTGCAAGCAAGTTTATGTAAGTAATGCACACTGGAGTACAATACTTCTACAGATTTCTGCAAATAATTCATGATTTTCTAACTACTCCAAGATGTCCAGTTAATTAATTGGAAAAGTAACTAAACTTGCAAATTAAGAAAATCTTGTCAGATCACTTGCAATATCTTCGGTGACAGTACATGTTCAGAACAAACACTTACAATATCTACTGCAAGAACTTGTTTACTCCTGCATATTTGCTTGCATGTTCAGAATCTGCAAATATTCAGAAGCATGTTCCCAAATAGCCTAGCAAAGCGAGGCAAACAAGCTGTGGATCCTAATTATAATGGCCGAGAACTAACAAAATTTGCTCACGTAATATGTGAAACACACACATATTCGTTTGCACATCCAAAGTGTGTCACGTACTGGAGATGCCTCTGACCGAGAAGTGCAAATTAGAATCACGTATGGAAGGACACTTCCATCAGCATGTTTGCTATTAAAAAAAATTATCATGTTTGTTGTACTGACACACAATCAGTTTCCAATTATAACTCAAAACCAATCAACACAAGCCAGCCACGCTACACATCCCAGCTAATTGCAACTTGGCGTTGCAACTTCAGATCCCAGTGGCTGGCTACTTTAACAGTATTTATTACAAGTAAAAAACACAGCAGAAAATCCTAGACAGTGAAGAACATATTCAGCACGCACGCTAATTAATCACTTGACACACAATGCAATGCAATGCAACGCAAGCAGCAGGTAGCTAGAAGTTAACAAGACAATAAATAAATCCTTGACAGTGGAGAACATATTCAGCACGCACGCTGGATAGAAGAATTTAATGGCTAACTAAAACTGAACCTTACAAAAGAATTCAGCACGCCGCATGATTGCAAGTAAGTAGTGGTGTGGGGATTAGGTAGTGGTGTGGGGATTATGAGAGGGGTTGCTGCCTTACACAAGGATGTTGAGGGGGAGGCCGGTGGCGTCGAAGTCGCCGGCGAACTTGCGGACGGAGGCGAGGGAGGAGAGGTCCAGCTCCATGAGGTCAAGGCTGGCGGCGGGGGACTCGGCGAGGACGGCCTGACGCACGTCCTCTACGGCGGCGAGGTTGCGGACGGCCATGACGACGTGGGCCCTGCGTGCCGCCAGCACCCGTGTCGTCTCCGCGCCGATCCCGCTCGACGCACCCGTGACTATTGCGGTGAGGCCGGACGCGGAGATGCCGGCGGTGACGTGGTCGACGGTGGAGGCCCAGGAGAAGCCCGATGCGCCCTTTCGGCTGAAGATCCAAGGCAAAGAGAGAAATCGAGACGTGTGAGAGAGAGAAAGGAGGAAGAAAGAGAGCACGGGAAGAAGAGAACAGAGAAGAAGGGTGGCACTCATCTGCTGGCTCCGGCAAGCTGTGGCTGGTGGTCGCCGGCGGCGGCATGCAAAAACACAAGAGGAGCTCCTCTCTTGGGGCTCGGGTGCGGGGAATCCTGGGAGGAGGCTGCGAGGACGGGCGCACTCGGGCGCTCGCTCGATCTCCTCGGACGTAGAGGTGGCCGGGAGATGCGGAGAGGGGAGGGAGGCACGAGGTCGGCGGTGGTGGGTAAGGAGGACGGCGAGGTCGGCGGTGGGTGGGAGAGGACTGGATCGGGAGGGGCGGGTACGGGGAGGAGGGGGCGGCGGCGACGGGGACATTGGGAGCAGGGAGGAGGGGTGCGATGGGGGATCTAATCTAGGGTTTGGGCTGCGGGGGGAGGGGTATCTCCTTTTTTTCTGTAGATAGATGGATGGACGGATGTGGAGATATATATGGATGGATGGATGGATGGGCGCCATGTCATCGATCCCTGGAAAGAGTTTTGATTGGTTCAGAAAATCAATGATCTAAAATAGTTTTCAAGTACTAAAAATAATCTTATGGCCACATTCTTGGCATAGTTTATTCAAATGATCTCATATTATGCACAAGGGGGCATCTTGGAATTCCAAACAATGTTGCCTAAGGAAGTTTTCATTTTCTTTGCACGGAAAATTCATTTTTCATTTTCCGAGTGCCCAAAATGAGTTTTTTTGTGAAGGAACTACCAAATAATTGTTGCAAAAATGGACCAAATCAATTTTATAAAATACTAGGCCATATATCATGCACAATTGACAAAATGGTTGGGTGTCAAAAGTTTTGATCCACCTCTGGTGAAAAAGACAAATTGTCGTCGATTCAGCTGGAAGCGGGTCAAATTTGAACTGCAGGTGCCTCATAGTTTGCTATTTATTTTTTCCAAAAATCCTTTCTAGGTACATAAGTACCTATTTAATCAGAGAAACACCAAAAAAATTCCAAGATTCAACCACTAGCTAGGAACAGTCATTCCCGCCGTTTTGACCGCATTTTGAAACGGGCATAAAAAATTCAAAAAAAATCAAAAAATTGGGAAACCTTCGCATTGTGTCATTATATGTGGCAAAGTTCCCAGGAAAAATAACAAACTTGTAATACGGCAATTATTTTAAAAAAGTGTTCTCAGAAACGAGCTATCAAGCGTGAAGATGCATGGCTTTCAACCCAAATGATCAATCTTATGGCCACATTCATGGCATAGTTTGTTCAAATGATCTCATATTGTGCACAAGGGTGCATATTAGAATGGCAAACAATGTTGCCTAAGGAAGTTTTCATTTTCTTTGGACGAAAAAACCATTTTTCATTTTCTGAGTGCCCGAAAGGAGGTTTTTTTGTGAAGGAACTACCAAATAATTGTTGCAAAATTGGACCAAATCATTTTTCTAAAATACTAGGACATATTTAATGCACAATTGACCAAATGGTTGGGTGTAAAAAGTTTTGATCCGCCTCTCGTGAAAAAGACAAATTTCCGCCGATTCAGCTGGACGCGGGTCAAATTTGAACTGCAGCTGCCTCATAGTTTGCTATTTATTTTTCCAAAAATCATTTCTAGGTACATAAGTACCTATTTAATCAGAGAAACACCAAGAAAATTCCAAGATTCAACAACTAGATAGGAACGGTCATTCCCGCTGTTTTGACCGCATTTTGAAACGGGCATAAAAAATTCAAAAAAAATCAAAAAAATTGGGAAACCTTCGCATTGTGTCATTATATGTGGCCAAGTTCCCAGGAAAAATAACAAACTTGTAATACGGCAATTATTTTAAAAAAGTGTTCTCAGAAATGAGCTATCATCTCTCAAGATTCATGATTTTCAAGGCAAATGATCAAACTTATGGCCACATTCGTGGCATAGTTTGTTCAAATGATCTCATATTGTGCACAAGGGTGCATATTGGAATGGCAAACAATGTTGCCTAAGGAAGTTTTCATTTTCTTTGGACGAAAAAACCATTTTTCATTTTTCGAGTGCCCAAAAGGAGGTTTTTTTTGTGAAGGAACTACCAAATAATTGTTGCAAAATTGGACCAAATCATTTTTCTAAAATACTAGGACATATTTAATGCACAATTGACCAAATGGTTGGGTGTAAAAAGTTTTGATCCACCTCTCGTGAAAAAGACAAATTTCCGCCAATTCAGCTGGAAGCGGGTCAAATTTGAACTGCAGCTGCCTCATAGTTTGCTATTTATTTTTTCCAAAAATCATTTCTAGTTACATAAGTACCTATTTAATCAGAAATACATGGTTTGATGGAGAGACATCGAGGTTTCGACGGTGGCCGAGGGCCCCAACTCTAGAGCGCGTAAGCTCGCATGCCCGCCGCGTGGTCACCGCGTGACCGCGGCGTTGCCATGTGTTCTGGGCGGCCTAGGCATGTCTAGTGGTTTGGGAACTCCCCAGGTAGGTTCTAGGAAGAAAATCACAACATAAGATTCTCACGAGGAGACCGATCGATGCTTAAACATGAATAAGCAGCCAAGTGTTTGATTAGCGGTACGGGAAATTTACATGGCTAATGGCCGTGAGTTTTGGCTGAGGATGATCAGTTACTAAGAAGACCGTCTTCACAAATTTTCATCTCAAAAGGAGGAGCCTAGGTGGTACTTGCTTTGCAAACCACCACACTGGACATAAATACGAATGTTGAAGCTCGGCTCAAAATAATGAATGGTTTGAGCTGGCATTTGGTGGAGGATGGTTATTTGGGCATAGGAAAGCACTGTAGAAAATGGATACTATTTGCACATGCCAAAGTGGTACTTCCTTCACAAACTGTTGTTCTGAACAGAATAGGAAAATGAATATTTTTGAATTATTTTTGAACTAGGAAAGGAAGGTTTTTACATATTTGACGAAGATATGACCCAAAGAATTTATGAGATTTGTTTGGGGATTTTGGGAATGACAGAAACATAGGTGGCTTCACAACCTAGGGCAAAAACTGCCACATGGACATGACACATAGGCAAAACTGATGAGATGGCGCCTAGTCATCGCGACCCACCACAATTTACAAGGCTATGACCATCTATATTGGTCGTTAACAACTAGAAATAAGGCAGCGGACTAGCGCTGTTTGCTTTATGACCATTTCGTGTAAGGAAATTACGACCTTTCTGACCAAAATGGTCGCAATGGTTTAGGGTTTGGAGCCCCCCGAACAGCTCTTGACCAATTGGTCTGAAATGGTCATAGATCTATGACCAATTCTTCCAGGGTCACTGACAGAAGGTCACAAGTTGACATATTTCTTGTAGTGACCGTGCTGACTGCTCCGGTGACCGAACCGAGTCCGGCCAGGTATATACATATTAGTTAAGCCCGTGCTGACTAGTTAATTGATGCACTCATTGTTTTGGTATATGTACACATATTAATTAACTTTCTTCCTTTTTCTAGCCCTCTGGATCGAGCACAACTTCAGTAAGGAGACGAGGCCCGAAGAAAAAGTTGAGCTCGGATGAAAGGTTTGAGATCACAGCAATCGCGCGCGACGGCGAATCGATTGAACCCATCCGGACAAAGAACGCATTTGTTGCTCAGTGCGGGGTTCTTGTTAGGGACAAGATCCCGATCAGCATCCACCAATGGTATAAGCCTAAGGAGGAAGACCCTCATGTGTCTTATGTCAATGATATGCAGAAAGATGATCTTTGGACTGAGCTGAAGGCAAATTTCACCCTACCGCCAGAGGAGGATCCGGAGAAGCCAGTTAAAGAGCAACTAATCAAGTCTTGTGCTCTTAAGAAGATGGCAGACCTATTCAGGAGGTGGAGGAAAGAGCTAAAAAAGTTTGTCGACAAATAAGAGACACCAGAATTCATCGGCAAATATGAGAAGATCAGAGATCACTGGCCCGCATTTGTGGCCTACACGACATCGGAAAAGAGTAAGAAGATGTCGGCGACAATAAAGCTAAATGCTGCGAAGAAGAAGTTTCACCATCGCACGGGGTCAGGTGGCTACCTGCAAGCCCGGCCTAAGTGGTCCAAGGCTGAGAATGATCTGCTTGATAAAGGGATCGATCCGGAGACAATGAGATGGCCAGACCGTTGCCGGACTTGGTTCTTCGGGGCTGGCGGAACCTTGGACCCTGTATCAGGGAAGTGCCATTGGACGGACGAGCAACTGAAAACACCAGTCACAAGGCTTTGACAGTATATCCATGCAGCGCAGTAAGCACTACAAGAAACTTGTTAATACATGACGGTCCTTGTCCGTCATGGACGAGCCAAAAACTGTCATGCGTGCCCCTCCATGACGGATTTAAAATCCGTCATGTATGTCGCGTCATAACTTGACGTTGTACCTTCCATGACGGTACTTGGCTGTCATGGATCTGCCATAGGCCCGCCAAGCCCAAACTAGGACGTGACGGAATAAACCGTCACCGGTTTACATGAGCTGGAAGGACATGACCTGACATGGCGCCTATGTGTATCTGATGTGGAGGCCATGTGTATCTAACATGGAGGCCACCACGGGCATGTATTAACCAGCCCAATTCCATTCCAATCGAACACATTAGCCCATATTTTAGTCCAGCCTGTTTTCTCGATGCATCACAATTTACAACAAGACCACCAAATCATATTCATTCAAAAAATAGCATTTGTTCACAAGACAATATAGATTTCCAAAATAGCATTTGTTCACAAGACAATAAATATTTCCAACAATCTAGTCTGGCTTCAAAAAACAAACCTGAATATCAAACATCACAAGTATATCTAGAAAGAGCTATAAGCATTTTTTTTGTAAAAAGTCGAGTAACATGACTTCATTGAAAATCCAGTGCTAGCTAATTTGAATCTCCAACATGACCACCAGTTCCAGGCAGCTATTCGGACCCAACTAATTCTTGCTAAAAAATATTCAATCTCCAGTAACACGGATAAACAACCAAACCTTCATAGAATAAAAAACAAATACAAAATTACAGTAAGTTATAACAGCCAGCTCCCATACAATACAATGTAGTCCATAGTTAACAGAACATGAAAATAGTAATACTGGAGGCATACTTTCTTCATCAATTAAAGGTAATTCTGTCAATAAACATGCTTTTTAAATGTCATGTAAAATAAAACAACTTGAAGAAAAGATCATTTTAGCCAATTAAATGAACCACTTAGTGATCTATTATGCTAACAGTAAACTTCTTTACAAAGAACAAATATTCGCGAGCATCATAATACTTCAGTTAAGCAAGATGAACCTAATGGTTAAAATATATATATTCTGATGCTACAGACCATAAACTTCACATCTAGATTAACCACACTCACATCTGGATTAACCACACTGATATTTTGAGACTGAACAAATGCACTACATAGCAGATCAAACACTCTTAAATCTGAAGCATAAATTACCATCTATTAGTAATCTCAAAGAAAAACGTGCAATCATCAATTCCATCGCTCATTGAGATTGCAAAACTGTGTACGCGTATTTTCGGAAATACAGTAGTACAAAATCCATCACCTCTGTTGTAATAAGCTAAAAAACTAAGCATCAATTAAACTGTTGCTTGCGAACCCAAATAATTCAAGGGAAAATGGAAAGATTATTTGGACAATATTAAGAAGTCAGGCAATAAATGAATAAGAAATCAAGGTTGTAATAAGTTCATTTCAAGGGTTTCACTTTGTGTCACCTATTTGAATAAAGCAGAAGCAATCAGACAAAGACTGGCATGCTAGAGAATCAATGAGTGCAGCAGGATGAAGATGTACTCTCATCCATGTTAGGAAGTAAAATGCAAAGCAACAACTCCAGTCTTTGCATAAAATGCACCAGTCTAGCTTCTTGGCTTCTTGCATCAGCATTGTTTGCAACCATATTAATACAAAACTTAAAATATTCAATCAGAAACGCAAAAGAACAAGGGAGGCACCTCCTCCTCTGCTGGCATCGGGTTGGTGCTTCTGCTGCAGAGATATCATAAATTGATGAGTATATGGCATGAGCAAAATCACATGAAAAGAAAAATGAAATTTCTTGTGGAACTACAAACTATCCTGATTGTACTACTGCTGTACATTAGTACAGTGAGGAATATTTGTGGAACTGCTCCAACTAGTGTGTGCTGTTGGTTGTGCTACACCACAAACAGGTTTAGAAGCAAGAATGAGTGAACAAACAAAAAAGGTGCTGCATTTTCAATCATACAATGCACTTAACATCCAAAAGGGATGGATTTACGCTGGAGTTTTATTCGAATTAGGTTAATGCATGCAGTTCATGGGGCTGTAGAGTTGCAGGCGGAATCCAGCTCGGTTTTGGAGGGTAGAGAGAGAGAGAGAGAGAGAGCTCACTTGCACAAAGCAGATGGCAGGAGGAAGCAGCCATGAGTGATCCCCACCCCCATCCTTGGAGAGGCTCCTCTGGCCGCTGGTCGTGTGGTGTGAGGAGGGGACACCAGCAGTCATCCATCGCCGGAGCAATCTGATTACTCAAGTTTAAAAAAAATTACTCTAAATGACCTAAACATTCCCATCAAGATATTGTACAGAAGATACATTCGATAGGTGATGACACATATATGCAATGTAACTTCCAGATTTACCATGAGATTTAGGAAATAAAAATTATTGGGATAGTGGATCAAGTATTGACTTCCTGACACAAATTTTAAAGCATAAGCTGCTATACTTGCGTTTATTTAACTTGCACTAAAAGATCAGAACTACATGAGGAAATACAGATGCAACATATATTCTCTGGTTTTCAATTGCATAGTCAACAACAACAAAAAAATTGTAGCACCTTCCTTCTCCCTCTCATTTCAACTAGAGAACACCTTTGCTCAAGCCCAAACGATAACGAATCTATTTAATCGAGCTCAAACAGCAGCAATCCCTAACTATCCCTAGATACAATTCGGCTCGATGGCCATGAAACAGAGTATGGCACAGCCACAGGCTCGGAGCAGAGGAGGGAGGCAGTCGTAGAAGTGCTCACCACAGCGCAGGTCGGCCGCCGCCCTCGCGCGGCAGAGGAGGTCGCCATAGGATGCAAGTGTCGCGCCGGAGATGTGGCAGAGGAGGTCTGGGTCACCTCATCCAGCCCAACACGCGCGAGCTATTGTGCTAGGGGATGCCATCCAGAAGGCGGAGAGGGTGTGTGGAGGTGCTATGTGGACAGAGAGGAGCCGCCGGAGATGCGCCGGTGTTGGACACGACGCGGCAGCCGAAACCCTAGCCATGGCTAGGAGTCGCAGGTGAGTGCTGGACAGTGGAAGCGCCGGGTCTAGCCGGACTAGAGGACGGAGGTGCTTGAGAATAGCTCGTGAGTGTGCTCCGTGGCGGCAGACATCGCCAGAATCGGCTGGCGTGGTCACGGCGCGAGTTGTCGCGCGAGAGAGATATGGGTAGCGAGAGGGATGGATGGGCTGGGGGATGTAGCAGATCTGGTAGTTGCCGGAGCTACGGCGTTAGAGTAGGGGAGGGGGAGGGTCGTCGGTCAGGTGTGGGAGGAGGCACGCGCTGAGACGGTGGGAGGCGGCGATGTGTGGACAGGGGGCTGCGGAGGAGGGAGAGAGAGGAGAGGCTGAGGAGGATTTAGGGTTAGACTTTTATATGAGGACGGATAGACGGGCTTTAGCGGGCTTTGAGCGGGCTTGCGGGATTGTACCAGTCCATTCATGACAGTTTTTGAAACTGTCTTCCAAAATCCTTCATGCATTAACAAGTTTCTTGTAGTGAAGGGACGTTCGTTCCAGACAGGGAGAAGGACGAGCTCACAATGGCCCTCGGGAATCCTGAGCACCCTGGACGGACACGAGGCACGCCAGGCTCCATTCCGTGGAAGGTTGGTTTTCCGGATGCAGGGGGTTCCAAAACCCACGAGAGGAGGAAGAAACTGGAGCAGAGCCAACTGCAGGCATTGCACGAAAGGGTAATGGGGCTAGAGGAACGAGAAGCAGATCACAACAAACGACCTGCCGAAGCTTCCCCCGAAGCTCCCCCGCCATCTCAGCAGAGAAGCAGCGTGGCTTCCACCGAGCTGCTTCAGCCGGAGCATGTCTTGACGGCTCCTGCCAGCTATCCTGTGGATTCTATCACGGGGACTCAAAATTGCCACATTATAACGTGTTTGATGAATTTGAAGGTCAAGGCGGCTGTTGGCTCTGTTTATCCTACTGAACAAGGCGCAACTTATCACTGTCACTACTAGGAAAAGGGCTATAGATAGGATTGATACTAATGGCGCACCGGTTGGAGGTGCACCATTAGTGTGGAAGACACTAATGGCGCACCAGGCACACGGTGCGCCACTAGTATTATTTTTTTTTCATTTTTCCATACATTCTAATGGCGCATGATGTCAAAGTGCGCCATTACTAGTTAGAACTAGTAATGGCGCACCACCCAGACAGTGCGCCATTAGTATATATTATTTTTTTTACTTTTTTGCAAACCTACTAATGGCGCACCGTGTCAAAGTGCGTCATTACTAGTTTAAACTACTAATGGCGCACTTTCCAACAGTGCACCATTAGTATACATATGTTTTTTTACTTTTCTGCAAAAAGTATTAATGGCGCACCACCTGCAGGTGCGCCATTAGTAACCAGGGTTACTAATGGCGCATTTTGTGGTGGTGCGCCATTAGTAACCTGGGACCAACAAGATATTTTGGACAGCCCACCTACCCACTCACTTTCCCCACTTCATTCTCTCCACCTCCTCCTCCAAGCTTGTCTCGGCTGCCTCCTCCTCCTCACCTCATTTCCACCGTAGATTCATCAAAATTAAGTGGTGAAATTACCTTTTTTTGATAGGTAAGTAAGGGGAAAGCTATCTTCATGATGTAAATCTACTTTTTTTCTCCCTAGCTCGCTCCAACAATGTGCACATGCACTTTTTGTGGCCTAGCTAGATCTATGTATGTTTTTGGTGTTGCTTGTGTGTGTGGTGTTGCATATATGTTTGTGTTTGCAGGTACCGGTATTTGAAATGCGATAGTTGCCAATATTTTGCCGGAATGTTGATTCATTTCCGTTTCGGCGAGAATTTTGGCACTATGCATTCTTTTTGGTCCTATTTTTAGGGAAGGTCATGCCAAATTTTATCTTGGTTCTAAAATATCGTTTTGCTCTACCCCGCAGGCGACCATGGTCCGCACGATGACCGAAGGCATCGCGAATAGGTTTTTGAGCTCCACGAAGGCCGAGATGCTTCAAAAGAACGAGACGGAGATAAGATGTCCGTGTTGAAGATGCAAGCTGAAGAGCCTTATTGCGGACCCGGATTCCGGGCAGGTGCGAGACCACCTGCTCTTGCGTGGTTTCATGGATGGCTATCGGTGGCAAGGTGATGAAGATGACTATGAAGTCATCCATGGGGGCCGGGCAAGAAATGAGGAAGGGCAACAAGACAACCACCGCGGCGAGGGAGGGCGAGAAGACGAAGAATCTCCAGTACATGATCATGACGGTGATGATGTACACAATCATCATGTAGAAGATGTCGTACATGATGATGAGGAAGATCAAGACGAAGGGCATGATCATGAAGATGAAGATGCCGGAGCAGACGACGATGGAGGCTGGGTGCAGGACCCTCATATTCAAGAGCTGCTTCACAAGCAGACGGATAATGCAAGAGCTGCCGCCCGAGAGAAAGCCAAGCTGGATCAACTGGAGATAGACGCGGTTACTCCATTGTATGAAGGATGCAGGCCCGAGGATACCCGCCTGAAAGTAACGCTCATGGCTCTGGAGATGAAGGTAAAACACAAAATGACCGACGCATGCTTCGACGAGAACATGTCATTCTGGCACGAACGTCTTCCCAAGGGGAACAAGTGCCCGACCAGTTTCGAGGAGGCGAAGAAAATCGTGTGTCCTCTGGATTTACCGCACGGGAAATACCATGTGTGCATGAACAATTGCATAGTTTATCGGGACGAGCACGCGGAGTCTACCATATGTCCGATGTGCGGCGTCACTCGATACAAGAAGAGGAAGAAAGCTCATCGAAAATCGGTGTGGTACTTTCCGATCACTCCTCGTCTGCAGCGGTATTTCATGGACCCTAAGGTAGCAAAGCTCCTGCGTTGGCACGTGGATAGGGAGGAGAAGAAGCGGGAAGATGACGGAAATGATCCGGAGATAAATAAAAAAGACAAGATGCTGAGTCACCCTAAGGATGCGAGCCAGTGGCAAGCGTTGAACTTTGAATACCCAGAATTTGGGAAGGATCCAAGGAACATCGTGCTGGGCGCGAGCACCGATGGAGTCAATCCGTTTGGCAGCCAGAGAAGCACACATAGCACCTGGCCTGTGTTTGTGTGGATGTACAACCTTCCCCCCTGGTTGTGCATGAAGAGGAAGTACATTCACATGAGTATGCTAATTGAAGGGCCGAAACAACCAGGGAACGACATCAATTTGTATCTGGGGCTGCTGAAGGAGGAGCTAGACACGCTGTGGAAAACGCCAGCCAATACGTGGGACGCCGAAGAGAAATAATATTTCCCTATGAGAGCCGCACTGCTCACGACGGTGCACGACTATCTCGGTTACGGATATCTCGCGGGGCAGGTAGTCCACGGATTTTCTGGATGCGTAAGGTGCATGGATGACACAACGTATCACCAGCTAGATAGAGATCCCGGGTCTTCGAAACCCGTGTTCATGGGACATCGAAGGTGGCTTCGCGACGATGACCCGTGGAGGAAATGCAAGGATCTGTTCGATGGTGAAACCGAACCCCGAAAACGCCCGTGTACGAGGAGTGGCGAGGAAATATACGAGCTGTTGAAAAATTGGAAAGACTGCCCACTGCCGGGAAAGAAGCAAAAGGCGCCAGAGCCGGGAAAGAAGCGAAAGGCGCCAGAGCCGCTGCTGAAGGTATGGAAAACGAGTTCTGTTTTCTGGGACTTGCCGTACTGGAAGATCCAGCGTGTGCCTCATAGCCTTGATGTCATGCATATCACGAAGAACGTGTGCGAGAGTCTGCTTGGTACCCTGCTCAACATGCCAGAGAGGACCAAAGATGGGCCGAAAGCAAGGGCAGACTTGAAATCAATGGGCATCAGGCAGGAGCTTCACGCTAATGATGATGATGATGATGATGAGGCGAAGCAGGACACAGAAAGTCGTCGCAAAGGCAAAAAGGCCAAGAAGACCGGAAATGACTACCCTCCCGCGTGCTTCACTCTAAGTCAGGAGGAGATCGAGCAGTTTTTCACCTGCCTCCTAGGAGTAAAACTTCCTTACGGTTACGCGGGGAAGATAAGCAGATACCTAGACCCAGCGAAGCAGAAGTTCAGCGGGATGAAGTCTCACGACTGTCACGTGCTGATGACGCAGATACTTCCAGTTGCAATCCGTGGGATCATGGACGCGCACGTTCGTGAAACGCTATTTGGCCTATGCAACTCTTTCGACGTCATCTCTCGGAAGTCCATTGGCGTGAGGCAACTCAGAAGGCTACAGGAAGAGATCGTGGTGATACTATGCGAGCTTGAGATGTACTTCCCGCCCGCAGTCTTCGACGTTATGGTGCATCTGCTGGTCCATATTGTGGAGGATATCATCCAACTCGGGCCGACGCTCCTGCACAACATGATGCCGTTCGAAAGGATGAATTGTGTCATCAAAGGATACGTTCGAAACATGTCACGTCCAGAGGGAAGTATAGCCAGGGGCTTTCTGACCGAAGAGTGCATCTCCTACTGCATGAATTATCTAGGCATCGAGAACCCTGTTGGTCTGCCCGTCAACAGGCACCTCGGCAGGCTCGCTGGATGGGGTCACCGTGAGGGTCGCCGCGAAATGCATGTCGACTTCGAGGGTCGACTCGCCGACTTTGAAAGAGCAAACCTAGTCGCGCTACAACACATAGACGTGGTTGATCCTTGGGTGGTAGAGCACAAAACCTTTATTGAGAAGACGTACAATGACCGAGGCCAACAGAGGACGGACGGAGATATAATCAAAGAGCACAACTCATGTTTCACGCGTTGGTTCAAGCAGAAGCTTCTGTCGTACCCTTTACATGAGGATTCTTTCGCGGAAGAACAACTCATATTCGCCTTGTCACAGGGCGCCGAGCACAACCTGATGACCTATGAGGCGTACGATATCAACGGCTACACATTCTACACCGAGAACAAGGACATGAAGAGCGATGGTTATCAGAACTCCGGGGTAATGATGGAATCCTACACTGGCAACAACAAGGATAGATACTACGGAAGGATCGAGGAGATCTGGGAGCTGAGCTACGCTGGAGAGAAGGTCCCGATGTTCCGTGTCAGATGGGCCAAGAGCGTCCTAAAAGAAGACCGGTATTTCACCACCATGGTTATACCCGAAGCCAAATCCAAGACCGCGGGCGCAAACGTCACCGCGAAAAATGAGCCATGGGTACTGGCTTCCCAAGTGGACCAATGCTTCTTCATTACCGACCCGCCAAAGCCCAGTCGTGTTGTCGTGAGGAGAGGCAAAAGGAAGATCATCGGAATGGATGGAGTAGCCAATGAGCAAGACTTCGACAAGTACGGCGACCTGAAGATCGAACATGACGACGACGATGAAGAAGCAGCACACTGTTGGAAATATGCCCTAGAGGCAATAATAAAAGTATTATTATATTTCTATGTTCATGATAATTGTCTTTTATTCATGCTATAACTGTATTATCCGGAAATCGTAATACACGTGTGAATACAAAGACCACAATATGTCCCTAGTGAGCCTCTAGTTGACTAGCTCGTTGTGATCAACAGATAGTCATGGTTTCCTGGCTATGGACATTGGATGTCGTTGATGACGGGATCACATCATTAGGAGAATGATGTGATGGACAAGACCCAATCCTAAGCATAGCACAAAGATCGTGTAGTTCGTTTGCTAGAGCTTTGCCAATGTCAAGTATCTCTTCCTTTGACCATGAGAGCGTGTAACTCCTGGATACCGTAGGAGTGCTTTGGGTGTATCAAACGTCACAACGTAACTGGGTGACTATAAAGGTGCACTACAGGTATCTCCGAAAGTATCTATTGTTTTATGCGGATCGAGACTGGGATTTGTCACTCCGTATGATGGAGAGGTATCTCTGGGCCCACTCGGTAATGCATCATCATAATGAGCTCAAGGTGACCAATGTGTTGGCCACGGGATCATGCATTACGGTACGAGTAAAGTGACTTGCCGGTAACGAGACTGAACAAGGTATTGGGATACCGACGATCAAGTCTCGGGCAAGTAACGTACCGATTGACAAAGGGAATTGTATACAGGGTTTGATCGAATCCTCGACATCGTGGTTCAACCGATGAAATCATCGAGGAGCGTGTGGGAGCCAACATGGGTATCCAGACCCCGCTGTTGGTTATTGCCCGAGAGTGGTCTCGGTCATGTCTGCATGTCTCCCGAGCCCGTAGGGTCTACACACTTAAGGTTCGGTGACGCTAGGGTTATTAGGAAGACTAGTATGTGACTACCGAATGTTGTTCGGAGTCCCGGATGAGATCCCGGACGTCACGAGGAGTTCCGGAATGGTCCGGAGGTAAAGTTTTATATATGGGAAGTTGTTAAACGGGCACCGGAAAGTTTCGGGGTTATACCGGTATTGTACCGGGACCACCGGAAGGGTTCCGGGGGTCCACCGGGAGGGGCCACCCCTCCCGGGGGGCCACTTGGGCTGCATGGGTATAGCAGCCAGCCCCTAGTGGGCTTGGCACGCCCCCCTCCTTGGGCCCATGCGCCTAGGGGTGGGGGGGAAACCCTAAAGGGGGCGCACCCCCTTTGCTTGGGGGGCAAGCCCCCCACCCCTTGGCCGCCGCCCCCCCTAGGGTTTTCCCTAGAGGGCCGGCCCCCCTTGCCCTTTCCCCTATATATAGAGGGGTGAGGGGAGGGCTCCAATACACCATAACTCAAGGCGCAGCCCCTCCCCTCCCCAACACATCTCCTCCTCCGTACGTGCTTGGCGAAGCCCTGTCGGAATACTGCCGCGTCAACTGCACCACGCTGTCGTGCTGCCGTTGGATCTGCCTTCCTCAACCTCTCCTTCCTCCTTGCTGGATCAAGACGGAGGAGACGTCTCCCGTCCCGTACGTGTGTTGAACGCGGAGGTGCTGTCCGTTCAGCACTAGGACATCGGTGATCTGAATCACGTTCGAGTACGACTCCATCATCACCATCTCCTTGGCAAGCTTCCGCTCGTGATCTACAAGTGGTATGTAGATGCAAACTCTCTCCCTTGACTCGTTGCTTAGATGAACTCATAGATGGATCTTGGTGAAACCGTAGGAAAAATTTTAATTTTCTGCAACGTTCCCCGACAGTGGTATCAGAGCTAGGTCTATGCGTAGTTCTCTTTGCACGAGTAGAACACAATTTTGCTGTGGGCGTGGATCTTGTCATCTTACTTGCCTCTACTAGTCTTTTCTTGCTTCGGCGGTATTGTGGGATGAAGCGGCCCGGACCAACCTTACACGTACGCTTACGTGAGACCGGTTCCACCGACTAACATGCACTAGTTGCATAAGGTGGCTGGCGGGTGTCTGTCTCTCCCACTTTAGTTGGAGCGGATTCGATGGAAAGGGCCCTTATGAAGGGTAAATAGAAGTTGACAAAATCACGTTGTGGTTATTCGTAGGTAAGAAAACGTTCTTGCTAGAACCCAATTGCAGCCACGTAAAAGATGCAACAACAATTAGAGGACGTCTAACTTGTTTTTGCAGCGATTGATCAAGTGATGTGATATGGCCAGAAGTTGTGATGAATGATGAATTGTGATGTATGAGATCATGTTCTTTGTAATAGGATTCACGACTTGCATGTCGATGAGTATGACAACCGGCAGGAGCCATAGGAGTTGTCTTTATTTTTTGTATGACCTGCGTGTCATTGAAGAACGCCATGTAACTTACTTTACTTCATTGCTAAACGCGTTAGTCATAGAAGTAGAAGTAGTCGTTGGCGTGACAACTTCATGAAGCACGATGATGGAGATCATGATGATGGAGATCGTGGTGTCAAGCCGATGACAAGATGATCATGGAGCCCCGAAGATGGAGATCAATGGAGCTATATGATATTGGCCATATCATGTCACAACTATATAATTGCATGTGATGTTTATTATGTTTATGCATCTTGTTTACTTAGGACGACGGTAGTAAATAAGGTGATCCCTTACAAAATTTCAAGAAGTGTTCTCCCCTAACTGTGCACCGTTGCTACAGTTCGTCGCTTCTAAGCACCACGTGCTGATCGGGTGTGATGGATTCTTACGTTCACATACAACGGGTGTAAGACAGTTTTACACAGCGAAAACACTTAGGGTTAACTTGACGAGCCTAGCATGTGCAGACATGGCCTCGGAACACGGAGACCGAAAGGTCGAACACGAGTCGTATGAAAGATACGATCAACATGAGAATGTTCACCGATGATGACTAGTCCGTCTCACGTGATGATCGGACACGGGCTAGTCGACTCGGATCGTGTAACACTTAGATGACTAGAGGGATGTCTAATCTAAGTGGGAGTTCATAATTTGATTAGAACTTAATTATCATGAACTTAGTCTAAAACCTTTGCAAATATGTCTTGTAGATCAAATGGCCAACGCTCATGTCAACATGAACTTCAACGCGTTCCTAGAGAAAACCAAGCTGAAAGATGATGGCAGCAACTATACGGACTGGGTCCGGAACCTGAGGATCATCCTCATAGCTGCCAGGAAACAATATGTCCTAGAAGGACCGCTAGGTGACGCTCCCGTCCCAGAGAACCAAGACATTATGAATGCTTGGCAGTCTCGTGTTGATGATTACTCCCTCGTTCAGTGCGGCATGCTTTACAGCTTAGAACCGGGGCTCCAAAAGCGTTTTGAGCATCACGGAGCATATGAGATGTTCGAAGAACTGAAACTAGTTTTTCAAGCTCACGCCCGGGTCGAGAGATATGATGTCTCCGACAAATTCTACAGTTGTAAGATGGAGGAAAATAGTTCTGTCAGTGAGCACATACTCAAGATGTCTGGGTTGCACAACCGTATGACCCAGCTGAATATTAACCTCCCAGATGAGGCGGTCATTGACAGAATCCTCCAGTCGCTCCCACCAAGCTACAAGAGCTTTGTGATGAACTACAATATGCAGGGGATGGTAAAGACCATTCCTGAAGTATTTTCTATGCTGAAGTCAGCAGAGGTTGAAATCAAGAAAGAACATCAAGTGTTGATGGTCAATAAGACCACTAAGTTCAAGAAGGGCAAGGGTAAGAAGAACTTCAAGAAGGACGGCAAGGAGGTTGTCGCGCCCGGTAAGCCAGTTGCCGGGAAGAAGTCAAAGAATGGACCCAAGCCTGAGACTGAGTGCTTTTATTGCAAGGGGAAGGGTCACTGGAAGCGGAACTGCCCCAAATACTTAGCGGATAAGAAGGCCGGCAACACCAAAGGTATATTTGATATACATGTAATTGATGTGTACCTTACCAGTACTCATAGTAACTCCTGGGTATTTGATACCGGTGCCGTTGCTCATATTTGTAACTCACAGCAGGAGCTGCGGAATAAACGGAGACTGGCGAAGGACGAGGTGACGATGCGCGTCGGGAATGGTTCCAGAGTCGATGTGATCGCCGTCGGCACGCTGCCTCTACATTTACCTACGGGATTAGTTTTGAACCTTAATAATTGTTATTTAGTGCCAAGTTTGAGCATGAACATTGTATCTGGATCTCGTTTAATTCGAGATGGCTCCTCATTTAAGTCTGAGAATAATGGTTGTTCGATTTATATGAGAGATATGTTTTATGGTCATGCTCCGATGGTCAATGGTTTATTCTTAATGAATCTCGAGCGTAATATTACACATGTTCATAGTGTAGATGCCAAAAGATGTAAAGTTGATAACGATAGTCCCACATACTTGTGGCACTGCCGCCTTGGTCACATTGGTGTCAAACGCATGAAGAAGCTCCATGCTGATGGACTTTTGGAGTCTCTTGATTATGAATCATTTGACACATGCGAACCATGCCTCATGGGCAAAATGACCAAGACTCCGTTCTCCGGTACAATGGAGCGAGCAACCAACTTGTTGGAAATCATACATACCGAGATGTGCGGTCCAATGAGCGTTGAGGCTCGCGGAGGATATCGTTATGTTCTCACTCTCACTGATGACTTAAGTAGATATGGGTATGTCTACTTAATGAAACACAAGTCTGAGACCTTTGAAAAGTTCAAGGAATTTCAGAATGAGGTGGAGAATCAACGTGACCGAAAGATAAAGTTCCTACGATCAGATCGTGGAGGAGAATATTTAAGTCACGAATTTGGCACACACTTAAGGAAATGTGGAATCGTTTCACAACTCACGCCGCCTGGAACACCTCAGCGAAACGGTGTGTCCGAACGTCGTAATCGCACTCTATTGGATATGGTGCGGTCTATGATGTCTCTTACCGATTTACCGCTGTCATTTTGGGGATACGCTCTAGAGACAGCTACATTCACTTTAAATAGGGCACCGTGTAAATCCGTTGAGACGACACCGTATGAATTATGGTTTGGGAAGAAACATAAGCTGTCGTTTCTAAAAGTTTGGGGATGCGATGCTTATGTCAAGAAACTTCAACCTGAAAAGCTCGAACCCAAGTCGAAAAAATGCGTCTTCATAGGATACCCTAAGGAAACTGTCGGGTATACCTTCTACTTAAGATCCGAGGGCAAAAATCTTTGTTGCCAAGAACGGATGCTTTCTGGAAAAAGAGTTTCTCTCGAAAGAAGTAAGTGGGAGGAAAGTAGAACTCGATGAAGTACTACCTCTCGAACGGGATAGTGGTGCAGCTCAGGAAAATGTTCCTGTGATGCCCACACCAACTGAAGAGGAAACCAATGATGACGATCAAGGTACTTCGGATCAAGTTGCTACTGAACTTCGTAGGTCCACAAGGACAC
The DNA here is from genome assembly GCF_002162155.2 of Triticum dicoccoides. Lineage (NCBI taxonomy): Eukaryota > Viridiplantae > Streptophyta > Magnoliopsida > Poales > Poaceae > Triticum > Triticum dicoccoides. The sequence goes on from NC_041393.1 coordinate 687,799,193, forward strand.
GTTCCGCACCAGAGTGGTACGGCAACCCTGTCCTGGAAATCATGTTGTTAGACAACGGTGAACCTTCGAACTATGAAGAAGCGATGGCGGGCCCAGATTCCAACAAATGGCTAGAAGCCATGAAATCCGAGATAGAATCCATGTATGAAAACAAAGTATGGACTTTGACTGACTTGCCCGATGATCGGCGAGCAATAGAAAACAAATGGATCTTTAAGAAGAAGACGGACGCGGATGGAAATGTTACCATCTATAAAGCTCGACTTGTCGCTAAGGGTTATCGACAAGTTCAAGGGATTGACTACGACGAGACATTCTCTCCCGTAGCGAAGCTTAAGTCCGTCCGAATCATGTTAGCAATTGCCGCATACTATGATTATGAGATATGGCAGATGGACGTCAAAACGACATTCCTTAACGGGCATCTTAAGGAAGAGCTGTATATGATGCAGCCAGAAGGTTTTGTCGATCCTAAGAACGCTAACAAAGTATGCAAGCTCCAGCGATCCATTTATGGGCTGGTGCAAGCATCTCGGAGTTGGAATATTCGCTTTGATGAGATGATCAAAGCGTTTGGGTTTATGCAGACTTATGGAGAAGCCTGCGTTTACAAGAAAGTGAGTGGGAGCTCTGTAGCATTTCTCATATTATATGTGGATGACATACTCTTGATGGGAAATAATATAGAATTTCTGGACAGCATTAAGGCCTACTTGAACAAATGTTTTTCAATGAAGGACCTTGGAGAAGCTGCTTATATATTAGGCATCAAGATCTATAGCGATAGATCGAGACGCCTCATAGGTCTTTCACAAAGCACATACCTTGATAAGATTTTGAAAAAGTTCAAAATGGATGAGTCCAGGAAAGGGTTCTTGCCTATGTTACAAGGTGTGAGATTGAGCTCAGCTCAGTCACCGACCACGGCAAAAGATAAAGAAGAGATGAGTGTCCTCCCCTATGCTTCAGCCATAGGATCTATTATGTATGCCATGCTGTGTATCAGACCTGATGTAAACCTTGCCGTGAGTTTGGTAGCAAGATACCAGAGTAATCCCGGCAAGGAACACTGGACAGCGGTCAAGAATATCCTGAAGTACCTGAAAAGGACAAAGCACATGTTTCTCGTTTATGGAGGTGACGAAGAGCTCGTCGTAAAGGGTTACGTCGACGCTAGCTTCGACACAGATCTGGATGACTCTAAGTCACAAACCGGATATGTGTATATGTTGAATGGTGGAGCAGTAAGCTGGTGCAGCTGCAAGCAGAGCGTCGTGGCGGGATCTACATGTGAAGCGGAGTACATGGCAGCCTCGGAGGCCGCACATGAAGCTATTTGGGTGAAGGAGTTCATCACCGACCTAGGAGTCATACCCAATGCGTCGGGGCCAATCAAACTCTTCTGTGACAACACTGGAGCTATTGCCCTTGCTAAGGAGCCCAGGTTTCACAAGAAGACCAGGCACATCAAGCGTTGTTTCAACTCCATCCGTGAAAATGTTCAAGATGGAGACATAGAAATTTGCAAAGTGCATACGGATCTGAATGTCGCTGATCCGTTGACTAAACCTCTCTCGCGAGCTAAACATGATCAACACCAAAACTCTATGGGTGTTCGATTCATCACAATGTAACTAGATTAGTGACTCTAGTGCAAGTGGGAGACTGTTGGAAATATGCCCTAGAGGCAATAATAAAAGTATTATTATATTTCTATGTTCATGATAATTGTCTTTTATTCATGCTATAACTGTATTATCCGGAAATCGTAATACACGTGTGAATACAAAGACCACAATATGTCCCTAGTGAGCCTCTAGTTGACTAGCTCGTTGTGATCAACAGATAGTCATGGTTTCCTGGCTATGGACATTGGATGTCGTTGATGACGGGATCACATCATTAGGAGAATGATGTGATGGACAAGACCCAATCCTAAGCATAGCACAAAGATCGTGTAGTTCGTTTGCTAGAGCTTTGCCAATGTCAAGTATCTCTTCCTTTGACCATGAGAGCGTGTAACTCCTGGATACCGTAGGAGTGCTTTGGGTGTATCAAACGTCACAACGTAACTGGGTGACTATAAAGGTGCACTACACGTATCTCCGAAAGTATCTATTGTTTTATGCGGATCGAGACTGGGATTTGTCACTCCGTATGACGGAGAGGTATCTCTGGGCCCACTCGGTAATGCATCATCATAATGAGCTCAAGGTGACCAATGTGTTGGCCACGGGATCATGCATTACGGTACGAGTAAAGTGACTTGCCGGTAACGAGACTGAACAAGGTATTGGGATACCGACGATCGAGTCTCGGGCAAGTAACGTACCGATTGACAAAGGGAATTGTATACAGGGTTTGATCGAATCCTCGACATCGTGGTTCAACCGATGAAATCATCGAGGAGCGTGTGGGAGCCAACATGGGTATCCAGACCTCGCTGTTGGTTATTGCCCGAGAGTGGTCTCGGTCATGTGTGCATGTCTCCCGAGCCCGTAGGGTCTACACACTTAAGGTTCGGTGACACTAGGGTTATTAGGAAGACTAGTATGTGACTACCGAATGTTGTTCGGAGTCCCGGATGAGATCCCGGACGTCACGAGGAGTTCCGGAATGGTCCGGAGGTAAAGTTTTATATATGGGAAGTTGTTAAACGGGCACCGGAAAGTTTCGGGGTTATACCGGTATTGTACCGGGACCACCGGAAGGGTTCCGGGGGTCCACCGGGAGGGGCCACCCCTCCCGGGTGGCCACTTGGGCTGCGTGGGTATAGCAGCCAGCCCCTAGTGGGCTTGGCGCGCCCCCCTCCTTGGGCCCATGCACCTAGGGGTGGGGGGGAAACCCTAAAGGGGGCGCACCCCCTTTGCTTGGGGGGCAAGCCCCCCACCCCTTGGCCGCCGCCCCCCCTTAGGGTTTTCCCTAGAGGGCCGGCCCCCCTTGCCCTTTCCCCTATATATAGAGGGGTGAGGGTAGGGCTGCAATACACCATAACTCAAGGCGCAGCCCCTCCCCTCCCCAACGCATCTCCTCCTCCGTACGTGCTTGGCGAAGCCCTGTCGGAATACTGCCGCGTCAACTGCACCACGCCGTCGTGCTGCCGTTGGAGCTGCCTTCCTCAACCTCTCCTTCCTCCTTGCTGGATCAAGACGGAGGAGATGTCTCCCGTCTCGTACGTGTGTTGAACGCGGAGGTGCTGTCCGTTCAGCACTAGGACATCGGTGATCTGAATCACGTTCGAGTACGACTCCATCATCACCATCTCCTTGGCAAGCTTCCGCTCGTGATCTACAAGTGGTATGTAGATGCAAACTCTCTCCCTTGACTCGTTGCTTAGATGAACTCATAGATGGATCTTGTTGAAACCGTAGGAAAAATTTTAATTTTCTGCAACGTTCCCCGACACACACACCACAAGAAGAAGCAGGACCACCCTACCTAAAGGACGTCCGTTCCACAGAAGAACTCCATTTGTGAAAAAGAAGGGCAAGAAGATTGTGAACAGATAGCTAGCTAAGATCGATTGTATTTAAATCATAGTCTTCATTTCTCGATTGTATTTCATGGGCACCTTTTGATATCATGAATATTTTTAAATTTCATGGGCACTTTTTGAATTCATGAGGACACTTGATCTCGATCCCCCTCCATCTCGATCCCACCCGCACCCTCCCCCACTAGCTCCACCGACGCCGACGACCCACCGCAACCCTCCCCCGCTCCACCGCCACCGACGAGCACCCGGCCCCCCGCACCCTCCCCCGCTCAACCGCCGCCAACGGGCACCCCCCGCACCCTCCCCC
>NC_041393.1:687803972-687814120 GCF_002162155.2 Triticum dicoccoides
GGCCCCGCCTGCGTCAACCTCCCTCCCAAGCGCGACAGCTAGGGTTCCTAGCCGCCGCCACCGCTGCCGGCCAGCCGTCGCGGCGCGCCTAGCCGGCCGAACCCTCCGCTGCCCCGCCTCCACTGCCTCCTCCTCGACGCGTCGCCTCCTCGACGGGCCACCTCCTCGACGCGCCTCCTCCTCCTCGACGCGCCGCCTCCTCGACGCGCCGCCGCCCGCTGCCTCCTCGACACCGACGTCCTCCTACGGCAGCTTGTCGTTATCCCACAGGTGATTCCTCACCTCTCCCCCCTTCCCCTCCTTCCCCCTACGGCAGCCTGCATGCTTGTAAATTTCAAGCTCCTGGGTATGTTTCTCTTAAGAAATTTATAGAAGATTATATGGGATGTTTTAGCTAGAGTTCATCAAACAGTTGGGTGTTTGGGTCAGTGATTTTTCACTCCATTATCTGATTGCAAGGTGAAACGTACCGTTAGTTTTGTGTTCGGTTTGGCTGGTATGTAATGATAAAGCTAGGAACAAAATGTCAGCCTTGTTGTGGCTTCAGGTGTGTTCGCAATAAAATGTACCACTCCCTCCGATCGAAAATAAGTGTACATGTTGACTCATTTTTTTGAATGAATTTGTGGTAACCTGAACTGGGTTCTGTCAGATATAAAAAGCAGACAATTCTCAAAAAAAAAGTAGATAACTCTTCCCTTATATTATATAAAAAGCAGATAATTCTCAAAAAAACCTAGAAGTAAGTCTCCTCATGGTTTTACTGGATCATTGAATTATCCCCGAGAGCGAAAGGGCAAAAAGCTCTCTAGCTGATTGATTATGCATGTTCTGTTATAGCTATTTCAGAAAATTGATGTCATCCTCTATTAGCAATGTTGTAATAAGGCAACATATATATCATTAGTAAGGTTAAAAGGAAGTGATCCATCTGCAACTGGTGTTTATTAGTCTTTTTGAGTGATTTATCTGCATCTGCTCCTTGTGGTGGTGGTTCTTTAGGTGGGCAGTAAGAAACCATGCTTGATTTGGGGGACTGAACTTATGCTTATGTATGCCATCAGAAGCAGTTCAAAATCATTATTCTCTCTTTTCCTTGCAGGTTTGGGCAACTTCAGTTGGTTGATCTTGAATCCATTGAGCCTTCACTTAGAGCTGGTACTCATCCATGTAACTCTTCACATTTCCATGTAGGATGGTTACCTATCACTTACTAGTGTGCTAGTGCCCCTTAGCCTTGTAGTGTTTAACTAACAAAATTAGGCATTTGCTTCAGGATTGCCTTAGCTCTGTTTTATGCCATTGTGCAGTTCATAATATTATATCCACTTTTTATTAGACAAGTTTATTATAACAGTATGCATGTGCTCTTGAATCTTGATATGTATGTGTTCGGTAGTACCACACTTAACAATAGTCACAGTCCATACTTTATACCCTTTTTTCTCTCTGTACCCAGATTCTCTGACTGCAAGGCGACTTTTTAAGTAATCTTGAATTAATGTATGATATAGGGAACATACCTGAAATTGAAGGATTAGAGAAGAACAAAAAGGATCTCATGAATTATTTCTGTTTGCAACAACTAATTTTGAATATTAATATGTAGCAGAACAAGACAGTGAGCAATCCGAGTTGTGAGAGAAAATATCTATTTGCTTTCTTCTTTGACTAATTAATATCATTCAGAGTAGATGATGCAAGCAATCAACATTCAGTTTTGACCATAATAGTACACTTGCTCAGAGTTTAAGCATGTGTAGTGTACAACTGCTCCATGATCAGCAACAGTTTCTTTCACTAATTTTCAGTGAACAGCAATCCATGATTTTTTTTTCCAGCTAAAACTATTGATGATTTTTTGTTGGGTGACCTATTAGATCTGGAATGGAAACTCACATAAGTTGAGCTGATTTTTGTCCATATGAAAGCAGAGGACCATATGGTCTGTGGCCTTTTCATCCATATGAAAGTAGAGGCACATTGTGGTGCTAGTTTGCTGGGTTTTGTCTCCGACCATCGTGTCGTGATGAATTTGCAGGTACCCCGAGAGGCCCTTGAGTTTGTCGGAATGTTGATTAACTTCCGTTCCGGCAAATTCGGGTACTCCATATGTCCTATTTTCAGCAAAGGTCATGCTGAAATTTTCCATGAATTTTAGCATGACTTTGCTAAAAATAGGACATATGGGGTACTTGCGACTAATGCATGGGCCGGGGTATCTTAGTACTTAATTAAGTAGGATCAACTGCCCCTTTATTCTTGCTGCATTAAACCATAGGTGGCAGTAGAGCCAAGTGATTAGGCCCAACTTAGAATTCTCCTTAGCATCGATAAACCCTAGATGATAAACCCAACATAGGTGGAAATAGAGCCAAGTGATTAGTGCCAAGTGATTAGGCCCAACCTAGGGTGCCTCGGCATCGATAAACCCTAAATGATGAAAACTTAACTTGGCTGCCCGGATGCCTCGGTGTCGATGAGAACCTAAATGATGTATGCTTAGGCTTTTAGGGTGCCTCGGCGTCGACAAACCCTAAATGATGAAAGCTTAGGCTTTTAGGGTGCCTCGGTGTCGACAAACCCTAAATGATGAGACCATGATCTTGTTCCTTGACAATAACCAACTTTTTGACCAAACTTTTTTCCTATTTAGAGCGAAACATGGCCCACAACGATGAGGCCGGTGGTTCGGGCGGCAAGTAATTCTGGGAGTTGTCCCAGGAGATGGAGGAACAACCTCACCGCTATGAGGACGCCGCGGAAGACACCGATCCTAATTACACAACCCCTAGTGGCGTCGGGGATGACACCACTGATGGTGCCGCCGAGGATGCCACCACTGATGATGGCGGCGCACACACAGATGGCAGCCAACCAAAGAAGCAAAGGAAGGACCGGCGTCCGAATGCACTCCGCACCCTCAAGGAGGAATTCACTCAAGTGGACTCCGACGGGAATCCAACGGAGCCCAAACATATAGTCAAGGGGTACTCGGTTCAGCTCAGGTGCACTCTCTGGAGCACCGTCTCGATCAACACCGAGAACCTTAGGCATAAGGACCGAGGGAATTTGCGCAACCTCCTCTTCACAAAGCTGCACGAACAATACAAGTTCCCCGCCGAATTTGAAAACACACGCCTCTCAGGGAATAAAGTGAATAGTGCCGCCCTCACGAAGATGAGCACGGCCCTGTCTACTTGGAGAAGCGCGGTGAAGAGAATGATTGGTAAAGGTGATAGTTATGAGAAGATCAAGGCGAAATATCCTTTGATGAGCGAAGATGAGTACAAGGAGTTCAAGATCAAGTGCTCGAGCAGTGCAACCTCCGAATCAAGTCAGTGGGGGAAAGAAATGCAGGAGTTGAACTTAGGGGAACACAAACTCGATCCTGGCGGTTACAGAGTGGCGGAGCCTATATGGGACAAGGAGGACGCGGAGCATGCCGAGCAAGGCCTACCGCCCCGCTTCGAGAAATACAGCGGTAACAAGCAGACCAGGAACTATGTCAGGGCCTGGTACAAGGAGGACCCGATAACAAAGGAGCTTACCACGGATCCGAAGACCAGGGCGCTTGAGCTTGTTCTGGTAAGGAATACACCCCCGCGTAATTAGCTCCATATGGTTGCACTCTAATTAATCCCCAATATTTCTAAATGGTTCACGTTCCTCTCGCAGGACACTGAAAGCAGTAGCGCGGGGTCGTCTCAGAGCTCCCCTTTCGACACCCCTTTAAATAGGGCGTTGAACGTAATGAAAAACAAGGATAAGCTCACTAAGCCGACGTCAGCTGGTCGTGTGGCCGGCAAAGGCTTGTCCACAAAATGGGGGTCATACTATACCGCTGGTGTGCGGAAGGAGAAAAAGACCAGCTCGGAAAGCCAGACGCGCGAGGTTGAAGAACTCAAGGCACAAGTGGCGCGGATTCCGGAGCTTGTCCAAGAGCAAGTGGAACAACAACTGGGAACGAAGCTCAACGCCATGGTGCCTACGTTGATTCATGGGCTGAAGACGTGGACTGCGGGCGGCCAACAGGGGCCTCCCCCGGTTCCCAGCTTCACGGCCAGCAACTTGCACAGCGCGCAGGCGGCGCCATTGGTGTCTCCGGCGGCGCCATTGGTGTCTCCGGCGGCGGCGCCATTGGTGTCTCTGGCGGCGGCGGTATTCGTGTCTCTGGCGTCGGCACAGGCATTGGAGCTTAATGCACCCGGGTGTACGCCGGCCGGCACCTCGCCAGCAAGCGCCCCCTCCGTCAGTTGCACGCCCGCCGTTGGCGGTGCCTCGACATTAGCCGAGCTCGACGGCATCACGGTAACTAAGCCTCTTGGCCGATGACTTCATCTCCTTGCCTTTGACTGGGCATCCCTGACGCCCTGTACATGTTTTCGCAGGGCGCCGCCGATGTTCCTTGCACTCTTCTGCACTTCGTGGGCGCCGAGTTGGTCGATGTCTCCAAGGGCAGAATCGTTCAACCGGGCAACCGCATGTTCCACGCTAATCCGATGGCACCCACAATGTATAGGGTTGAAGTGGTTCGGGTGCTGCCAGGTTGCGACGAGCTGTTACCTCCGATTCGACCCGCTGGGGCCGATGAAGAAGATGAGATGACCCTCAGCGCCTGCGTAAACTGGCCCCTGCTTTGGCCGAAGAGCCAGATTCGTTTGGGGGCGGGGGACACCACCCCATAGACAAGACCGCCAGTCGTGCCGGTGCCAAGCCATGGCAAGAACGCCGCAATGCTACCGGACCTGCCGGACATCCCTAGGCACAGGATCCGGACAGCCCTATGGCACAGGATCCGGACGGCGACGACAACGACGACGGTACATTTACCAAAGTTGATAAGTACTTTGTCGAACATGGGTACACTGACGAGTTCTGTGGGCCTCTTTCTCAAGAATCCAACCAAGACGACCGCGATCTAGCTGGTACGACGGAGAAATCCAATTGCAACAGGCGTCGTCTGGCGTTCAGTTCTCAGGACACGCCTCCAGCTCCCGCCTTCACCGAGCCTCAGATAGCTGAGGTGAGAAATATTATCAGCCCCAACACGCTCAAGAAGGCGGTCTGTGAGCAGAACTCGGTCCCATTACAGGAGATCAAGAAGAAGGGACGGAAGCGAAAGACTAACAAGGGCGCCGGTGCGAGCCAGCCGGCACCGAGTTCGATCCGTGCTCAGGACGGGCCACCTTCACCTAAGGATATCTCGAGGAGGGTGCATGTGGCGGGTAGGGCGATGCTACCGCCAAATATGCTGAATGCTGCAACCGGTGCTATGCGGAGTCGGCACGACAGTGTTCTTTCTTTGGAGAAGCGGCATCTCAGAGAGAATGATGTGGCATACCCGGTTTTCGTGGCCAAGGTGCCAGAGGGCAAGGGCTTTGTGGATGGCGACATCGGGGGTGCGATCATCCTGCGGTTTGATGACATCTTTGCTATGTTTAACCTTCATCCGCTGCACTACACCTTCGTTCAGCTGTTTTCGCTGAGTATGGAGATGCGGATCATTAGAGACAAGACCCCGGACATCGTGATAGTCGACCCCTTCTACATGCGTGCCAAGCACTTGAGCAGCGCTGGGGACCGCCAAGTTGCGAGTTCACACCTCGAAGGCGTCATTCTGGCAAACCCAGATAAGGATAACTTCCTTGTGGCTTACTTTCCCGAGTAAGTCATCCCTTAACCGCCGTGTAACATATGATTTCTTAGATTTCGATTGTTCTTTTTTTTCTAACATTCTGTGTTCTGTGCAGTGACACACATTGCACACTCATCCTCTTAAGCCCGAAATATTCCATGGCCACGTATTTCGACCCGAACCGTAACTCCAAGATAGACTACACAAATGTCAAGAAAGTTCTTGATGATGTTCTCCTCGGCTACGCCAAATCTGGAGGCACCTTCACCAGGGCAGTTCGTAAGTACGGCAAGCACACCTTCTCACACAATACGAATTTCTGCTGCGTCAAGCAGCCGCCTGGCGGTCAGAAGGATGCCTACTACGCCCTCCATCACATGCGGGCGATCGTAAGGGACCATCATCAACTTCTGCTACCAGATAGTCTCAAAGATTGGGCCGCGAGGTTGTCGGCAACCCAGGACGCGGACCTCAGACAAGATTCTTTCGCATCCAGTCGGAGTTTGCGGACATGATCCATCAAGATGTCCTTCATACCTCGGGGCAGTTCTACCTCAGATATCAACCGTCCAACAATGAGATAGATGGAACGCTACAAATGCAGGGTGACAACGACCGCGCTTTCATGACCATCACGACAGACGACGGCTTCATCCACGCTCCTGTCCGATGAGTCGAGTCGAAAGTAGTGATGTGTAGTTCTGAAACATTGATTGGCTCATGTTGTAATTAAACTTTAATGAATTCGTATGTCTCTTTGGTTTGGACAGTCATTCAACATAGATGTAATCGATGCTATTTATTAGTAGGATCATGAATCGTGCTATTTATGTCTTGCTTTTCTCTTCCGGTCCTTTTGTTGCATACTTACATATTGCTTATGTATTATCTGTTGTCTGTTGTTTGGCTTGTGCATAGAGATGTCGTCGTATGTCGTGTACAAGGGTAAGGTTCCCGGAGTCTACGACGACTGGGAGGAGTGTCGGAGACAGGTTCACCGTTTCAGCGGTAACAGTTACAAACGGTACACTACTAGGGCGGAGGCCGAATCTAGATACGCCCGCTATCTAGCGGGAGAGAGGAGGGAGCGTCGGAGGAACCGGATGAAGACCAATTTGATCGCGATGATGCTCATCGTGATGACCGCAGCTCTCTTTTATGTGATGGTAGTTTAGATGATCGATATCGGTTTGTAATGTGAAGACAAACTCGATACTCGCGGTCTTGAGACTTGTAATTTTTTATCTTTGTTCGGTTTTTTGAATTCAGAGACTAATATGATGAATTGTATTCGGAGACTAATCTTCTATTGTATTCGATGAATCTGCTGTTGCCGTGTGCTGCTGTCTATATTCTGTCCAATAATATATTTTGTAACCTGTGCAAAAATCAGAAAAGCAAAAAAAAAACCAAATATTCATACTAATGGCGCGTCAAGGAAGAGTGCGCCATTAGTATGCCAAAGGATACTAATGGCGCATCAAGGCAGAGTGCGCCATTAGTATCACAAAGCACATGGTTATATATGGCCCCCCGGGAGGCATACTAATGGCGCATGGTGTTACATACTAATGGTGCACTGCTTGGTGCGCCATTAGTATACCAGATACTAATGGCGCACCAGTGGTGCGCCATTAGTAAAAAATTCTAGTGGCGTGCTACTAATGGCGCACCGGCAGTGCGCCATTAGTAGGCAAAACCAGTGCGCCATTAGTAGGCCTTTTCCTAGTAGTGTGTCAGCCGATTCCAGAAGGATATGTCAGGGTGATGGTGGATGAAATAACGAAGGGATTTGAGGACCTCCAGCTTGACTACCCTACCGGTGAAGGGGAGACTAGGCTGGGTTCTGCTCTGAAGACTCCATGCCTATGGCGGAAGGAGCTCATCAACCTTTCGAACTAGACGCCTTCGCCTCCTCCTCCCCCTCCGGCGAGTCAGGGCACTCCGCCTCCTCCACCGCCTCCTCCTCCAGCGAGTGTCGATCAGGGCACTGGGCCTCCTTCTCCGGCGCGTGGCGGCACTCCGCCTCCTTCTTCGCCTGCGCCGGCGCGCCCGAGCAGCCAGCAGCCTCCTCCTTCTCCGGCACGTGGTGGCACTCCGCCTCCTTCTCCACCTGCGCCGGTGTGCCTGAGCAACCAGCAGCCTCCTCCTTCTTCGGTGCGTGATGGCACTCCGCCTCCTTCTCTGCCCGTGTCGGCGCGCCCGAGCAGCCAGCACCTTCCTCCTTCTCCGCCTCGCCAGCAAGGGCGGAAGAGACCCACCGCCGCCCTGGCTGCTCCGGCGCGTCGTGGTCCTTCTCCTCCGCCTTGTAAGCAAGCACGAAAGAAGACAGGCGCCATAGCCGCTCCGTCTGCTCAGGCGTCTAGCAGTACAGCAGCCAGCAGATGCGGGAGGCAATACAGATACGGTCCACCTCTCAAGCCTCTAGAGAAGTTACCGTACGAGAGGACCGAGGAGGAAAACGAGACGATCGTGCGGGCCCACGTGAAGGACTTATTTGAAGGGGTGAAAGCAAAGAGACATCCACCTCCGGAGGAGAAGGTAGATCCGGTGAAAGCAAAGCGCACTATCGATGCCCTGAGGAAACCACCAAAGTCTCCGCCGAGAACCAACTATCAGCGCATTACTGAACAGACATATCTCGAAGCAGAGCGGTCGGGAAGTAATGTCAGTGATAAAAGGTTAAAAGAACGAGCAGCTGGGAAAAAAATTGCCCAGCTCGGCGAACAAGCACAGCAATCGTGCCCCCCGCTCAATGTGTCTAATGCTCCGGGGACGGTGGCCGGTTATGGCAATCTTGCAGATTATCTGCCTGGCGATCAACTTCCTGATTTCTTGGAGGTGGACGAACACAAATACGAGTACGGGAAGCCTCTCATCAAAGATGAAAAATCTCTGACAACTATGATGCAAAGATTCCATAATTGGTACATGAAAATCTGCAGAGAGTCTGGGGGGACGAATGCTTTGTATCTGAATATTAAAGAGGAGCATGACCTCGTTACAACTGATATGTTAACTGTTCCATTTGATGAGTTCTTTGCGTTCTTCAATCAAAAGGCCCTCAATAAACTAATGGTCTTTTGCTACTGTCTGTAAGTACTATTTCTGTCATTAAGTCTTTATATATAACTCAGCTCTTTCATTGCATGTATTTATAATTAATTATCCTCACTATATTATGCAGATTGAAGATCGTCGAGTGCAAAAAACAAGAAATGTATAATATTGGGTTCATTAACACAAATATCATAGATGAATTTCTGGTTAAAAAGCACCCCGCAGAGGCCGAGGAGAACTTGCTACAATTGTTGATCAAAAATCAAAACAAAGATTTAATACTCTTTCCTTACAACTCCCAGTGAGTGTTACTGTCGTGTGCATATTCGGTTTCCCTTATTACTCGAGCGAGGTTATAGTAATGTAATTGATGAGTTATGCATGTGTGCGCAGGTACCACTATGTTCTTCCGGAGATTAAGCTTGAGCGGGGAGTAGTAAACGTCTTAGACTCGAGAAGAAAAGATCCCCAAATCTATGCGAACATGACTAAAATACTCAACAAGTAAGTTCAATCGATCATTTATCGCACCATATCGGCAACTTTTTGTTCATTTCCTGATATCTCAAGTAATAATATTTATTTTCTTTGTCTTGCAGGGTTTGGAAACAGTTCACCGTAGAAGTTCCGAGACTGCCGAAGGAGCTGCGATATACATACCCGAAAGTAAGTACTACTAGCTAGCTAGTTGCGCGCATCTCCTGTTGATTCTATAGCTGTACTTTCATCAATGTCATTTATAATGCTTCATTATCAGTTTGATTGACCTCTATTCTCGTAAAGTGCTTGTGGCAGGAACAAGGGAATGATTTCTGTGGATACTACGTGTGCGAGTTCATCTACAACGCGACTTTGAAACATAAGCGGGGCTACTCTAAAAGACAATATGAAGTGTGTAAGCAATAATATTCATAATTTCATTTTATTACACCATCATTTCTGTTGAGTTTCATTCATATATGTATTAACCCCCTTCTTCAAATTAGATGTGGCAGATGCGGGATGAACTCCTAGAACAAGATCGCATGAAAGCAATTCAAGAGGAATTGGCGGGATTCTTTCTTGACCACGTCATCAATAAAGACAGAGAATATCATGTGGAAATTGATCTCAATTGTTAGGGGATTGTAAGAGATTTTACATATTGTATATGTATGTAGCCAGTAGCGTCGGATAGATAATACGAAAACTTGTTGTTCGGCCAATCTCTCAGAGAAGGAGAGGTCGATCGATCACTTCTCTCGGTATGCATGACGAACTTCTATACTTAATGGTTCCCTTCATTTTCTTACTAGCTAGTGTGTCGAGGGTCTCTCTATGTACAGTACGTAGCGTCGACCAAGCACGGACATAAGAGAGGACACTTCTCTCTATTAATTAGCTAGCTAACACAATATATTAAACACCTAAATTAACCACCCAAAACCCCCAACCCCCCCCCCCTTCAAAA
>NC_041393.1:687814518-687824387 GCF_002162155.2 Triticum dicoccoides
GCGTGGATGCCTTTTGTTCCTGGTTGGTGCCACCAACCAGGACCAAAGGCCCTCCTGCCTGGGCTCGGCGCACCGGCCACATGGAGGCACATCTGTCCCGGTTCGTGTTAGAACTGGGACTAAAGAGGGGAGGCATTAGTCACGACCCTTTAGTCCCGGTTCAACAACCGGGACTAAAGGCCCTTACGAACCGGGACTGATGCCCCCTTTTCTACTAGTGAGTGGGTGGTAGCAAAAACATGGGTTGGCTCCAGCAAAAAAAAGAATGGTTGTAGCAAAATCTTGTTGTGGCGGCCATGGAGAGGAGCGCAAATCAGCTGCGGGCGGCCATGGCGACGAGCGCTAATTGCAACACCGGTTGCAGCTGTTCCCATCCACCAGGTGCAGCTCCCCTAGCGTGCTTCCTCCTCCATCAACCTCCAACCCGTGATCCGTCACACGGGGGCGTTGGGGAGCAGAGAAGGGAACGACCGACGAGTTCTACAAGATAAAAGGAGAAAGTCCTCGACGGAGAGAGGTGAAGAGAGGAGCAGGGGATGCCTCTCAGGTGGTGGGCTCGCCAGATAAACCGCGGCACTGGCCGGAGCTAGGCAGATGGAAAGAGGCAAGCAGGGGATGGATATGCGCGAGATGCAGAGGCACATGAGAGGAGAAGCGAGCAGGGGGTAAAGGGATAAGAGGTGAGGGGATAAGAACGGCTGCGTGCTGGCTCTTGTGGCCGCGTACGTGGCGCTCGCGACCGGCCGAGCGTTCGGCCGGTGCGCCGAAGCGAAACGTTTACCTTGAGCAAAGGGAAATGTTTCGAGCCGGAGCGCCGGCCCAACGCTGGGCCGGTCGCATGGCTCGCTCGCTTCACACAGTTTCCATACGCATCTAGGCGTGACGCAGTCAACCTTATCCTTTCGCACACACGATCGCTAGCCACTCGTTCCCCTTCTTCTTTCTTCGATCTCTCAGCCCATCACGCGGCCGCTACCTCCTCCTGCATCCGCCGCCATGGAGAAACTTCTATGCTCCTATCTACCGTGAGACAACCCCTCCCCAATCACCTATCTCCTCCCTCCTTTCCCCCACATCTACCCATGTCGTCAGGCTGTGAGGCAGCCGGCTACGCGTGGAGACACACGGCGTGGCGAGCTCGAGGTGTTAACTGTGTGTGGAGACCTCGGTCGGAGATGCTGGACCGGCTGGGAAGCTGCAACCGGCAGGTGATTTTGCTGGAATTGGCTCTTTTTATTGCTACAACCGGCACTGGTGTTTTTCATGGTTGATTTATTTTTGCTGGAACTTGCTATTTTTTTTGCTACAATCGATTATCCGAGTTTTTTTGCCGCTGAGATTTTTGCTGGAACCACCAGTAAGTTTTGCTGTCTTTTTGCTTCAACCAAGTACTGAAGTTTTCTGTTGCTTTCCTGCAAAAAAAAAGAAGTTTTCTGTTGCTGGACATGGCCGTGCGAGACGACGGCGGCGAGCCAGAGAAGAGGATGCCAGGATGCTGCAACCATGGTGGCCGTATGCTGGAACCTGCATGTGTTCGAGCTGCATGTGCTACAACGACGATGCCATGCTAGAGGACGGAAGCTACAAGCTCGAAGGAGGAAAACCACCGGCGACGGGATCCTTTTTGTTTTTGCTGGAACCTTACATTGTTTTTGCTGTAAACATGCTTTTTGTTTGTTGGAACCATGTACTTTTTGGCTAGAGGAGGGCGACCAGCCGACCACCGGTGATCACGACGGCCACCGACAGGCGAGGCAAGCGGCCCAGGGTGGCCGGCGAGCTGGCTAGGTTTTGGGGAGATCAAGACTGCCTGTATCACAGGCGCCATGGCTATATTTTTCTTTTCTTAACGAATCAGTTGGGGAAGGAGAAGGTTATCATGCAGTCGTAATTGCACAAATCGTACGTGCGCGGTGCGACCGGCCGAAATTTCGGCCGGCGCACCGGCGCCTATCACTCGCCTTGAGCAAATCAGACCTGCGGCGCTGGGGTGGGTGCGGTTTAAAGTTGCCGGCATGGCTGCACGAACCGGCGATCTGATTTGCGAACAATTTGTGAGCAACTGTTCACGGGGGTCTGCCTCCGCTGCCGACCGGGCCATGGACAGGAGCAATTAAGGTGTTCTTCTCCCGGCCAGGTCTTGCCTTAATACGCTTGCGGCCCACCGGGCCCGGAATGCATTTGCTCCATTTTTTTACCAGCACTTGCTGGGCCTAGTGTGTATTTCTTTGTTTATTATGGTGAGTAGCTAGGCCCAGCTAAGCTTAAAAAAACCCTGGGCCCAGCTGGGCCCGCATGAACGCATTGGAGAACATTCTGATTTCTCTCTTAAAAATGGGAACCCCAATCGAGTCGTGATGGCATTTTCTCAAAACAGAAAGAAAGAAGAAGAAGTAGTTCTCCATGTTCAGATCAGACATTTCTTAGCATCCACCTGGAAAGAGAGTGGGCGTTTGGCTCCCGGGAGTCATGGAGGCTTTCTGTTTAAAACAAATTAAAATTCAAACTTTTCATCTTCAAAAAAATCTAAAAAAAATTGCGCAAGTTAACAAGTATGTTATGTCTATGTGTGTAAAATTTTAGAATGACAAACGTTGAAATGTGACCTGTACAAAAAAGACAAATTCATGACCTGAGAAGATGAATAGTATCATGTGTTAAAAAGCCCCCGATTTGTCTTTATTGCACAGCCCTCATTTTAACTTATTTTGCCTTAAAAATTTACACACATGTGTGTTATGCGTTCTCTATATGTGTGGTTTTTTTCAGAATTTTTTAAAATATAAAAAAAATGAAATTTGACAAAGTTCAAAATTTTCAAAACCGAGCTCCATGAAGCTCAGCCTCCAAAGACAATTTCCGCACATGGAAACAGCTATATTTCTCAGCCCTTGAGAAATAGCTAGAGTTCGTACTGAGCCCCTCATTAAAAAAATCGTATTGGTAACATCCATCTGGTACCACCTCGTTGGACCTGGCGTTCCACACTTGGCCACGATTCAATGGCCACACATCCAGGCGCATCCAGGCGCCCAGGGCAGACGCCGTACGCCATGTACGTTCGCCTCGTCCTTTCGAAATGGGAACACCGCCGCGGCGTGGGCGCCTGCCGCTTAGGCCAATTTCATCGTGCGACTCTAAACGGACGTTTAGATTGGCCGGAATTTGTCTCTTTGGGACGCTGATGGGTTCGCCCATGTCCGGCTGTGTTCGTTGGGTCGTACGTGCGCCACCGCGCGGCCGCATCCCAAATCGTGTCCGGGGTAGACGGGAATAAAAAAATTATAAAAACTAGAATGAAATAACTAAAACGCATGAAAGTGACGGATTCCGGGGTGAAAGTGACGGATTGCATACAAGCACCACGGAATTTCGTTACATTTCGAACATTTAGAAGAAGAAAAACGACCCGACCCTAAATCTATCCTACGACGGCGGTGTCGGGCGCCCAAGCCTATGTCATCCTCCATCTCTCGTCTCCATGAGCACCGGTGATAAGACCGATGAAGTGAAGGTGTGATCTCCGGCGAGGAATAGTAGATCATAGGAGACGGTCTGGCCCACATGGGACACAAGGCCCTCCCACCACCAATGTCCTACTCATCCTCGGAGGAGTCCATGACCTGTCTGTTGCCGGTATACGTGGCGCCGGTGCTGTCATCGTCCCATCGGGCCACCTGATGGTTCGTCGTCGGCGCGTAGGAGGCGCAACTGAGGTTGTTCTCCTCCGTGGTCGCCTGCAATTGCGCCTCTGCGGGGGCCGCTTCTTGGCGAGCAACGGCTTGAGCGCGAATGGTATCGTAGATGGCATGCTGCTCCGTGATGACGTTGGGGTTCGCCACGGCCTCCTCGCTCGCCCGCTTGTCGTAGATCTGGCCCTCCGCCAGCTAGTGCTGCTCCAAAAGGAACAAGTTGTACCGCTGTTCTTCCTGCGCCTGCCGGAAAGTCGACAAAGGCATCGGTATAGGCTGCACCTCTGTCATGGCGGCATTGTAGTGCGTCTGCGCCTGCTTTGTGGTGAAGCCGGCGTTGCACAAGAGGCGCAGGAGCCGAGGCGGTGTCGTTGGAGCCCGTCTCCATCATGGTGTCGTCCTCGTCATCGGGGACCTTGGACAAGCTGGCACAAGCCGGCCTCGCTCCGCTTGGCACGGTGGCTCTGCCGAGCGACGGCAAGGGCGGCCATGGCGGGCTTCATCTCCTTGGAAAGGCTCTTCCATAGAGCTTTGCCGCCTGCAGTCCTTGCGGATGCAGTGCAGCGGAGGAGGATAGGGAGGGGCTTGTGTTGTGGTTTGAAGTTAGTCGGGGTGTGGCCGCCTTCAAATAGCGGATTCCAATGAGGCGAGACGTTCGGATGCGTCATTGCGCGGCGCCGGAGTGGGTTTCTCTGTGGCGAGCCTGGTTAAGGGCGTCATACAGACGGACAACGGCATTGATCGGGTGAGGTAGGAATTCCTCCCATCCCTTCCAGTCACGCGTCTCTGGCATTGAATAGGCGCGCATACCTGAGATGTGTTGCCGGCGACGCTCTCAGTCGGCGCGTCGCCTCAATGGTGGACGCAGTAAGAGGTCATGTCCGCCCTGAGCCGCCTTCAATGTTGAGCGGCACGCTCTATAGGGGCAAGAATGCGGGCAGCATGCGCCGGGCGGGAACGCGTGCGGGCGAGCGATGAGGGGTTTTGGTGGGCCAGATCTGTTAGAAAGCGGGCATTGGATCGGTCCGGACTCCCGCAAAGCCCACCACGTTTGACTCCGGTTTGAGGGAGAAATCACGTTCGGACCGCGCCGCAGATCAACATAGTCCCTTGTTGGATGGCTTCAGCTGTCCGGACAACGCGGTAAAGACGCATGCGGGTTGGCGTTTGACATGTCCTAATTAACGCTAAAATATATGATTCAGTACGTGGTTGCCGCAACATGCACGCACGGGTCCAATAGTTCATTGCTAGAGGCTATACATTCCTGAGAATCACTTCACCTATGGATTCATCAGCTACAGCTGTGGATTCTGAAAAATCAGAAGTTGGTTGTTTGTGTACTCTATTATTGAACATATGTAGGAACCATAAATGTTGTGAAATGTCTATAATGTCTATAAATGTTGAGTTTGAAAATGAATAAATTAACTGATAGAACTTCATATGCTACTGGCCAAATCCTGAATCTCTTTGAACGCATCCATCGATTGAGACTGGGGCTAGAGGTAGCGAAAGGACGGACGGTGATGGCCGGAGGTCAAGGACGGGTGGAAGCACTTAGATCCGGCTGCCTGGGCGAAGATTGGGGGTGCGAGTAACAGAGGTTGGGGATGGGCGGGCGTAGTTTGGGATGGGTGGAGGTGACCTGACGCGACCTGATCCGCCTGCCCAAGAGGCAATAGGGGTGACGCTGGTGTAGCCGCCAAAAGTCTGGGCGGCCGGCCGCCGTTCTGTGTACCTCCCTCTGTTCGCTCGGGTGTAGAATAAAGGAGGGGAGGAGAACTGCTTGGAGTATCTATTGGGATGGTGGCATTTAGTTTGTAATAACGGGGACAAAGCTGGCTAGATTGGAAGTTGGATAAGTGGAATCTCGGGAATCACCGAAACTGCAGCTTCCGGCTCGTGTTGCCTTGCAATGTAGTTTTCAAAATCCTTAGAATTGATTCCTAAGGATCGAAGGTGGGCAGCTGTCTTTTGTTTCTGATTCTCATTTTCAGAGGAGTAGAATCCCATAATCTGTAGCGGAAGCTCAACAAAGGCCACGTGAGTGGCAGATCCAGGAATTCAACTTTGGATGTTTAAAAGAATATTCACCGTAACAAAGCCAATTGGTTCACGAAAATACAAATTGTTCATAATAGCAACAATATCCCAAAAGATGAAGGAAACTACAAACTAGAGAAGCAACTTATAACATGACCATACACTCTGTCATGGCTTGAAAGCGGGATATGACAACATCATCTTCACTTGAAAAAAGAATTCGCTCTTAGAAATGTAATCAAGCAATCATTCAAGAGTTGATTCCCATTTTGTTCAGTAACTTGTTTCTCACAAAAGTGACTGAAGATAATACTCTCTCAACACTAAATGTTACCATAGGTAGGATTAGCACCAATTTGGGAAGCTTGTAAACAAGGTTACAAGTGGCACTTTTGTTTCTCTCAGCATGCATAATAGAAAGACCGGTTATATTTTTGACCTTCACAAACCTCTCATTTATACGTTAATAATGAATTGTATAAGTTGATAAGAAATATGCATCAAATCTTCCTCCATGAAATCCGTAGGATAAAGATGTGCAAGCTTAACCAAGTCCCCCTTATGATAAGTAGCAAAACAATAAACCGGACTGAATGATTCCATGCAATGAAGTAATTCAGTGTTACATCAACATATCTCTAAGCTATCGAAGTTTCCTATCAATAAGATCCAAAAACATGTCAACATGGAAGCGATGGAGGTGTGTGAGGTTTTTGCAGAATCTTGAGGGTCTTCTGGGCGGCTTTTACAGACCATCCATTTGAGGAACTTTGACCTTCTGCTTGACACAAATAGAAGTGACCTCTTCAAGAAAAGTTTCTCATCCACCATCATCTCTCATTAACTGTAATTGAATCATCATCAAATGATAGAGTTCAAATAATGTCTTCACATTTCTTTTGCAAAGCACGACTTAACCCATTGGTCTACCCAAATATGGTGTGCATCAAGTTTGCCATGAAAACAAATTCAAATGGATCAAAAATGTCAACATAGTTTCAGCAAGAACTTGCCGGACTGAAGGCTACACACGAAGAATATGCGTAATAGTTTTGTGGTGAGATCCCCAACAAGTATCACCCGGCATACTCAAACCCATCTCTTGATTCATGCCTTCACCTCTTCCTATTTCCTCCACCCAATCATCTAGGCGTTTACTGTACTCAAGCCAACCATAAGAGTATCACCTGGTGGCGGTCATGGCATTGCACTGTTGAAAATATGCCCTAGAGGCAATAATTTATGTATTATTATATTTTCATATTCATAATTATAGAGTTTATATTCTATGCTATAACTGCTTTGATTCTGGAATATGTGATTCAATGGAAAACTCATATGCACGTGTGGAATGATAAACATAATATAAAAGGTTCCTAGTCTCGCATCTAGGACCAGCTCAAGTGTTTTTCATAATCACGTTTTCCAGATCTTAGAATATCGTTAAGTGTAACGATGATCCTAAAACAACACCGAGATTATGAAATTGGAAGAACGATCATATTGAATCGACCCAACCTTGTTTGTTATGAATTGTGTTAATATCATCTGTAATCAATTGTAATAACATGGAGTGTTAACATTTGAATTTGCTCATTATACCATGAAAGTATGGTAGTCACTTCTTTCCGGAGAGTCCCCATTTTCTCATCGTTTCTGGTGAAGCCTAGCTGCCACCCGGCGGTTAGCCACATTGCCCACCGTCTGCGTAGTAGCTCTGTGCCTCACCATCTTCTTTAATAAAAACAGATTCACGCCAACTTTTCTTTCAGGCAAACGTGTAAATAAAGAGCCCACGCGCGTGCTCATGGATTGAAGTGTGGTCACTATTTTATCCATATCATAATATAAGACGTTTTTGCAGTTCAACGATTGGGACGCAGTAGATCTTGACACGAGAAGCCGCACCGTGCACGTACGTCTCTGGTCTATGCATGTCTATCCCCCTCCAAATGGAAATTCGAAAGCAGGGTAGTAGGGGTGGTGGATTTTGCGTGCCGGCCGTGTCCTCTCCTCGCTCGCGGCCACAGGAGGAGGGGCTGACCAACGGCCGTGTCCTGACATCGCACCTGAATGGTGACTTCAGCAAGCAGCAGCAGCTGGGAATGCACGTGCTCGCTCCATGGAGGGAGGCCCTGCGCGGGCAGGATCAGCCTCGATGACAACATGGTGCAGATCCTGTAGGCCCGTGCAGTGCACCACCTTGGCGATCGACACGGCCGGTAATAATTAACCAGAACTCGGCTACGTGCAGCACTACGGGCCAAGCTACATGAACGGCGACAATGGCTCGTGCATCCACAGTGCATGTGGCACTTCCTGTATATGAACGGCGCAAAACCCAAGAGAGTTTGCGCAACGAAGGCCGTTGCCGGCGACACAACGGGGCAGATCACCAGTTATCAAACGAAACAACGGAGGTTCCTTGCACAGCATATCTCTGCTGAGAGGAGAATAGTGCCGCCGGGATGTCAAGGTGCACATGGAATGTAAGAGCATCTCCAGCCGTTGGCCCCCTCAGGACGCATAAAAATCGCCCCCTGGGGGCGAGCCGGCGATTCGTTCGGTGTTGGGGGTGATTTTGCGTCCAGCCGTCGCCCCCAGTCACCGATTTTGGCCCACTTTTGAAGCTCCATTTCAACGAAAAAGACCCATATGAACGAGAATAGGCCCATATTCGGCGTGGTTCGCCATGGCTCGGCGTTCAATTATCAACATAAATATTTTTAATCACATATTTCATCACATAAAATTCAAATACTTCAACAAAATAGTAAAACAACAAATAGTTCAATACAAATTATATAGTTTAACAAATAAAAACTCATATTTCATCACACGTCGCGTCCGGTGTCGCCCTTGAGCCTCCATAGGTGCTCTATCAGATCTTGCTGCAGTTGATGATGCACCTGTGGGTCTCGGATCTCCTGACGCATACTGAGATAGGCAGTCCAGGTTGCCAGTAGCTGGTGATCAACTTGGGCAAGAGGACTCTGCCTGTGGTATGGTTCAGTGTCAAACACTGGCTCTTCCTGCTCGCTCTCAATGATCATGTTGTGCAAGATGACACAACAGGTCATGATCTCCCACATTTGATCTTTCGACCAAGTCTGAGCGGGGTACTGGACAACAGCAAATCGAGATTGGAGCACACCAAATGCCCGCTCGACATCCTTCCTGCAAGCCTCCTGAATCTTCACAAACCAGGCGTTCTTGCCTCCAGGCACAGGGTTTTTGATGGTCTTCACAAATGTCGACCATCTCGGATAGATGCCATCAGTTAGGTAGTACCCCTTGTTGTAGTGCCGCCCATTGATCTCGATGTTCACCGGAGGAGAATGACCTTCAACAAGCTTGACAAAGACAGAAGAGCACTGCAGCATGTTGATGTCATTGTGAGTTCCTTGCATACCAACGAAATCCATCTTGCATTTGAAGTAGTTGTTGAACTCCCGGATGGAATTCACAATCCTGAGGAAAAGCTTTTTGTTCATCCGATAACGGCGCCGAAATGTTCTGTAGCCGTGAAGTGGAGCATCGGCGAAGTAGTCGGAGTAGAGCATGCAGTAGCCTTCGAGATGATGCCGGTTCTTTGCTTTCACCCGCCCCGGCGCCGAGCCGCCTCGCCGCGGCTTTTCATTGCTCGCCAGCAGCTGGGCGAGGGCGGCGAGCACCATGAGATGCTCTTCTTCCTGGACGTCGGCTTCGGCTTCCTCCTTCAGCAGCGCGGTGAGCACTTCCTTGTCATCCGAGTCCATCACCGAGGCAGGCAAATCGCCGAACACCTTGCGCGCGGTGGGCGTGCACCCGCCGCTAAACTGCCCCTCCGCGGCCAGAAACGGCGTCCGGAAACGCCCAGCTGGTCTCCGAGGGGCTGCCGCGGTGAACCTCTGCTATTTTTCCGGCGGGAAATGGCTACCTAGCAGTGAAGGGCGGCGGGGAGGCGCCGGGATATACCTAGTGGCGGCCGAGAGCGCGGGGGGTGGGAGGCGAGTTGGGAAAGAAAATCTTGACTTTCACCTGACGGCGTGGGCCAGCCGCGCTTTTCCCTTGCGCCGGAGCACCCAAGCGACCCCCGGCGCGCCGGGTTCGGCCTGCGGCCGCCGGGCGGAAAAAAGGGCCGAACCGGCG
>NC_041393.1:687824753-687838723 GCF_002162155.2 Triticum dicoccoides
CTGGAGATGCTCTAAGTTGGGGAGAGTTGGTTGGTTGGTTGGCCTGGCTATCATCTTCAAGGTGTGATCTAGGCTCATCACAGCTGGGATATCAAGGATGTACCGGCAAGAGCTAAGGGCGTGTTTGGTTGCAGTCTTGAACAGTACCCGCGACATCTCATCCCAGCCTGGCTCTGAAAAACAGCCTCATATGCGACATCTGCGAGTTGTTTGGTTGCCTGCATATGGACTTTCTGCATTAGGGGATCAACTTTGGCATGTTGTTTGGTTACCTGCATTGTCTCGGCGCATGCAACTACACGCTGTTTGGTTGCCCGCATGAGGTATGATTAAGAGCTAGCACTTGTACTTAGCACACAGGGTTAAGAGCTAGCAGAGGAAGGGGGAGAAGAAATGCAGTGTGCGTCGGACCATGGCGACTGCGGTGGATAGTGGTCGTGGCGCCGTGTCCGACATGACGAGCATGGAGTCGTGGACGAGCGACCCCGTCGACGGCACCGCGAGCGACACCGTCGGCGAACTAGTTGCGGTGCTCGTGCAAAGACAGTGGAGAGAGGAGGAGAATGCAGTGCTAGTGCCATCGTATTGTCAGTGCAGTGTACGAGAGAGGAGGCCGAGATGATCGACGTCGGGAACGACTCCAGTGTAGTAGGGCGAGAGAGAGGAGGCCAATAAGATCGACCCCGTCGGCGGCGCGGCGAACTACAGTGTGCACGAAGGCAAATGACACAAGAAAGCAGTGTGCACGCCATTGCAGCGTCAATGCAGTAGGAAGACGACAGAGAGTAGGCCGAGATGAGCGATGCCGAAAACGACTCTAGTGTTCTAGGACATGAGCAAGGAGATCAAGAGGAAGAGCTTCGGCGTCGAGAGGAACGAATAGGAGAGCTCTGAGTAGAGGACAGAGGAGCTCGACATGGCAGCGTCAGTGCAGTAGACTGCTGTTCATAGAGAGATGAAGCTACGATCATTGAATCCAAAAACTTACAACACGAATGTTGTGAGGGACTGCAAGATTAGGCTGCTGCTCAAAGGAAATTTCAAATTGATCGTGCACGACGAATCTGACAAAATTCGTCCAGAATAGCTCCAAACGGGAATACGAGATTAAAAACTTACGGCCGATGAAACTACGAACCGATCGGCTGACTGGAACCATAGCATCGAGGTGCATCTTTTTCGTGTAGAGCTTACCACGAATCCAAGCATCGTTGTGTAGATCAGAGGGGCATGGAAGAGAGGAGATTAGAGAGGAGCTTACTTGAGGTTGAAGTAGACACCACATAAACAGCTCGCATCCCTCCCGTTTCTCCTTGTGCAGGGCTCGCTCACTGTGCTTCTGCTCGGCCTGGTTCCAGAGAAACTGCGGATTCCTGGGTTTCCAGCGAGCCAGTTTCAGAGGTGCTTTAAGAAGTGTGCGATGCAGGCCCAATAGTAAAATCAGGCAACCAATCAGCCCGTTTCTTTCCCGCGCAGGCTTGATTAGGCCTCCTGCAGACAATCAAACACGCGCTAAGGGTATTTCATTTTATTGGGTGCCGTCCGTGCCTATTTGATTTTCAAACGGATTTGCACAGCTCTATTCCGGCACTTAAGTTCTTCCGTGGAGTTGTTTGCCATCACCTTAGCAGAGGAATGAGCAGGTACCCTGCGTCAAGCAGCTGCACAGCCATGTGAGATGTGAACAGTGAAATGCATGTGACTTAGATGGGCATCATTAGTCGAGCGATTAATTGACAAGGTCCAAAGGCAGACAAATTGGTTTTTGGACGTACGCTTGGTCCTACAAGGGATTTTAACAAGGATGTACGTCAGCAATTAGGCCAAATCGAACAACACAACCCAAAACAGACGCCCGTTTTGTCCGTTTGGGTAAGAAACTGAGACGGCGTCCGGCCGTTTTTCTGTATGCGCGAACCGTGTGCCCAACACGAGGACGCATCTCGTCCGCCATGGCCGGCCAGAGGCCATATGTGAAAAACATGGCCACTGAAACAAATTTTTTTTATTCATTCAACAACATTCTGATACATTAGAATACATAATTCACCAATTCGTCGTTAGAAGAGCAAGACCAAAAAAAGGAACCACAATGAGACACTTTAAAATACGGAAATGTTAACGCCTACACGTGTGGGCGTTAGCCAACTCACCCACACGCCTCCATCATCATCCAGTAACTTCTGCACGAATCTTGGCACGAATTAGTTGATTTTGTATGCCAGGTAGTACAACTCGCGTGTGTGGTGTGTGAGAGAGGTCGCCCACACATCCATTTTACCACACGGAGGGGCCGGTGTGTGGGCGTTTAGCAGTTCGGCCACACACCGATTTCAGTCACGCACAAGGGCTAGTGTGTGGGCAGTTTGCCATCTCGCCCACACGCCCGCCTCCTCTCCCACACCCAAGCTGCCAGTTGCCATGTGTTTTGCAGTGTACATGACAACTGCCCTAGTGTGATTGCAAGCAGATGGCAACTTTTTTTTTATCCGAACATGTCGGTTGCCATATGTTTGGCATGGTACATGGCAAACTGCCCTAGCGTGCACGTAAGCAGCTGGCAACTCTTTCTTTTTTAAATGGCAACTGCCCTAGCGTGCTCGTGAGCACATGGCAACTCTCTCTTTTTACCCGAACATGTTTTTTGCCATGCCTTTTTTTGTAGCGCTACATGGCAACTGCCTAGTGTTAGTAGATGGCAACTCCTAAAGTTTTGAAATCATGACAACTGCAGTAGACCAGACCACACATGGCAACAGCTGTAGTTGTCCAAAAAATGGCAATCTGGAACTTTGACCTGAGATGGCAACTGCAGTTGAGCAAACTTGACAACTGTAGTTGTCCGACATGGCAACCGTAGTTCAGCGACATGGCAACTGCACTTAAACGAACATGGACGAGGGTCCGGCCCATGGCAACTGCAGGGCCCGCAGTAAAGTGTCACGTGGGGCGTGCGGGCCTGACGTACCGAACGTGTGGGCGTTATCTATTTCGCCCACACGCATGCGTGTAAGAGGGACCGGGAGGGAAAAAAGAGGCGTGTGGGCGCTAGTTGTTTTGCCCACACACAGACGTGTGAGCTGGTCCTCTTAGGTACCACACAGAACGTGTGGGCAGATTTCTTAACGCCCACACGTGTGGCAGTTAGCGGCGTCCTTAACATATATTCAACTTTCATAGCGGCTCTCACTAATTGCATTAACATCTTCTATATGTCTTCATTGCTGATTTGCGGCTTCTCAAGCTTGCACACTTCTTTATTCTTCGATTCCGAAGAAGTAGAGGTTGCTTCGCATCTACTCTCATTTTTAGCCTTGATTCTAGAAAGGAGTGCGCGAGCATCTATGAATTTTCGTGCTATCAATAGATCGATGTATTCTTTTTTCCAGTACCAAAATTTACATCCACCCTACACACAAATTAGAGCAAGTGATGTGCTACCGAAAATGTGCCACTTCGTGTATATGAACAGCGCAAAACCCAAGAGAGTTTGCGCAACGAAGGCGGTCGCCGGCGACACAACGTGGTTCCTAGCAGATCACCAGTCATCAAACGAAACAACGGGGGTTCCTTCCAGATCACATCTCTTCTGAGAGGAGAATAGTGCCGCCGGGAGGTGAAGGTGCACATGGAATGTAAGTTGGGGAGACTTGGTTGGTTGGTTGGCCTGGCCATCATCTTCAAGGTGTGATCTAGGCTCATCACAACTGGGATATCAAGGACGTACCGGCAAGAGCTGTCCGTGGCCATTCCATTTTCAAACGGATTTACACACCTTCTCCGGCACTCATGTTCTTCCGTGGAGTTGTTTACCATCACGTACGTTAGCAGAGGAATGAGCAGGCACCCTGTGTCAAGCAGCTGCACAGCCATGTGAGATGTGACGAGTGAAATGCATGTGAGATAACACTTAGATGGGCATCATTAGTCCAGGGATTAATTGGCAAGGTGCAAAGGCAAACAAATTTGTTTTTGGAAGTACGCTTGGTCCCACAAAGAATTAAAAAGGCAAACAAAGTTCATTATAAATCCATAAACCCTAATACACAAAATATTATGAAGTTAATCCTAAAACCCTAAACATAAACTTATTAATTAAGAACTAAGCTAATTCATATGGAACTTGATAAAACTCGGCGAAAACTTAATACTAGTTACGACTATCCGTGGACGTTTGAGGGATCGAATTAGAGGTACGTGGCTGAAGATACTCTAAGTGTAGCAAAGTTCTCTTGCCCATGCATGCAGGAGTATCTTGCATGGATACATGCCCCCTGGAGTTCATTAACCGACTCACATCCATATACTATATAGCTAATATTTTCTGTGGAGATCTAGCTACCTCTAGAACACAGAAAAAACGTAAATAAACCTAGCCGTAACTAGCTGTCGTTCGTACAATGTACTACAATTTGTGGCCTTCATTTCATTGTACCCCCTGTGTACGTGTATTCCCATGGACAAGAACCTTGAATGCTGTCAGGGTTTGTTAATTAACCCGTGGGGTCGTGCGAGCGTGCATGCATGCAGGTGTAGCTATATCATGGACAAACAGTGCCTATTTGCACTATTGGCTTAGGATAGCTAGAGGTTGACCATGAGCCATGCATCCATGGCACTATTGTCGTGGTAACTTGTATTTATCGCCTTTTTCTCTTCTGTTTAGCAGTTGGTGTCCTGAAACTGCCCTGACAGACGTAAGGCCAACTCCACCGCGCGATCATATCCTGTCCGCCCCCGTTCGTTTGGAGTAAAAGGGACAAAAGAGGCGGCCCAGCGTGCGGCCTCAAACGAACAAATGTCCGGATTCCGTTCGTTTTTGACCCATCCCCGGCCCAAACTTGCGCTTGGTTTGGGTGAAACAGACAGCGCGCGGACGGGCGGGACGCGCGCGCTTGTCCTCCCCTGGCACGTCTGTCGGTGGGAGAAACCAAAACCGACAGAAGGAGATGCTCGACGCCGAAGGCCTGAACTAGGTCGTCTGATCGGCGTGGCCGTTCTTTTTGAGGCTGGCATGGGTGCCGCTCGTCCGGCCGCTGGTAGTGTGCCAGCGAGAAAACATTCATTTTGGAGACCGACTGTGTTGCCGGCCGCTGGCTGTGTTGCCGGCGAGGAGAACTATTCATTTTGGAGGCTGGCTGTGTTGCCGGCCGCTTGCTGATGCCGGCGATGGACGTGTAGGCCGCTGGCTCTGTTGCCGGCGTGATGAACCGGGGCCGCCGCTGGCCTGAACTAGGGCTTGGCATTTGAAATGTTGCTTTAGTTTTTTAAGTATACGCGGACAGGATGGGGCAAATGGATGCGGCCGCGCGCTGGGCGCACGGCCACCGCATCCCAGAACACGTCCGGACACGAGCCCAAATTCCTACCCAAACGGATAAAAACCGAACAAAACGGACATCTGTTTGGGGTCGCGCGGTGGAGTTGGCCTAACTATGGCGGTGATGTGAATAAGTCGGTAGCCCTGTGATGCCACAACCTACAACTTTGAGAGTGCGTACGTCCAAGGTCCTTTGCAACCAGACGAGAGGGCGCTCGCGTTTGCCTGTGTCAGCGCTGACGAGGCAAAGAGGACGTTATGTAGGAAAAGATCCCCGGTCCTGCCTACGAACAGGCACGGCTAGTTTTAGGCGGCAAAGGTGTACCCATCGGCATGGGGCGAGCTAGGGCAGGGGAGTGATCATGGCGCACGGAGGAAACAGAGACGGGCACATGTTCCAACCCAGGGGCTCTCAGGGTCCAGCGTCTAGCTAGCCATAGCCACGAGGAAGCTAGCTAGCTAGCAGGAGCGTGCGTGCGTGCGCATTGAACGACGGGAGATCGGGGGAGACAGAAAGAATCATGGCCGTGGGGGCGGCGCCAGGAACGGCACATTGGAGTGTTGAATATCCCGTCAGTGCAATGATCCCTGCTAGCAGCCTACACCATTGTGCGACCGACCGACCGTGTCCTTCCGGTGCGTCGATCGTGTTGGCCATTGCGATGGTAAGAAGACGAAAGTTCTCGAGGAGGGATTGGGTGGGCAAACTCTCGTGTTCATGACATTTTTCTTAGATTGTTTGTGTGCTGTTCTGACTATATATCGTGTAGAGTTGGACATCGAAAAGGAGTCGGATGGGTTTCCTACAGTCTGGATGTTTTTTAGCATCAGTACAGACACAAGCGCTCATATACACGCGCATACACTCATCCCTATGAACGCACACACGCACACCCCGTCGACGCCGTGTCCGACATGACGAGCATGGAGTCGTGGACGAGCGACCCCGTCGACGGCACCGCGAGCGACACCGTCGGCGAACTAGTTGCGGTGCTCGCGCAAAGACAGTGGAGAGAGGAGGAGAATGCAGTGCTAGCGCCATCGTATTGTCAGTGCAGTGTACGAGAGAGGAGGCCGAGATGATCGACGCCGGGAACGACTCCAGTGTAGTAGGGCGAGAGAGAGGAGGCCAAGAAGATCGACCCCGTCGGCGGCGCGGCGAACTGCAGTGTGCACGAAGGCAAATGACACAAGAAAGCAGTGTGCACGCCATTGCAGCGTCAATGCAGTAGGAAGACGACAGAGAGTAGGCCGAGATGAGCGATGCCGAAAACGACTCTAGTGTACTAGGACATGAGCAAGGAGATCAAGAGGAAGAGCTTCGGCGTCGAGAGGAACGAATAGGAGAGCTCTGAGTAGAGGACAGAGGAGCTCGACATGGCAGCGTCAGTGCAGTAGACTGCTGTTCATAGAGAGATGAAGCTACGATCATCGAGTCCAAAAACTTACAACACGAATGTTGTGAGGGACTGCAAGATTAGGCTGCTGCTCAAAGGAAATTTCAAATAATTGATCGTGCACGACGAATCTGACAAAATTCGTCCAGAATAGCTCCAAACGGGGATACGAGATTAAAAACTTACGGCCGATGAAACTACGAACCGATCGGCTGACTGGAACCATAGCATCAAGGTGCATCTTTTTCATGTAGAGCTTACCATGAATCCAAGCATCGTTGTGTAGATCAGAGGGGCATGGAAGAGAGGAGATTAGAGAGGAGCTTACTTGAGGTTGAAGTAGACACCACATAAACAGCTCGCATCCCTCCCGTTTCTCCTTGTGGGCTCGCTCACTGTGCTTCCGCTCGGCCTGGTTCCAGAGAAACTGCGGATTCCTGGGTTTCCAGCGAGCCAGTTCCAGAGGTGCTTTAAGAAGTGTGCGATGCAGGCCCAATAATAAAATCAGGCAACCAATCAACCCGTTTCTTTCCCGCGCAGGCTTGATTAGGCCTCCTGACAACCAAACACGCGCTAAGGGTATTTCATTTTATTGGGTGCCGTCCGTGCCTATTTGATTTTCAAACGGATTTGCACAGCTCTATTCCGGCACTTAAGTTCTTCCGTTGAGTTGTTTGCCATCACCTTAGCAGAGGAATGAGCAGGTACCCTGCGTCAAGCAGCTGCACAGCCATGTGAGATGTGACCAGTGAAATGCATGTGACTTAGATGGGCATCATTAGTCGAGCGATTAATTGACAAAGTCCAAAGGCAGACAAATTGGTTTTTGGACGTACGCTTGGTCCTACAAGGGATTTTAACAAGGATGTACGTCAGCAATTAGGCCAAATCGAACAACACAACCCAAAACAGACGTCTGTTTTGTCCGTTGGAGTAAGGAAATGAGACGGCGTCCGGCCGTTTTTCTGTATGCGTGGACCGTGTGCCTAACACGCGGACGCATCTCGTCCGCCATGGCCGGCCAGAGGCCATATGTGAAAAACATGGCCACTGAAACAAATTTTTTTTATTCATTCAACAACATTCGGATACATTAGAATACATAATTCACCAATTCGTCGTTAGAAGAGCAAGACCAAAAAAAGGAACCACAATGAGACACTTTAAAATACGGAAATGTTAACGCCTACACGTGTGGGCGTTAGCCAACTCACCCACACGCCTCCGTCACCATCCAGTAACTTCTGCACGAATCTTGGCACGAATTAGTTGATTTTGTATGCCAGGTAGGACAACTCGCGTGTGTGGTGTGTGAGAGAGGTCGCCCACACATCCATTTTACCACACGGAGGGGCCTGTGTGTGGGCGTTTAGCAGTTCGGCCACACACCGGTTTCAGTCACGCACAAGGGCTAGTGTGTGGGCAGTTTGCCATCTCGCCCACACACCCGCCTCCTCTCCCACACCCAAGCTGCCAGTTGCCATGTGTTTTGCAGTGTACATGACAACTGCCCTAGTGTGATTGCAAGTAGATGGCAACTTTTTTTTTATCCGAACATGTCGGTTGCCATATGTTTGGCATGGTACATGGCAAACTGCCCTAGCGTGCACGTAAGCAGCTGGCAACTCTT
The DNA here is from genome assembly GCF_002162155.2 of Triticum dicoccoides. Taxonomy (NCBI): domain Eukaryota; kingdom Viridiplantae; phylum Streptophyta; class Magnoliopsida; order Poales; family Poaceae; genus Triticum; species Triticum dicoccoides. The sequence continues at coordinate 687,833,101 of NC_041393.1, forward strand.
TCTTTTTTAAATGGCAACTACCCTAGCGTGCTCGTGAGCACATGGCAACTCTCTCTTTTTACCCGAACATGTTTTTTGCCATGCCTTTTTTTAGCGCTACATGGCAACTGCCTAGTGTTAGTAGATGGCAACTCCTAAAATTTTGAAATCATGACAACTGTAGTAGACCAGACCACACATGGCAACAGCTGTAGTTGTCCAAAAAATGGCAATCTGGAACTTTGACCTGAGATGGCAACTGCAGTTGAGCAAACTTGACAACTGTAGTTGTCCGACATGGCAACCGTAGTTCAGCGACACGGCAACTGCACTTAAACGAACATGGACGAGGGTCCGGCCCATGGCAACTGCAGGGCCCGCAGTAAAGTGTCACGTGGGGCGTGCGGGCCTGACGTACCGAACGTGTGGGCGTTATCTATTTCGCCCACACGCATGCGTGTAAGAGGGACCGGGAGGGAAAAAAGAGGCGTGTGGGCGCTAGTTGTTTTGCCCACACACAGACGTGTGAGCTGGTCCTCTTAGGTACCATACAGAACGTGTGGGCAGATTTCTTAACGCCCACACGTGTGGCACTTAGCGGCGTCCTTAACATATATTCAACTTTCATAGCGGCTCTCACTAATTGGAGTAACATCTTCTATATGTCTTCATTGCTGATTTGCGGCTTCTCAAGCTTGCACACTTCTTTATTCTTCGATTCGAAGAAGTAGAGGTTGCTTCGCATCTACTCTCATTTTTAGCCTTGATTCTAGAAAGGAGTGCGCGAGCATCTATGAATTTTCGTGCTATCAATAGATCGATGTATTCTTTTTTTCAGTACCAAAATTTACATCCACCCTACACACAAATTAGAGCAAGTGATGTGCTACCGAAAATGTGCCACTTCGTGTATATGAACAGCGCAAAACCCAAGAGAGTTTGCGCAACGAAGGCGGTCGCCGGCGACACAACGTGGTTCCTAGCAGATCACCAGTCATCAAACGAAACAACGGGGGTTCCTTCCAGATCACATCTCTTCTGAGAGGAGAATAGTGCCGCCGGGAGGTGAAGGTGCACATGGAATGTAAGTTGGGGAGACTTGGTTGGTTGGTTGGCCTGGCCATCATCTTCAAGGTGTGATCTAGGCTCATCACAACTGGGATATCAAGGACGTACCGGCAAGAGCTGTCCGTGGCCATTCCATTTTCAAACGGATTTACACACCTTCTCCGGCACTCATGTTCTTCCGTGGAGTTGTTTACCATCACGTACGTTAGCAGAGGAATGAGCAGGCACCCTGTGTCAAGCAGCTGCACAGCCATGTGAGATGTGACGAGTGAAATGCATGTGAGATAACACTTAGATGGGCATCATTAGTCCAGGGATTAATTGGCAAGGTGCAAAGGCAAACAAATTTGTTTTTGGAAGTACGCTTGGTCCCACAAAGAATTAAAAAGGCAAACAAAGTTCATTATAAATCCATAAACCCTAATACATAAAATCTTATGAAGTTAATCATAAAACCCTAAACATAAACTTATTAATTAAGAATTAAACTGATTCATATGGAACTTGATAAACTCGGCGAAAACTTAATACTAGTTACGACTATCTGTGGATGTTTGAGGGATCGAATTAGAGGTACGTGGCTGAAGATACTCTAAATGTAGCAAAGTTCTCTTGCCCATGCATGCAGGAGTATCTTGCATGGATACATGCCTCCTGGAGTTCATTAACCGACTCACATCCATATACTATATAGCTAATATTTTCTGTGGAGATCTAGCTACCTCTAGAACACAGAAAAAACGTAAATAAACCTAGCCGTAACTAGCTGTCGTTCGTACAATGTACTACCATTTGTGGCCTTCATTTCATTGTACCCCTGTGTACGTGTATTCCCATGGACCAGAAGCTTGAATGCTGTCAGGGTTTGTTAATTAACCCGTGGGGTCGTGCGAGCGTGCATGCATGCAGGTGTAGCTATATCATGGACAAACAGTGCCTATTTGCACTATTGGCTTAGGATAGCTAGAGGTTGATCATGAGCCATGCATCCATGGCACTATTGTCGTGGTAACTTATATTTATCGCCTTTTTCTCTTTTGTTTAGCAGTTGGTGTCCTGAAACTGCCCTGACAGACGTAAGGCCAACTCCACCGCACGATCATATCCTGTCCGTCCCCGTCCGTTTGGGGTAAAAGGGACAAAAGAGGCGGCCAGCGTGCGGCCTCAAACGGACAAATGTCCGGATTCCGTCCGTTTTCGACCCATCCCCGGCCCAAACTTGCGCTCGGTTTGGGTGAAACAGACAGCGCGCGGACGGGCGGGACGCGCGCGCTTGTCCTCCCCTGGCCCGTCTGTCGGTGGGAGAAACCAAAACCGACAGAAGGAGATGCTCGACGCCGAAGGCCTGAACTAGGTCGTCTGATCGGCGTGGCCGTTCTTTTTGAGGCTGGCATGGGTGCCGCCCGTCCGGCCGCTGGTAGTGTGCCGGCGAGAAAACATTCATCTTGAAGGCCTGCTGTGTTTCCGGCCGCTGGCTGTGTTACCGGCGAGGAGAACTATTCATTTTTGAGGCTGGTTGTGTTGCCGGCCGCTTGCTGATGCCGGCGATGGACGTGTAGGCCGCTGGCTCTGTTGCCGGCGTGATGAACCGGGGCCGCCGCTGGCCTGAACTAGGGCTTGGCATTTGAAATGTTGCTTTAGTTTTTTAAGTATACGCGGAAAGGATGGGGCAAATGGATGCGGTCGCGCGCTGGGCGCACGGCCACGGCATCCCAGAACACGCCCGGACACTACCCCAAATTCCTACCCAAACGGATAGAAACCGAACAAAACGGACGTCCGTTTGGGGTCGCGCGGTGGAGTTGGCCTAACTATGGCGGTGATGTGAATAAGTCGGTAGCCCTGTGATGCCACTACCTACAACTTTGAGAGTGCGTACGTCCAAGGTCCTTTGCAACCAGACGAGAGGGCGCTCGCGTTTGCCTGTGTCAGCGCTGACGAGGCAAAGAGGACGTTATGTAGGAAAAGATCCCCGGTCCTGCCTGCGAACAGGCACGGCTAGTTTTAGGCGGCAAAGGCGTACCCATCGGCATGGGGCGAGCTAGGGCAGGGGAGTGATCATGGCGCACGGAGGAAACAGAGACGGGCATATGTTCCAACCCAGGGGCTCTCAGGGTCCAGCGTCTAGCTAGCCATAGCCACGAGGAAGCTAGCTAGCTAGCAGGAGCGTGCGTGCGTGCGCATTGAACGAAGGGAGATCGGGGGAGACAGAAAGAATCATGGCCGTGGGGGCGGCGCCAGGAACGGCACATTGGAGTGTTGAATATCCCGTCAGTGCAATGATCCCTGCTAGCAGCCTACACCATTGTGCGACCGACCGACCGTGTCCTTCCGGTGCGTCGATCGTGTTGGCCATTGCGATGGTAAGAAGACGAAAGTTCTTGACATTTTTCTTAGATTGTTTGTGTGCTGTCCTGACTATATATCGTGTAGAGTTGGACATCGAAAAGGAGTCGGATGGGTTTTCTACAGTCTGGATTTTTTTTTAGCATCAGTACAGACACAAGCGCTCGTATACACGCGCATACACTCATCCCTATGAACGCACACACGCACACCCTATCCCTATGAGTACCTCCGAGAGACTGAGCCGGCATATCATCTTAAGATTTACGAAGTCACCGTAGGCGCCTCGTCGTCGACGGAAACGTCTCCTCCCACTGAAAGCGCATCGCCGAAAATCTTGTAATAAATCCAGAAATAATGCGAGCACCAGGATTTGAATCCTGATAGGTTGGGATACCACTGTCCACCTAAACAACTCAACCACAGGTTGATTCGCTCCTACAGTCTAAATTTGTTGTTGCGACACCCAACAGCCAACGTGTATATATACGATCTCCTATAGTCCGGACGTGAGGTCGACTTCGTACGTACTCCGGCGTACGGCCATGACGACCGAAGCCCAGAAATCACGCATCGATCAGGAGAGCAACGGTTGTACGTACCATCACGTCCGGACTGCAGGGGATCGTTCGCTGTCCAAGTTGCGCAAAAACAAAACCATAACTTCCGAGTCCAATACCATCGCATACGTGGCCACATTCCTTTTCGAGATCTAGTTCTAACCTACACGTAGTCGGGACAAAGCCAATATATATATATGAAGAAATCAATAAAATCTCAACTCATTAAATCTCTAGCCTAACATACGACATGAGAGTTTGTCCAACCTCAAAGCAACAATCCTTCTCTATATCCCTCTCTCCTCAAGAAATTACTACTGACGTTTTTACCATCTCATCGCCCACCATGCTGCCGTCGTTACCAGAGGATGTAATCTTCGAGGTACTCTCGCGGGTGCCGGTCAAGTCTGCCTGCAGATTCCAGTGTGCGTCCAGCAGGTGGAACGCCCTCATCTCCGGCCCATCCTTCGTCGCCGCGCACAGAAGCCACGTGGAGCCGCTACTCCTGTTTGCCGCAAATTCTTCGGATAAAGTCCGCAACGACCTGCGGCTGATGGACATGGACGGCAACATCGTAAGAGTTATTAGGAGGCCAGGTGTTTGCACTTACGGCTACCGCCTCGATGGCCCGATCTGCATCGCCCAGGATTATTTTGGCCTCAAGCCCATCGTCAACGTGATAGATCTTCCCAGTGGGATTGTAATGATGACCTCTAGGCAGTTTAAGTTGGAATTGTTCTGCGATCTCCACATTGGCTGCGCTGCTTCGTCTCGCACGTACAAGGTCGTCTGCCTCAAGAGACAATACTGTAAGGTTCTCACATTAGAAGATGGCACCAAGTGGAGGCAGGTGCAGTCTCCTCGAGAAGTAGTCATTACCCACGGCTATGACAACAATTTCGTCGTCGCGATCAATGGTGTCATGCATTTCCTTTCCAGGTCCGGGTCATATTAGGTGAAAGAGCTCTATGTACTCCGCTTTGATCTCGAAAGTGAGGAATGGAGGGCATCGATTAGGGGCCCATTGAGATCAGGTGAAAAACTACAAGAGAAGACAACAACAAGATATATCACCAAGCTTAATGATGCCCTATGCATGGTTCAACAGAGCTCAACCAACATATGGCTCATATGGCTTCTTGCTGATCCCACCAAAAGCACATGGGTCAAGGAGTACACAATACCAATGGCTTCATCCGTTGTCCGGGTGATGCCTTTGACAGTGATGTGTGATACTCAAAAGTTGCTCTTCTATCTGTGTGATAGATCCTCGGCAACCTCGACACTACAAGTCTACGATCCACTCATACAAAAGTGCACAGAGCGTCTGAAATTTGAGAGCAACCTTGTGGGTGCTGTTCTGTGTGACTTGCATATGGAACATTTTGTCTCAACTAAGATCTTGCCAATGGCTCCGCAGAGTGTTTTGTCTCCACTAGTAGAAAAATGACCTATTGTCCTGGTTCGTAAGGGTCATTTGTCCCGGTTTTTGAACCAGGACTAAAGTGTCGGTACTAATGCCCTAAATCTTTAGTCCCGGTTCTTGCATAAACCGGGACAGATGGGCCTCCACGTGGCCGGTGCGGCGAGCCCAGGCAGGAGGCCCTTTGGTCCCGGTTGGTGGCATCAACCGGGACCAATAGGCATCCACGCGTCAGCATTTCAGGTGC
>NC_041393.1:687839150-687844155 GCF_002162155.2 Triticum dicoccoides
GGGGGTTTAGGGGGTTTTGGGGGGTTAATTTAGGTGTTTATATATTGTGTTAGCTAGCTAATTAATAGAGAGAAGTGTCCTTTCTTATCTCCGTGCTTGGTCGACGCTACGTACTATACGTATAGAGAGGACTAGACACGCTAGCTAGTAAGCAAATGATGGAAACAGAAGACTGTCATGAACATATGCATACAGAGAGAAGTGATATCGACCACCTCTCCTTCTCTGAGAGATTGGTCGAACAACAAGTTCTCGTATATCTATCCCACGCTACGTATTGGCTACATATATACAATATAAGTATCTCTTACAATATAATCTCCTAATTAAAAACGAGCTGATTAGGGTCCACATGGTATTCTTCATCTTTAGCGATCACGTGGCCAAGAAACAATGCCGTCAATTCCTCTTGAATTCCTCGCATACGATCTGGTGGCAGGAGTTCATCCCGCATCTGAAATATCTAATTTGAAGAAGGGGGTCAATACATATATATGAATAAATGAAACTAAACACAAATGATGGTAATAAAATAAAATTATGAATCTTATTATTTACGCACTTCATATTGTTTGTCAGAGTAGCCCCGCTCACAGGTCGTGTGGCGGATGGACTCGCAAATGTAGTATCCATAGTAATTATTCCCTTGTTCCTGCCACAACCACTTTACAAAAAATAGAGGTCAATCAAACTGATAATTAGCAAGCATGCTAAATGGTATTGATGAAACTAGCGCTTGAATCACTAGGAGATGCGTGCAACATGCTACTATAGTACTTACTTTCGGGTGTCTAAATTGCAGCTTCTTTGGCAGTCCCGGAGTTTTTGAGGTGAATTTTTTCTAAACCCTGCCAGACAAAGAAAACAATTACTTGATACCAGAAAATGAACAAAAAGTTGCCGATATGGTGCGATAATGATCGATTTAACTTACTTCTCTAGAATTTCAGTCGTGTCCGCGTACTCCTTGGGATCTTTTCGTCTCGAGTCTAAGACGTTTACTAGTCCCTGCTCAAGCTTAATCCCTAGGAGAATATAGTGGAAGCTGCGCACGCATGCATAACTCATCAATTACATTACTATAACCTCGACTAAAAAGGGAAAACGAATATGCACAAGACAGTAACACTGACTTGAATTCGTAAGGGAAGAGTATTATAACTTTGTTTTGATTTAATACAAACGATTGTAGCAGCTTGGCCTCGGTATCTCTGCCCTGAAATTTAACCATATATGCATCTATGAGATTTGTGTTAATGAACCCAATATCACCGATTTGCCTTTCTTCAATTCGGCGATATTCAATCTGCATAATATAGCGAGGATAATTAAAAATACATGCAATGAAAGAGCTGACCTATATATAGAGACTTAATGACAGAAGTAGTACTACTTATCGGCAATAGCAAGTGATCATTAATCTATCGAGGGCCTTTAGATTGAAAAACGCGAAGAACTCCTCAAATGGAACTTCAACAGTTCAATTCCAACGAGGTCATGCTCCTCTCCGACTCTCAGCGTCAAAATATTCGCCCCCTCAGACTCTCTGCAGGTTTTCATGTACCAATCATGGAATCTGTACATCATCGTTGGTAGAGATCTTTCATCTTTGACGAGAGGCTTCCCGTACACGCATTTGTGTTCGTCCACCTCCAAGAAATCATAATGTACATCGTCGGGCAGATAATCTTCAAGATTGTTATAACCGGGCACCGTCCCACCCGGAACATTAGCGACAATATCGCTAGACACCTGGAGCGGGGGGAACGATTGGTTCGCTTGTTCGCCGAGCTGGGCAACTTTTTTCCCAGCTCGTCGTTGACCACTGATAGTACTTCCCGACCGCGACGCTTCCTTAAATGACTTTGTAAGAATGCGCTCATAGTTGCCATTCGCCAGAGACTTTGGTGGTTTCTTTAGGGCAGCCAGAGTACGCTTCGCTTTTACCGGATCTATCTTCTCCTCCGGAGGTGGACGTATCTTTGCTTACACCCCTTCAAAGAAGTTATTCACTTTGGCTTGAACGATCTGCGTGTTTTCCTCCATGGTCCTCTCGTATGGTAACTTCTTTGGAGTCTTGAGAGAAGGACCGAATTTGTATTGCCTCCCGGCTCTGGCTGTGCTGCTAGACGCCGGAGCAGACGGAGCGGCTGCGGCTGTCTTTCCTTTCTTACGAGGCGGAGGAAAAGGACTACGACGCGCCGGAGCAGCCGGAGCGGCGGCGGGTCTCCTGATCCGCCCTTGTTGACGAGGCGGAGAAGGAGGAGGCTGGCTGCTCGGGCGCACCGGTGCAAGCGGAGAAGGAGGCGGAGTGCCGCCACGCGCCGGAGAAGGAGGCTGAGTGCCCTGATCACTCGGCGGAGGAGGAGGCGGATTGCCCTGACTCACCGGAGGAGGAGGAGGAGGAGGCGGAGGCGTCCAGTTCGAAAGGTTGATGAGCTCCTTCCGATATAGGCATGTAGTCTTCATAGAAGAACCCAGCCGAATCTCCCCTTCACCCGTAGGGTGGTCAAGCTCAAGGTCCTCAAATCCGTCCGTTATTTGATCCACCATCACCCTAGCATATCCTTCTGGAATCGACTGGCCGTGGTAGGTTGCGCCAGGTTCATTTGGTAAAATAGAGCCAACAGCCGCCTTGACTTTCAATGCCATCCATCGCGTCATAAGGTGACAATGTTGAGACTCCATGATAGCATCCACGGGGTAGCTAGCAGGAGCCGTGAAGACAGGCTCCATCTGTTGAGTCTGCTCGGTGGAAGCCACGCTGCTTCTCCGCTGAGATGGCATGGTAGCTTCAGGGGAAGCTTCGGCAGGTCGCTTGCTGCGATCTACTTCTCGTTCCTCTAGCCCTTGTACCCTTTTGTGCAGCGCCTGCAGTTGGCTATGCTCCACTTTCTTCCTCCTCTCCTGGGTTTTGTAACCCCCTGCGTCCGGAAACCCAGCCTTCCACGGAACGGAGCCTGGCGTGCCTCGTGTCCGTCCAGGGTGCTCTGGATTCCCGAGGGCCATTGTGAGCTCGTCCTGTGCTTTCTCGATATACTCCTGAAGCCTCGTGACGGGTATTCGCAGTTGCTCTTCCGTCCAAACGCACTTCCCTGTTACAGGGTCCAAGGTTCCGCCAACCCCGAAGAACCAAGTCCGGCAACGGTCTGGCCAGTTCAATGTCTCTGGTTCGACCCCTTTAGAAATCAGGTCATTCTCAGCCTTGTCCCACAAAGGTCGGGCTTTGAGGTAGTCACCTGACCCAGTGCGATGGTGATGCTTCTTCTTCACAACATTTTTCTTGTTTATTGCTGACATCTTCTTACTCTTTTCCGATGTCTTGTGGGCCACAAATGCGAGCCGGTGATCTCTGACCTTCTCATACTTTCCGGTGAATTCTGGTGTCAAATCTTCGTCGACAAACTCTGTTTTCAGCTCATTCTTCCACCTCCTGAATAGTTCTGCCATCTTCTTAAGAGCATGAGACTTGATCAATTGCTCTTTAACTGGCTTCTCCGGATCCTCCTCTGGCGGTAGGGTGAAATTTGCCTTAAGCGATGTCGAAAGATCTTCTTTCTGCATATCGGAGACATAAGACACCTCATGGTCTTCATTCTTAGGCTTTAACCATTGCTGGATACTGATCGGGATCTTATCCCTAACAAGAACCCCGCACTGAGCACGAAATGCATCCCTTGTCCGGATGGGTTCAATCGGCTTGCCATCGCGCGCGATTTCTGTGATCTCAAACCTTTCATCCGAGCGCAACTTTTCTTCGGGCCTCGTTTCTTTGCCGAAGTTGTGCTCGATCCGGAGGGCTAGAGAAAAGAAAAAAGACGAGAGTTAATTAATATGTGTACATACGAAAACAATGAATGCATCAATTAGATAGCTAGTCAGCACAGGCTTAACTAATATATATACCTGGCCGGACTCGGTTCGGTCACCAGAGCCGTCATCACGGTCTACTTCTTGTACCGGCATTGGGTCACCGGAGCCATCATAATCATAACCTTCTTTTTCACTACCCCGTCCTTCCAGACCATCGGTGTCGTTGAGAAACGACGCAACGACATCACTTCCTTTTGCAATTATGTCCCCCAACATCTCTTCTGTTGCTTCATATCGGGGGTGCTCCATAGTTTCTGCAAATATTTACAACATGGCAATTATTATTCAAACATGACAGATGGATATATTAGTGGAAAATGTAGAACTAGCTACCTAATATAATCACAATAAGGAATAATATTAGTGGCCTCGACGCTGCTTCTCTAGGGTTTGGGGTGGCCTCGGCAATGCTTCAAGGTTTTGGGGTGGCCTCGATAACGCTTCAAGGTTTGGGGTGGCCCCGATGACAATGCTCTTTTAACTTGGTAAATTTGGGTGGCCTCGAGAGAGTTTGTCGGGTAGGGGCGCGGCGGGAGGGGGTACGAGACCAACATCATTTTTTTTTCTAGAGTTTGGTGTCCTCGAGAGTTTTGGTCGAGCGAGAGGGCCGGGGGGGAGGAGGGTGCTCCCGTGGTATAAGTTATCACGGTCCAGAGGGGGTATATATATCGACCGCCCCTCATGTGGAAGTTATCTGGGAGGGGGTTATATCGACAGCGACGACATACATACATGGGAAAATAATGTTATCGGGGATGGGGTATATCGACCCACCGGCCCCCCTCGTGTTGAAGTTATCGGGAGGGGGTATATCGACAATGACATACCCGATAAAAAATAAGAAGACAAAATAAGAAACAAAAAGAGGAGAAGAAAAAAGGAATAGAAGAGAAGCAATCGAAGAAAAAAAAAGAAGAAAAAAAAGGAGAAGAAGACAGGAATAGAGGAGAAGAAGAAGAAAATAGAGAATTTTCTATTTTTTTTCTTCTCCTCTATTCCTTTCTTCTTCTCCTCTTCTTTTTCTTCTTTTTTCCTCTTCTTATTTATTTCTCCTATTCTTCCTCTCCTCTTCTTCTTTCTTCCTCTTCTTATTTTGTTTTTTCCTATCCTTCTTTTTCTTCTTCTTCCTTCT
>NC_041393.1:687844661-687868455 GCF_002162155.2 Triticum dicoccoides
GGCAGGGGAGCGGGCGACGGCGAGGGCGCGGGCAACGGCGAGGGCGTGGGCGACGACGACGGCGGGGGCGGCTGGCGGCGTCGGGGCAGCCTGGCGACGTCGATGTCGTCGGCGTCGTCGGGGCGTTAACTGCGAGATGAGAGTGAAAAATTCCGAAGTGTGAACTTATATAGCAAAGCCTTTAGTCCCGGTTGGTGGCACCAACCGGGACTAAAGGGGTGCATTAGTCCCAGTTGGTGCCACCAACCGGGACCAAATGCCTCTTTTCAGCAGCCCAAAGGGCGGGAAGCAAAGGGCTTTGGTCTCGGTTGGTGGCACCAACCGGGACTAAAGGCCTTGCGCTGGCGCGGTGCGATGTGATGTTTAGTCCCACCTCGCTAGCTGAGAGGGGCGCGCAGTGGTTTATAAGCCCCACTGCCGCACCCCTCTCGAGCTCCTCTCCATTGCAGGCTTACGGGCCTAATTGTGATTGCTATGCCTGATGGGCCTACTGCGCCTTCTGCGGGCCTGAATCCTGGCCCATGGATCGGTTTCTAGTCATATTCAGGCTGTGGTGGCCGAGTAGGTGGCAACTTTTTTATTTTTTCCAAGTTTTTTTGTTTTATTTTTTGCTTTATTTTTTTTTGTTTCTACTTACAATAAAATACTTATTTTTTTATTTTATTTTGTTTCTAATTACTTATTTATTCTATTTTATGATAATTCGTTTTGCTATTAAAGCCACATCATCAATTTACAATCCTTTCTGACTACATTTGTTATTTTTCATGCATTTACTGATTATTTTGAGCTATAAGACCATGAAATTGAAAAGCATTTGAAATGAACTCTGAAAATGTTCCAAGTTGGCATGGTATCATCATTTCAGCCACATAGCATGTGCGAGAAAGTAGAGAGGGTTACGGCAAAAACTGTATGCACTTCATGTACAAAACGGACAATCACTTTCGAAGTATCACGGTTTCATACGGAAACTCGTCTGTTACAAAGGGATTTCATTTTTTTGAACTTATTTGAACTCCATAGTTTTTCTGTGTTCAAAATGCACCATTCAAAGACACATCATCTATTTACAACCCTTTCTGACTATATTTGTTATTTTTAATGCATTTATTGATTATTTTGAGCTATAAGACCATGAAATTGAAAAGCATTTGAAATAAACTCTGAAAAGGTTCCAAGTTGGCATGGTATCATCATTTCACCCACATAGCATGTGCGAGAAAGTAGAGAGGGTTACGACAAAAACAGTATGCACTTCGTGTACAAAACAGACAATCTCTTTCGAAGTATCAAGGTTTCATACGGAAAATCGTCTGTTACAAAGGGATTTCATTTTTTTGAACTTATTTGAACAACATAGTTTTTCTGTTTTCAAAATGCACCATTCAAATCCACATCATTAATTTACAACCCTTTCTGACTAAATTTATTATTTTTCATGCATTTACTGATTATTTGAGCTATAAGACCATGAAATTGAAAAGCATTTGAAATGAACTCTGAAAATGTTCCAAGTTGGCATGGTATCATCATTTCATCCACATAGCATGTGCGAGAAAGTAGAGAGGGCTACGACAAAAACTGTATGCACTTCGTGTACAAAACGGACAATCACTTTCGAAGTATCACGGTTTCATACGGAAACTCGTCTGTTATAAAGGGATTTCATTTTTTTGAACTTATTTGAACTCCATAGTTTTTCTGTGTTCAAAATGCACCATTCAAAGCCACATTATCAATTTACAACCCTTTCTGACTACATTTGTTATTTTTCATGCATTTACTGATTATTTTGAGCTATAAGATCATGAAATTGAAAAGCATTTGAAATGAACTCTGAAAAGGTTCCAAGTTGGCATGGTATCATCATTTCACCCACATATCATCATTAATAGAAGTTCATCGTCACATTAAAACCAAAGTACATACATAGTTCTCATTGAACAACATATAGATCTCCAGAGCATCTAATTAAACCATACATTGAAATTATGTAAAACATTTCAATGCAACAACAAATGCGATCATAATCGCAACCAAGGTAACAACTGATCCAACTGCATAATGATACCAAGCCTTGGTATGAATGGCATATTTTCTAATCTTTTTAATCTTCAGCCGCATTGCATCCATCTTGATCTTGTGATCATCGACGACATCCGCAACATGCAACGCCAATATCATCTTCTCCTTCTCAATTTTTCTTATTTTTTCCTTCAAGTAATTGTTTTCTTCTTCAACTAAATTTAACCTCTCGACAATAGGGTCGGTTGGAATTTCCGGTTCAACAACCTCCTAGATAAATAAAATCTATGTCACATTGGTCGGCATAATTGTGATAAACAATAAATGAACCAAATAGTTATGAAAAGATAATATATACCACATCAGAATCATAGACAGGACAAGGGCCGACGAGGGTGGATACCAAAACCATCGCACTATATAATAACAAGGAATAATAAAAGTACAAAAAATAGACAGGTATCTATCTGAAGTAAGAACTTTTTTCTTTCAGAAAGAAGATAAGAACAAGAGGCTCACCACGGTGGTGCCGGTGACGAGATCAGCGCGGGCGATCGACGGCGGTGAAGACGGGGACGGGATGTGACGGACCGCTAAACCTAGACAAATCTCGGGGAAAATGGAGCTCGGAGGTCGAGTTTCGAGAGGAGAAAGATTAACTAGTGTGGCTCGGGCATTTCATCGAACACCTCATGTGCATAGGAGGTGAACTAGAGCACCCAAATGCCCTCCCCTCGCCGGCTTGAAAAAACAGAGCACTGTGGAGTGCTCTGCCGTGGTGATGGGTATATATAGGCAAATTATTTGTCCCGGTTCGTGGCACGAACCGGCACTAAAGCCACCCCTTCTACACTGGTTCAAGGCATGAACCAGTACCAATGGCTGTGGGCCAGGAGCACGGCCCATTGGTCCCGGTTCGTGCCTAAAACCGGGGAAATGGATCCAGACGAACCGGGACCAATGCCCTCGAGGCCCCAGCCGGCCCCCTGAGCTCATGAACCGGGACTAATCCCCCCCATGGGTCCCGGTTCATGAGGAACCGGGACTAATGGGCTGGCCAGGCCCGAACGATAGCCCTGTTTTCTACTAGTGCTCCCCTAAGATTTTGCCGGTGGCTGAGCAGACTGAAACATCTTTCTCTCTGCCATAAGCCATTTTGGCGGACAAAATGACAATGTTTGACAGGAGGTTGAATAGGAGCTTGAGTGATCTTGTCATCGATGTCTACTTCATCAGAGGTTTGTAAGGAATGTGAAGATGTAAGGAGTGGACCGAGAGAGAACGACTTTGGAGAACTTGATGTAACTTTGTGCATCCGTAGATGACGAGCCCTAGATGATGTTTATATTCAAAATAAACTTTTAGAGCTTGACATAATCCAATTTTATCTACTATAGCTCAAGTCTTTCAGTTTGTGTTTGTTGTACTATCTTGTTTAATCATAAAGCTGGAGGCATCTTACCCTTAATGGACGAGACACGTACATGCTCAATAGGCAGGGGCTTATTCATGACGACGCATACAAGTTCCTGAGATTACATCATGGGACAAAAGGAAGATCTAGAGATGATATATACGAACTACAACCAATAGCCAAATAGCTAACAACCTGAACTACATATGATATAGTGTGTAATCGTATGGACACCTTCTAGAAGCCCTTTGCGACGTACTCCCTCCGTTCCAAATTACTCATCGTGGTTTTAGTACAAATTTGAACTAAAACCATGAAGAGTAATTTGGAATGGAGGGAGTGCATGATAGGTTCATTAACACCCTCCCTTAGTCACAAATTTGCGAAGTTGAGATTACACTTGAATTCTTCAAAACTCCTTGTGAGAAATACTTTGGTAAAGCTATCTGCAATCTAATCTCTGGAGTGCATGAAGCGAATTTCCAATTGTTTATTAGCAACTCTTTCTCTAGCAATATGAAAATATATTTCTATGTGTTTGGATCTTTCGTTGGAAACAAGATTGGAAGATAGGTCAGCGGCACCAAGGTTGGCACACTATAACCATGGAGCTTACATATAATTTACTTTAAATTTTAAGCATGGACTGAACTCAGATGATTTTGCCATTGCATTTGCTAATGTCTTGTATTTTTCTTATGTATATGACCTTGAGAGAGTAGATTGTTTCATTGCACACCATAAAATTAAGTTTGATACCAAAAATACTTCAAAGCCACCAAGTGATCGTCTATCATCTAGACAACCCGCCCAGCCAGTCAGAATACATTAACAAGACTGCATGATGACATGCTGGATGTTAAACCAATATTCAGTGTATTTTTCACATATCTCGGTATGTTCTTACCTTAAGTGCAATGTACTGTAGTGGGTGCATGAAGGAACTGACATTTAGGACATTAAAATGGTGTAAGCCCATGCCTCCCAGAACAAGAAGCAAACTTTAGTCACTCCATCAAAAATCTCTCTCAAATCAGATCCTATATATACACGTGTTCACGATCGATGCTAGCTCATAAGATCATATTTTGGACAGCGTATTAAATGTAGCATCAACTTGGTTATTACGCGAGCATAAGCAAACATGTGGGCGCATGTATGCATAGTAGTCGAAGAAAGAATACTCCACGATGCATGGAGGGGAAGAGATCGATCAAAATTGCAGCATGCTGGACTTAAGATCAACTTCAATAAACATCAATTTCAGTTATCCCTATTTTGTACATATCTATCGTGTAACAAAATTAAAGAACATCTATAAGAGCAACTCTAGCAGAGTCGCCATATGGGATATGGAGGTCTCGGCGCGCCGTGCACAAACACGGATTCGCCAAAAAGGCAGTATCCTTACTTTTCTTACATGTACGTCCCATTTGTCACTGACTACAATGGTTCTTCCCCTATAAACCAAATCCAATACAAATTTGATTTATATTTCAGCCCGGTTTCATTCTAGAAAGATTTGGGCTGAAAGTGGGTCACAGTGCGACTTATATTGATACACCATACTTAGTTAAGCTATCTAATAGTTCTGCCACGACGACCGCCAACGTCATGGCCCGCGTAGAATGCGGCTATGTGGGTCTCGATGGTCCGGAAATGCGCCTCGGCTGCGTTGTCCCAGGCCGGCCATTTGTCCGCGGCGGCGGCGCGAGGGACCAAATTTCTACTCCATGTTAGACTGTATTTACATGTGTATATTGTAACGTTGTATACCACCTCATTATATATATATATATGTGATAGACCACCCCTAGAGGGTTGTGCCGGTTCCCCCCAAAGCCTATTGTCTTACATGGTATCACGCTAGGTTACGTCCGCTTTCGCCTAAAAACCCTAAACCGCCGCCGCCGCCGCCGCCGCCACCGCCGCCGCCGCCGCGCCCGCCGTCGCCGTCGCCCGACTGCTATGACGTCCGCTGCTGCGTCCGGCTCCACCGCCACCGGTTTTCTGCCGGCCTCCCTCGCGGCACATCTCTCGAGGCCGCTGGATGCCGCCTCCCTTCAGGCGCCGATCGGGACATGGAGCGTCGGCTCCCTCTTCGTGCTCCCGCCGGCTGCTACTTCGCCCGGGCAGGCGCTTGTGGCCCACACCGCCGCCGCCCCATCAACCGCGGCTGTCGCGCCCTCGGCCACTGCGCCGCTGGTGGCGGAGGACGTCGCGCTGGCAGGCTTCGCGGCGTCAACCGCGGCCATCGCGCCCTCTGTCACCGCGCCGGCTGCCCCTCTGACTGTCTCCACGGTGGTCTCACCTCAGCCAGTCTCCTCGATGGGATCGCAGCCGCCGCCGCCGTTTCACTTCGGCCATCTCATCACCATCAAGTTGTCGTCGGACAATTACATCTTCTGGCGCGCGCAGGTTCTTCCGCTTCTTGGGAGTCACTATCTGCTTGACTATGTCGACGGCTCTCTCCCTTGCCCTCCTGCGCTGGTTGACAGCGTGCACGGTCCGGTCTATAATCCGGCTCACCGTGTCTGGACAGGGCAGGATCAGGCGAACCTCTCCTCCATCCAGGGGTCGCTCTCTCCGGCCGTTGCTGGGCTTGTTGTCTTCGCCAAGACGTCCCACGAGGCATGGACTATTCTTGAGCGCTCGTTTGCGGCACAGTCGCAGGCTCGTGTATCTGGGCTCCGTCGCCAACTTGGGGAGTGTCAGAAGCTTGACTCCACCGCCACTGAGTTCTACAACAAAGTCAAGAGTCTCGCCGACACGCTGGCCTCCATTGGACAGCCCCTCACCGACTCCGAGTTCAACTCGTTTATTATCAATGGTCTTGATGAGGAGTATGACGCCCTAGTCGAGATCATTAATGAGAGAGGCAACTCCACGCCCATGCCAGCACACGAGGTCTTTTCATGCCTCCTGCTTACTGAGCAACGAGTCGAGACGCGCCGATCCAGGGGCAACGGCGCCCTCTCGGCAAACGCCGCCACCAAGGGTGGTCGCTCCTCTGCTTCATCCAGGGCTCCTTCGGGGCAGTCACCACCACCCGCCTCGGCCCCTCCTCCTACTGCGACGCTACCAGGGGCTGGCGGTCCACGTGTGTGCCAGCTTTGTGGTCGCGATGGGCACTGGGCCTCGAAGTGTCACAAGCGCTTCCAGCGGGGTTTTCTTGGTCTCGGCAATGACGGGAAGGATACACGCAACTTTGCTCGTCAGGTCGCCATGGCTGATCGTCCGCCGCCGCAGAAGCCACAGGGACACACTCAGTCCTACTCCATTGATCCCCACTGGTACATGGACTCTGGGGCGACAGAGCACCTGACCAGTGAGATGGGGAAGCTTCACACTCGTGAACCCTACCATGGCTCCGACAAGATCCACACCGCCAATGGAGCAGGTATGCACATCTCTCATATTGGTCAAGCATCACTTCTCACTAGACATGCCAATAGGAGTCTTCAACTTCGCAATGTTCTTCGAGTTCCATCTGTGACACGTAATCTTCTTTCAGTTCCTAAACTCACTCGTGATAATAATGTGCTTTGTGAATTTCATCCTTTTGATCTTTTTATTAAGGATCGGGGCACGAGGGACATTCTTCTTAGTGGGCGGCTCTGCCAAGGTCTCTATCGTCTGGAGCATCCTGGCGTCGCTCGCGTTTTCAGTGGAGTTCGGGTATCTCCGTCACAGTGGCATGCTCGTCTTGGTCACCCGGCCACACCTATTGTCCGGCATGTTTTGCGTCGTCATGAGCTTCCTAGTGTGTCTAGTAATAAAGATGTAGCAGTGTGTGATGCTTGTCAGCAGGGGAAGAGTCATCAACTTCCTTTTTCGGAGTCCAGTCGTGAGGTGAAACATCCTTTAGAACTTGTGTTTTCAGATGTATGGGGTCCTGCTCAGACTTCTGTTAGTGGTCATAATTACTATATCAGTTTTGTTGATGCTTACAGCCGCTTTACCTGGCTTTATCTTATCAAACGTAAATCTGATGTGTTTGACATTTTTGTTCAGTTCCAAAAACATGTTGAACGCCTTCTCAAGCACAAAATTGTTCATGTTCAGTCGGACTGGGGTGGCGATATCGCAACCTCAACTCCTTCTTTCAGTCGCTTGGGATCACTCACCGTTTAGCATGTCCACATATACATCAGCAGAATGGTTCAGTAGAACGTAAGCATCGTCATATTGTTGAAGCTGGTCTGACTCTTTTGGCCCATGCATCTGTTCCGTTTCGTTTTTGGAGTGATGCTTTCACCACTGCATGTTTTCTCATCAATCGTACTCCCACTCGTGTTTTGAATATGAAGACTCCTATTGAAGTTCTCCTTAATGAACAACCGGACTACACCTTTCTCAAGGTGTTTGGGTGTGCTTGCTGGCCCCATCTCCGTCCATATAACAAGCGTAAGCTCGAGTTTCGTTCCAAGAAGTGTGTTTTTCTTGGTTATAGCTCTCTTCATAAAGGATACAAATGTCTTCATGTGCCCACTAATCGTGTCTACATCTCTCGGGATGTTGTGTTTGATGAGCATGTTTTTCCCTTTGCCAAACTCCCTGTGTCCACTACCGAGCCACCTGTCATGCATTCATCCTCTGTTGCTTCTGACCAATTTGATGATGTTGCATATTCTCCTCTATTGTTGCCTAACCATGGTGCAGGCACTGGTCGTGGGGCTCGTTTGGAGATTCTGGAAGTGCCATCTTCCTCTTCGTCGCCATCGCCTTCATCCTCGGCACCTTCTGTTGTGCATGAGGAGCACATGGCGCCCCTGCATGGCCTCGGTTTCCGTGCTCATGCACGGTCGATCGACGTCCTGGCCCGGTCGCCTCTGGCTTCTGGGCTGCCTTCGCCATCGTCGCGCCCTGCAACCCCACCGACTGGGCCGGCCTCCTCGGTCTCCGTCTCGCCCAGGGCGTCGGGGCAGTCATCACCAAGCCTGGCCTCGCCCGCCCCTGCCTCGCCCAGGGTGTCTGGGCCCTTCTCATCAGGGCCGGCCTCGCCTGCTCTCGCCTCGCCAAGGCCGTCTGGGCCGGTGTCACTGGAGCTGGCCTCGCCCACTCTCGGTTCGCCCATGGCCTCTGAGCCCCTGTCGTCGGGCCAGTCTTCGCCATGCAGCCCGGAGTCGTCTGTCCCGAGCTCGCCTGAGGTGATTCCTGCATCTCCGGCGACCGTCACGTCTCCGTCACCTTCGCCTCCGCCGGCTCCTGCTGCTGCTCTACGTCCACATACGCGCAGTCGGAGTGGCATTTTTCAGCCTAAGCAACGTCACGATGGCATAGTTGCTTGGTTAGCGGCGTGCATGTCTGCTGCTCTCGCAGATCCATCCTCTGAGCCACGCACGTATCAAGCTGCTATGCGCATTCCTCATTGGAGAGAGGCCATGGAGCAGGAGTATCAAGCGCTTCTTCGCAATCAGACATGGACTCTTGTTCCTCCACAATCACGGGTAAATGTCATTGATTCCAAATGGGTTTTCAAAGTGAAGAGGCATTCTGATGGGTCCATTGAGCGCTATAAGGCTCGTCTGGTTGCTCGTGGTTTTCGACAGCGTTTTGGACTTGGCTATGAAGACACCTTCAGTCCAGTGGTCAAGCCTACTACCATCAGACTTCTTCTCTCTCTGGCTGTTACTCGAGGTTGGTTTCTTCGTCAGCTTGATGTTCAAAATGCTTTTCTTCATGGTGTCTTGGCGGAGGAGGTTTACATGCGCCAGCCTTCGGGTTTCTCTGATCCGGATCGCCCTGATCATCTCTGTCGTCTGTCCAAGGCAATTTATGGTCTAAAGCAGGCTCCTCGTGCTTGGCATGCTCGTCTTGCAATGGCTCTTCGTGCTCATGGTTTTGCATCATCAACTGCTGACTCCTCATTGTTTCTTCTTCAAAGGCCTGAGGTTACTATGTACTTGTTGGTCTATGTAGATGATATCATTTTGGTCAGCTCCTCTCAGTCGGCTGCTACTGCGCTTGTTCGCTCACTTGGTGCTGATTTTGCGGTCAAGGACCTTGGGAAGCTTCATTACTTTCTTGGTGTGGAGGTTACTTCTCGTGCTGCTGGCCTTGTTATGACGCAGAAGAAGTACTCTCTGGATTTGTTGCAGCGAGCTGGGATGCTTAAGTGCAAACCGACGACTACACCCATGTCTACCACTGATAAGCTCAATGATGTTGATGGTGTGCTTCTTTCTTCTTCTGATGCGACAGAGTACAGGAGTATTGTTGGTGGGCTCCAGTACTTGACGATCACGCGACCAGACATTTCCTATGCTGTTAACCGAGTCTGCCAGTATCTGCAGTCACCCCGTGACACTCATTGGTCTGCTGTTAAGCGGATTTTGCGCTATATTCATTTCACGGGGGCTCATGGTTTGCATATTCGGCCGTCTGACTCTGGTTGTCTTTCAGCATATTCTGATGCAGACTGGGCTGGCAATCCGGATGACAGGCGATCCACGGGGGGTTATGCTGTCTTCTTTGGCTCTAACCTGATTGCCTGGAGTGCTCGGAAACAGGCTACTGTCTCGCGTAGCAGTACTGAGGCTGAGTATAAGGCTGTGGCCAATGCCACATCAGAGATCATCTGGGTACAGTCCTTGCTTCAGGAGTTAAGTATACCCCAATCACAGCCTCCTGTTCTTTGGTGTGATAACATCGGTGCTACATACCTTTCTGCAAATCCGTTATTCCATGCCCGAACGAAACACATTGAAGTTGACTATCACTTTGTGCGTGAACGTGTCTCTCAGAAGCAACTACAGATCAAGTTTATTTCTTCCAAGGATCAACTTGCTGACATCTTCACCAAGCCATTGCCTTTGCCACAGTTTGAGACTTGCAGGCGCAATCTTACCCTTCTAGATTCATTAGAAAGTGGCTAAGATTGAGGGAGGGTGTTAGACTGTATTTACATGTGTATATTGTAACGTTGTATACCACCTCATTATATATATATGTGATAGTCCACCCCTAGAGGGTTGTGCCGGTTCCCCCCAAAGCCTATTGTCTTACACTCCATTTGCATGTCCATCTGCCCAGCCTCCTCCAGGGCCAAATTCATCCTGTCACATAAGAGGTCCAGATGATCCTGCCGCCAGCTGCTCCTCCACCACCTGATCCCCAAAATTGTGTTGGGGAACGTAGTAATTTCAAAAAAAATCCTACGCACACGCAAGATCATGGTGATGCATAGTAATGAGAGGGGAGAGTGTCGTCCACGTACCCTCGTAGACCGTAAGCGGAAGCGTTATGACAACACGGTTGATGTAGTCCTATGTCTTTAGGATCGACCGATCCTAGTACCGAACGTACAACACCTCCGCGATCTGCACACGTTCAGCTCGATGACGTCCCATGAACTCACGATCCAGTAGAGCTTCGAGAGAGAGTTCCGTCAGCACGGCGGCGTGATGACGGTGTTGATGAAGCTACCGACGCAGGGCTTCGCACACGGTTAAAGATCAATGATCAACTTGTGTGTCTTGGGGTGCCCCCCCCCCGCCCCCGTATATAAAGGAGCTAGGAGGGGAGGCGGCCGACCAGGAGGAGGGCGCGCCAAGGGGGGAGTCCTACTCCCACAGGGAGTAAGACTCCTCCTTTCCTAGTAGGAGAAGGAGAAGGGGGAAGGAGGAGAGAAGGGGGAAGGAAAGGGGGGCGCCCCCCCTCCTTGTCCAATTCGGACTAGAGGGGAGGGGGAGCGCGGCCCTGCCTTAGCCACCCCTGCTCTTCTCCACTAAGGCCCAATAGGCCCATTACACTCCCGGGTGGGTTCCGGTAACCCCCGGTACTCCGGTATATGTCTGAACTTGCCCGGAGCACTTCCGAAGTCTAAACATAGTTATCCAATATATAAATCTTTATGTCTCGACCATTTAGAGACGTCTCGTCATGTCCGTGATCATATCCGGGCCTCCGAACTACCTTCGGTACATCAAAACACATAAACTCATAATACCGATCGCCACCGAACGTTAAGCGTGCGGACCCTACGGGTTCGAGAACTATGTAGACATGACCAAGACACGTCTCCGTCAATAACCAATAGCGGAACCTGGATGCTCATATTGGCTCCTACATATTCTACGAAGATCTTTATCGGTCAAACCGCATAACAACATATTTTGTTCCCTTTGCTATCGGTATGTTACTTGCCCGAGATTCGATCGTCGGTATCTCAATACCTAGCACAATCTCGTTACCGACAAGTCTCCTTACTCGTTTCGTAATGCATCATCCCGCAGCTAACTCATTAGTCACATTGCTTGCAAGGCTTATAGTGATGTGCATAACCGAGAGGGCCCAGAGATACCTCTCCAACAATCGGAGTGACAAATCCTAATCTTGATCTATGCCAACTCAACAAGTACCATCGGAGACACCTGTAGATCACCTTTATAATCACCCAGTTACGTCGTGACGTTTGGTAGCACACAAAGTGTTCCTCTGGTAATCGGGAGTTGCATAATCTCATAGTCATAGGAACATGTATAAGTCATGAAGAAAGCAATAGCAGTAAACTAAAACGATCAAGTGCTAAGCTAATGGAATGGGTCAAGTCAATCATGATCCCGTTTATCAAATGACAACTCATGTCTATGGTTACAAAACCTTAACCATCTTTGATCAACGAGCTAGTCTAGTAGAGGCATACTAGTGACACTATGTTTGTCTATGTATTCACACATGTATTATGTTTCCGGTTAATACAATTCTAGCATGAATAATAAACATTTATCATGAAATAAGGAAATAAATAATAACTTTATTATTGCCTCTAGGGCATATTTCCTTCAGTCTCTCACTTGCACTAGAGTCAATAATCTAGATTACACAGTAATGATTCTAACACCATGGAGTCTTGGTGCTGATCATGTTTTGCTCATGAGAGAGGCTTAGTCAATGGGTCTGCAACATTCAGATTTGTATGTATCTTGCAAATCTCTATGTCTCCCACTTGGACTTGGTCACGGATGGAATTGAAGCATCTCTTTATGTGCTTGGTTCTCTTGTGAAATCTGAATTCCTTTGCCAAGGCAATTGCACCAGTATTGTCACAAAAGATTTTCATTGGACCCGATGCACTAGGTATGACACCTAGATCGGATATGAACTCCTTCATCCAGACTCCTTCATTTGCTGCTTCCGAAGTAGCTATGTACTCCGCTTCACACGTAGATCCCGCCACGACGCTTTGTTTAGAACTGCACCAACTGACAGCTCCACCATTCAATATAAACACATATCTGGTCTGCGATTTAGGATCGTTCGGATCAATGTCAAAGCTTGAATCGACGTAACCATTTACGACGAGCTCTTTGTCACGTCCACAAACGAGAAACAAATCCTTAGTCCTTTTCAGGTATTTCAAGATGTTCTTGACCGCTGTCCAGTGATCCACTCCTGGATTACTTTGGTACCTCCCTGCTAAACTAGTAGGAAGGCACACATCAGGTCTGGTACACAGCATTGCATACATGGTAGAGCCTATGGCTGAAGCATAGGGAACATTTTTCATTTTCTCTCTATCTTCTGCAGGGGTCGGGCATTGAGTCTGACTCAACTTCACACCTTGTAACACAGGCAAGAACCCTTTCTTTGCTTGATCCATTTCGAACTTTTTCAAAACTTTATCAAGGTATGTGCTTTGTGAAAGTCCAATTAAGCGTCTTGATCTATCTCTATAGATCTTGATGCCCAGTATATAAGAAGCTTCACCAAGGTCTTTCATTGAAAAACTCTTATTCAAGTATCCTTTTATGCTATCCAGAAATTCTATATCATTTCCAATCAATAATATGTCGTCTACATATAGTATTAGAAATGCTACAGAGCTCCCACTCACTTTCTTGTAAATACAGGCTTCTCCAAAAGTCTGTATAAAACCATATGCTTTGATCACACTATGAAAGCGTTTATTCCAACTCCGAGAGGCTTGCACAAGTCCATAAATGGATCGCTGGAGCTTGCACACTTTGTTAGCACCTTTTGGATCGACAAAACCTTCTGGTCGCATCATATACAACTCTTCTTCCAGAAATCCATTCAGGGATGCAGTTTTGACATCCATTTGCCAAATCTCATAATCATAAAATGCGGCAATTGCTAACATGATTCGGACAGACTTAAGCATCGCTATGGGTGAGAAAGTCTCATCGTAGTCAACTCCTTGAACTTGTCAAAAACCTTTGACAACAAGTCGAGCTTTGTAGATAGTAACATTACCATCAGCGTCAGTCTTCTTCTTGAAGATCCATTTATTCTCGATGGCTTGCCGATCATCGGGCAAGTCAAACAAAGTCCACACTTTGTTCTCATACATGGATCCCATCTCAGATTTCATGGCCTCAAGCCATTTTGCCGAATCTGGGCTCATCATCGCTTCCTCATAGTTCGTAGGTTCGCCATGGTCAAGTAACATGACTTCCAGAATAGGATTACCATACCACTCTGGTGCAGATCTTACTCTATTTGACCTACGAGGTTTGGTAGTAACTTGATCTGAAGTTTCTTGATCAATATCATTAGCTTCCTTACTAATTGGTGTAGGTATCACAGGAACCGGTTTCTGTGATGAACTACTTGCCAATAAGGGAGCAGGTACTGTTACCTCATCAAGTTCTACTTTCCTCCCACTCACTTCTTTCGAGAGAAACTCCTTCTCTAGAAAGAATCCATTTTTAGCAATGAATGTCTTGCCTTCAGATCTGTGATAGAAGGTGTACCCAACAGTCTCCTTTGGGTATCGTATGAAGACACATTTCTTCGATTTGGGTTCGAGCTTATCAGGTTGAAGCTTTTTCACATAAGCATCACATCCCCAAACTTTAAGAAACGACAACTTTGGTTTCTTGTCAAACCATAGTTCATAAGGTTTCATCTCTACGGATTTAGATGGTGCCCTATTTAACATGAATGCAGCCGTCTCTAAAGTATAACCCCAAAATGATAGCGGTAAATCAGTAAGAGACATCATAGATCGCACCATATCTAATAAAGTGCGGTTACAACGTACAGGCACACCATAACGTTGTGGTGTTCCGGGTGGCGTGAGTTGTGAAACTATTCCGCATTGTTTCAAATGAAGACCAAACTCGTAACTCAAACATTCTCCTCCACGATCAGATCGTAGAAACATTATTTTCTTGTTACGATGATTTTCCACTTCACTCTGAAATTCTTTGAACTTTTCAAATGTTTCAGACTTATGTTTCATGAAGTAGATATAACCATATCAGCTCAAATCATCTGTGAAGGTGAGAAAATAGCGATACCCGCCGCCAGCCTCAATATTCATTGGACCACATACATCAGTATGTATGATTTCCAACAAATTTGTTGCTCGCTCCATTGTTCCGTAGAACGGCATTTTAGTCATCTTGCCCATGATCAAGTGATTCATAATCAAGTGATTCCAAAAGTCCATCAGTATGGAGTTTCTTCATACGCTTTACACCAATATGACCTAAACGGTAGTGCCAGAAATAAGTTGCACTATCATTATCAACTCTGCATCTTTTGGTTCCAACATTATGAATATGTGTATCACTACAATCAAGATTCAACAAAAATAGACCACTCTTCAAGGGTGCATGACCATAAAAGATATTACTCATATAAGTAGAACAACCACTATTCTTAGATTTAAATGAATAACGTCTCGCATCAAACATGATCCAGATATAATGTTCATGCTTAACGCTGGCACCAAATAACAATTATTCAGGTCTAAAACTAATCCCGAAGGTAAATGTAGAGGTAGCGTGCCGACCGCGATCATATCGACTTTGGAACCATTTCCCACATGCATCGTCACCTCGTCCTTAGCCAATCTTCGCTCAATCTGTAGTCCCTGTTTCGAGTTGCAAATGTTAGCAACAGAACCAGTATCAAATACCCAGGTGCTACTGCGAGCTTTAGTAAGGTACACATCAATAATATGTATATCACATATACTTTTGTTCACCTTGCCATCCTTCTTATCCGTCAAATACTTGGGGCAGTTCTGCTTCCAGTGACCAGTCCCTTTGCAGTAGAAGGACTCAGTCTCAGGATTAGGTCCAGACTTGGGTTTCTTCTCCTGAGCAGCAACTTGTTTGCCGTTCTTCTTGAAGTTCCCCTTCTTCTTCCCTTTACCCTTTTTCTTGAAACTGGTGGTCTTGTTGACCATCAACACTTGATGCTCCTTCTTGATTTGTACCTCCGCAGCCTTTAGCATCGCGAAGAGCTCAGGAATTGTCTTTTTCATCCCTTGCATCTTATAGTTCATCACGAAACTCTTGTAGCTTGGTGGCAGTGATTGAAGAATTCTGTCAATGACACTATCATCAGGAAGATTAACTCCCAGTTGAATCAAGTGATTATTATACCCAGACATTTTTAGTATATGTTCACTGATAGAGCTATTCTCCTCCATCTTGCAGCTATAGATCTTGTTGCAGACTTCATATCTCTCAATCCGGGAATTTGCTTGAAATATTAACTTCAACTCCTGAAACATCTCATATGCTCCATGACGCTCAAAACGTCGTTGAAGTCCCGGTTCTAAGCCGTAAAGCATGGCACACTAAAATATCGAGTAGTCATCAGCTTTGCTCTGCCAGACGTTCACAATATCCGGCGTTGCTCCTGCAGTGGGTCTTGCACCTAGCGGTGCTTCTAGGACGTAATTCTTCTGTGCAGCAATGAGTATAATCCTCAAGTTACGGACCCAGTCCGTGTAATTGCTACCATCATTTTTCAAATTAGCTTTCTCAAGGAACACATTAAAATTCAATGGAACAACATCACGAGCCATCTATCTACAACAACATAGACAAGAAAAATACTATCAGGTACTATGTTCATGATAAATTAAAGTTCAATTAATCAAATTACTTAAGAACTCCAACTTAGACAGACATCCCTCTAATCATCTAAGTGATCACCTGATCCAAATAAACTAAACCAGTTCCGATCATCACGTGAAATGGATTAGTTTTCAATGGTGAACATCACTATGTTGATCATATCTACTATATGATTCATGCTCGACCTTTCGGTCTCAGTGTTCCGAGGCCATATCTGCATATGCTAGGCTCGTCAAGTTTAACCTGAGTATTTCTGTGTGTGCAAAACGGCTTGCACCCGTTGTATGTGAACGTAGAGCTTCTCACACCCGATCATCACGTGGTGTCTCGGCACGACGAACTTTGGCAACGGTGCATACTCAGGAAGAACACTTATACCTTGAAATTTAGTGAGAGATCATCTTATAATGCTACCGTCAATCAAAGCAAAATAAGATGCATAAAAGATAAACATCACATGCAATCAATATAAGTGATATGATATGGCCATCATCATCTTGTGCCTTTGATCTCCATCTCCAAAGCACCGTCATGATCACCATCGTCACCGGCGTGACACCTTGAACGCCATCGTAGCATTGTTGTCGTCTCGCCAACTGATACGTCTCCAACATATCTATAATTTATGAAGCATTCATGCTATTATATTATCTGTTTTGGATGTTTATGGGCTTTACTAAGCACTTTTATATTGTTTTTGGGACTAACCTATTAATCGGAGGCCCAGCCCAAATTGCTTTTTCTTGCCTATTTCAGTGTTTCAAAAAAAAGGAATATCAAACGGAGTCTGAACGGAATGAAACCTATGGGAGAGTTACTTTTGGAACGGAAGCAATCCAGGAGACTTGGAGTAGACGTCAGGGCAGCTTCGAGCTGGCCACGAGGCAGGGAGGCGTGCCCCCACCCTCGTGGGCCCCTCGTGGATCCCCTTGTAAGTGCATCTAGCTCCACCCCTAGGTTGGTTTTGGAGTATTGACGACAAACGTGGTTGAGGGACTAATGTGTTTGTGAGAATTGCAGGATAACACAGGTAGTAGTCCCTCCTTGATTCGGTTTACCTACCGGAGATGACCCCTAAAAATGTATGAAGACATTGAAGATAATGGTGGTACGTGAAGATATTCACATTGAAGACTATGACAGAAGAAGACATTGAGTGAAGACTATGAAGCACGAAGACTTAGTAGTTTCGTTGTTTCTTTTCTTCTTTGTTGAGTCATAGGAACCACCGCACTATTATGTGGGGTCCAAGTGAACAAAGTCAGAGTGACTGAAGTGATGCTCAACCAAAATCCTATGTCTTCGAGCGAAGACAATGAGAGCAAATCTTATTCAGAGTCGGATAAGTCATATTTACTTGTAGCCCAAGTCAAGCTGTTGCGTGTGTTTGAAATTTGACCGTTGTGACACGTGTCAGTTCCTTAGTGACCCAGGGTCATTTCGGACAAATCAGGTCGGGTTGCCCAGTGGCTATAAATAGCCCACCCCCTAGACCATAAATTGGTGGCTGCTCAGAGTTAGTGCACGGCTTTTGTCATTGAGAGCAACCCACCTCCGAAGAGTTTGAGAGAGAAATCCTTGTGACGACAAAGCCGAAAACACCCAGAGCCCAAAGAGTGTTTGGCATCACTGAAGTCTTTCTGTCTGTGTGACCTGAAGACTTGTTACACTTGAGGACTGTGAATCCTCCAGCCGGTTAGGCATCGCGTTCTAAGCATCCAAGAGTAATTGTGGATTGCCGGTGAACGAAGTCTGTGAAGGTTTGGAAGTCTACCTTGAAGACTTACCAGAGTGATTGGGCGAGGACTGTGTGTCCTTAACTCAAGGGGAATAAGGTGAAGACACGGTATTTCGAGTTCAATCTCAGCCTCCCTAACCAGACGTACAGTTGTCACAGCAACTGGAACTGGTCGAACAAATCCTTGTCTTCACAACGCACTGGTTCTATCTCTTACTCTACTTACTTACAGTTCGTCTTTGTGAAGTCATTGACTGATTGCTATGCCTGTTTGACTTCACTGTGTGACTACTTGTTCTGATTGGCTTCATACTATCTTCCATCCTGATCCTACTATCTAGCTGCTATTAGTCATCATGCTTTAGCTTCATACTTGTTTGACTATGGTTTGTCTAGTGTAGTTCATCTTCCGCTGCATGTTTATAGGTCCAGTTTTCATGTTTGTCCTCAAAACTTTCATGTTTTGAAGACTTTCATAAAAATTGCCTATTCACCCCCCTCTAGTCGATAACTAGCACTTTCAATTGGTATCAGAGCAAGGTACTCCCTTGTTCTGTGTGATTCGGTTTAACCACCTGGAGTTTCAGCTATGTCGACTGCAGGATTGAGGAACATATCTTGCCCCACCTTTGATGGTCTTGAGTGTCCTCGGTGGAAGGCCATGATGAAGAAGCGACTCATGGCTATGGACAGCAAACTGTGGACCGTCACTGAGATTGGTCTTACCGATCTATGCAAGATGGCTGAGGCTGATGACATTCGCAAGTACACTGTACTGAACCTTACGGTGAAGGATGTCATATGCTCCTGTTTGTCCTGAAATCGGTTCAGGAACGTCATGCACCTCAAAAACGGAAGCTAATCTGGGACCGACTTTCTGAGGTCTATGAAGGTCATCGTACTCGTCATGATCCTTGGTCCGAGGATTACAAGGAGTCTCTTAAAGAGATGACCTTTGCACCTGAATCGTCATCATCTTCACCATGCCTCATGGCAGGGGGTGCTAAGGTAACTGAATGCTACCTTTCTGAATCTAGTGATGATGAATCAGGTGATGAATTTGCCCCCAGCTATGTCAAACTTGCTTCCCTTGCCATTAAAGAACAAAGAGCCTTGGAAAAGGTTCAAAACATGCTTAGTAAGAGCGATGATATGTTGGGTGAAGAAATGGATCAGTCAAAAGCATTGGCTGAGAGTCTACAGAGACTTCATTCCAAGTTTGACGCCCTTCAAGATCAACATAATGCTCTCTTGTCTGATCACGAGAAGCTTTCTTCTGAATGTCTTCAAAGAAAGCAAGATCTTGAAAAGCTAAGAGTGGATTATGAAGATCTTCAGAAGGAGCGCGATTCATTACTTGCTCAACAAATCAGCGTTATAGAGGAAGAATTTGTTCCTCCATGTCTGAAGTGCATTGAAGGGGAAACTACTAATTATTCATCTGAATGTTCAAATGCTTCTAATACTACAAATTCTTCATATGTCTCTGTTGTCACTAATTCCTCATCTGAGGACAATGCAAGTATCACTGATGATGCAGGGCTGAAGGAATTGTACATGACCGGCATGTACAAAAGCCTCAAAGGGCATCAGACATTATGTGATGTCCTCAAAAAGCAGATTCTGAACCGAAACC
Source organism: Triticum dicoccoides (assembly GCF_002162155.2). Taxonomy (NCBI): domain Eukaryota; kingdom Viridiplantae; phylum Streptophyta; class Magnoliopsida; order Poales; family Poaceae; genus Triticum; species Triticum dicoccoides. Next base: position 687,864,320 of record NC_041393.1, read on the forward strand.
CTAGAAAAAAGGGTATTGGGTTCGAGAGGAAAATGAATGTAGATCGGTCGTACTGGAAGCCTGAGCAGTACCCCAAAACCACATGGGTTGCTGCAAAGGAACCTTCAATAGATCCATCCACCTTATCTGGTTTCACTTGTGATAACCCTATTATATTGATGAATCCTTTGATGCAAACTATAAACTGTTCAAGAATCGGAATGGTGAAGTGTTTGCCAGGTATATTGGTACTAACTGCAGGAATGGATCACCTATGAAGAAGATCTGGGTACCTAAGCAGTGTATTGAGAATCTTCTTGTGAATGTCATCATGACACCACCAAGGAAGAAGACAAACTCCATACCTATGGCTTCATATGGCCCAAAGGCTTCATACAGATACAAGACTCACCAGAGTCACCCTAACGCCAATGTTTTGCAGGGAAACCATACTCAGACTTATGAATATGAGCGTGTGTCTTCAAACCTCTATGTTCATAGAACTAAGAACTTTTCTGCTTATTCATATGAGTATCATGCTTCTCATGCAAGGCTATTTGCTAGGGCTCCAAAGCCAAAATTCTCAGATGCTGCACTTAGACTCATTGCTTCTAAGCCACCCCTGAAGATGTGGGTGGTTAAGAAGAATTAACTTTCTTTTGCAGAGAAAGGTCTCCAGCCTGAAATCAAAGGCATCCGATGCTATTGCTGGGGACCTAAAACACATTGTGGGACGCAAGATAAAATGCCCAAATGATCTTACTATGTATTTCACATCTGAATCGCTTGCCAGTCATACTATGAGTCCTAATCTTGATCTAAGCTTTGATAATCCTCTTGTGCGTCAAATGCTTATGCTTCACAACACTCTTTGTGAAGCCTATCCTCCTAACTGCACTATAGGGTACGACACCTCGTGCGACAGAATGGATTATGGACAGGGGATGCACTAACCACATGACTGGTGATCAAAGTCTTCTCATTGACTCAACTTTACGTCCATGTGATAAAAGTCACATAACATTCGCTGACACTGGTAAAAGCAAGGTATTGGGCCTAGGTAGAGTTGCAATCTCAAGGGATCAGCACATGGACAAAGTGATGCTTGTTGAATCCCTTGGTTTCAACTTAATGTCTGTCTTAATGCTTTGTGACTTAAACATGATTGTGATGTTTGGAAAATATCGTTGCCTTGTACTAATAGAATCTGACAAGTCTCTAGTCTTCGAAGGGTACAGGAAAGATGATATGTACATGGTATATTTATCAGCAGGACCACATATGGCTGTATGTCTTCTAGCCAAGTCTTCAGAGTGCTGGCTCTGGCATCAGAGGCTAGGGCATGCTGGCATGAGGAACTTACACACTCTCGCCAAGAAGAAGCACGTCATTGGCATCGAAGACGTCAACTTCAAGAAAGATCATCTATGTGGTGCTTGTGAAGCTGGGAAGATGACAAGGGCCAAGCATCCCTCGAAGACAATCATGACTACATCTCGACCTTTTGAGTTGCTCCACATGGACTTGTTTGGTCCCACTCACTACTCTACTCTCACTGCTACTGCTTGTCTCTATGGTTTCGTTATTGTTGATGATTATTCAAGATACACTTGGTGAGGGAGTCCCGGATTAGGGGGTGTCCGGATTGCCGAACTATCACCGTTGGCCGGACTCCTAGACTATGAAGATACAAGATTGAAGACTTCGTCCCGTGTCCGGATGGGACTTTCCTTGGCGTGGAAGGCAAGCTTGGCGATACGGATATGTAGATCTCCTACCATTGTAACCTACTCTGTGTAACCCTAACCCTCTCCGGTGTCTATATAAACCGGAGGGTTTTAGTCCATAGGACGAACAACAATCATACCATAGGATAGCTTCTAGGGTTTAGCCTCTTTGATCTCATGGTAGATCTACTCTTGTACTAGCCATATCATCAATATTAATCAAGCAGGAGTAGGGTTTTACCTCCATCGAGAGGGCCCGAACCTGGGTAAAAACATCGTGTCCCTTGTCTCCTGTTACCATCCGCCTAGACGCACAGTTCGGCACCCCCTACCCGAGATCCGCCAGTTTTGACACCGACATTGGTGCTTTCATTGAGAGTTCCTCTGTGTCGTCACCTTTAGGCCCGATGGCTCCTTCGATCATCAACAACGACGCGGTCCAGGGTGAGACTTTTCTCCCCGGACAGATCTTCGTATTCAGCGGCTTTGCACTGCGGGCCAATTCACTTGGCCATCTGGAGCAGATCGAAAGCTATGCCCCTGGCCATCAGGTCAGATTTGGGAGTTTGAACTACACGGCTGACATCCGCGGAGACTTGATCTTCGACGGATTCAAGCCATAGCCATGTGCGCCGCACTGTCTCGATGGGTATGATCTAGCTCTGCCGCCGAACAGTGCCCTGGAGGCCGCACCAGAGTCCGCTCCGACCCTTAGATTGGAGCCGACTTCACCGATCGAGGACGAGTGGCTGGACCCCCCTCGGAGGCTACGATCTCTACGGCGATTGAGCCGAACACCATCCCTGTCCTTTGCAAAGCCCGTGACTCCGAGGTGCCGGACTCCTCTCCGAACTCTGAACCTCCCGCGCCCCTGCCAATCAAATCCGATTGGGGGCCGGTTATGGAGTTCACTGCCGCGGACATATTTCAGCACTCGCCCTTTGGCGACATCCTGAATTCACTAAAGTCTCTCTCTTTATCAGGAGAGCCCTAGCTGGACTATGGTCAGGAAGGTTGGGATGCGGACGACGAAGAAATTCAACGCCCACCCACCACCCACTTTGTAGCCACTGTCGATGATTTAACCGACATGCTGGACTTCGACTCCTAAGACATCGACGGTATCGATGATGATGCAGGAGACAACCAAGAACCAGCGCCTACAGGGCACTGGAAGGCCACCTCGTCATACGGCATATACATGGTGGACATCCCAAAAGATGGGAATGGCAATGGAACAACGGAGGATGACCTCTCCAAGAAACAGCCCAAGCGCCAGCGTCAGCGGCGCCGCTCTAAATCCCGCCATAGCAAAAACGGTGATTCCGGCACGGGAGATAATAACACCCCGGACAGTGCCGAAGACAATGCCCTCCAGTAGGATTCAGCACAGGAGGAGGGAGAAGCCAGCCCTCATGATAGAGCGACAGAAAGAGAGGTAGAGGACGATAATTATATGCCTCCCTCCGAAGATGAAGCAAGCCTCGACGACGACGAATTTGTCATGTCCGAGGATCCCGTCGAACAAGAGCGTTTCAAGCGCAGGCTTATGGCCATGGCAAGCAGCCTCAAGAAAGAGTAGCAGCAGCTTAGAGCTGACCAAGACTTGCTAGCTAACAGATGGACTGAAGTCCTTGCAGCCGAAGAGTACAAACTCGATCGCCCCTCCAAGAGCTACCCAAAACGCAGGCTGCTACCCCAATTAGAGGAGGAAGCACCCAAACCTACATCACCAGCGCATGACGCGGCTCACCGGCCACCTCGTGGCCGCGACAGAGAGGCCTCTAGGCCCTCCACTAAAGCCGCACCCGGCGTCGCTCGAAAAGTACAAAGCCACGGGGAAATGCGCCAGACTTGCAAGACATCACTACTAGGGAAAAGCCTATACACAGAATCTTAGCAGCAGCGCGGCTCAAAAAGGAGCGCTGCTGCTAACTAGTAGTAGCGCGTGTCCTGGAAACGCGCTGCTGATAAGGATTTAGCAGTAGCGCGCTCGGCGTAAAATGCGCTGCTACAAATATCGCCCGGTGGTGTTCACCTAACTCTAATTAGCAGTAGCGCGGTCGCGGGAACCGTGCTACTGGTAAGGTTGTAGTAGTAACGCGCTTTTTCCGAGATCGCTGCTGCTAAATTTCAAATTGCCACACTTTTTTGTCCCAGTTAGCAGTAGCGCCGTATCCCGAAGCGCGTTGCTGCTAATTACTTAGCAGCAGCGCATTTTAGGTCCCGCGCTACTGCTAACCCGCACCAACCCACCAACTTTCCCCACCCGTCCCTCCCCTCCCCCTCCTCTCTTTCCCTTCCCCTACCTCCCCCTCCCCCTCCTCTCTTCCCTTCCCCCTACCCCCACCACATGCTCCCACTCTCACTCTTCTTCTTCCTCAATACTTCTCCTCCATTACTCTCTCTCTTCTATCCACCTTTCTCTCT
>NC_041393.1:687869012-687873608 GCF_002162155.2 Triticum dicoccoides
CTCTCTCTTCATTACTCCTACCTAACTACACCACCTCCATTAATGCATCTCCTTTCTCTTTTTCCTTCCCACTCCACTAGTTGAAGTTGTCTCCTCCAAAATTAGGTAGCTAGGTAGATGTAGGATTTAGTTAAGTGACCTATTTGCCCCCTAGCTAACTAGATCTATCTTTGTCAAGAAGAGCTTTGTGCACTTTTGATCTCCCTACAACATCATCTTCACCATGTGCTCGATCTCGATCAAGATAGAGGTGATGAAAATTTCATGCTTTTGTAAAATGGAAATATGTTTATGTGTGTGTGATATGTTTGTGGAAATTGTGTGTATGGCATGAGTTGACGCCGCCAAATTGTGCTTTTGAGTTGCCTATGTTTTGCCGAAATGTCGATTTATTTCCGTTTCAGCGAATTCCGGGCAAACTCTAGATCCATATATGTCCTATTTTTAGGGAAGGTCATGCCAAAAAAATTTATGACTTTGATGCATGCATGCATTTTTATAATCAATTTGTTTATTATTACCGTGCAGAGTTGACGATGGTCAGTGGAACGATGGTGGACGGGTGGTTGCGGTCGGCGGTGCAGGACATGAAAGAAAATAACCGGGCAGAGGTTTTATGTCCGTGTCGAAAATGCAAAGGAATAGTTTGGCTCGACCCCCATGACGATGGTCGTGTCAAAGCGCACCTGCTCTTGACTGGTTTCATGGATGGCTATACTCGGTGGATGAAGATGAGGATGACAATGTTGAGGATGCCGACGGGGCAGGCAATGATGACACAGGGCAAGACGAAGAGATGATTGATAATGGCGGCGGGGAAGAGGCCAGACATGGCGGTGGAGAAGGGGCCGGACATGGCGGCGGAGAAGGGTCGGACATGGCGGCGGAGAGAACGACATGGACTCCACGCAGCAGAGTTCGTCGGTACTAAGTTCAATTGTGCGGGACCCTCATGTTCAAGCATTGCTTCGCAAGGAGATGAGTACTGAGAGAGCTGCTTCTAGAGAGGAGGCTAAGCTGGAGCAACTGGTGGTAGACTCGAACACTCCATTGTATGATGGTTGCAATCCTGAGGTTACCCGCTTGAGTTTCACACTCCAACTCCTGAAGACGAAGGCTAAAAACAAATGGACCGACACTAGCCTCGATGAGCATCTCAAGTACCTAAAGGATGTTCTTCCCGCGGGTAATCTATGTCCTACTAGTGTTGATGAGGCCAAGAAGATCGTGTGCCCTCTTGATCTGCCACACGTTAGATACCATGCATGCATCAACGATTGCATAATTTATTGGAAGGAGCACGCGGAAAAAACAAGTTGTCCGGTGTGCAATGCTTCTCGATATAAGAAGGCCGGGAAGAAATGTCCCCAGAAAAGCTAAGCTAAGCTAATGCGCTGGCACTCCCCGTCTCCAGAGGTATTTTGTAGATCCCAAGGAAGCTAAGCTAATGCGCTGGCACGCGGAGAGGAAGAAGCCCAACGATGGAGATGATCCGAAGCTGAGACACGTGAAGGATGGAAGCCAGTGGAGAGCGTTGAATAGCTTCTATCGGTATTTTGAATGTGATGCAAGGAACATCGTGCTCGGCGCGTGTACCGATGGCATGAATCCATTTGCCAACCAGAACACCAACCATAGCACATGGCCCGTGTTTGTATGGATGTACAACCTCCCCCCCTGGTTGTGCATGAAATCGAAGTACATTCACATGAGCATGCTTATTCAAGGGCTGAAACAACCAGGAAATAATATTAATTTGTATATGGGGCTACTTCATTAGGAGTTAGACACGTTATGGAAAACACAAGACATGGGACGCCTGCAAAGGTGAGTATTTCAACATGAGAGCCGCGCTGATCACGACTGTGCAGGACTATCTCAGTTACGGATATGTGGCAGGCTAGGTGTGCCATGGATATTGCGGATGCACACGGTGCATGGATGATACGATATCTCAGCAGCTAACGTCAAGGAAAGATGGCGGGTCTGGGAAAATCGTGTACATGGGGCATCGAAGATGGCTTGAACAGGACGACCCGTGGAGATCTATTCAATGGTCACGCTGAGCATCGAGGACCTCCACGTAAGCGGAGCGGTGCCGAAATCGATGAGCTGTTGAAAAACTGGAAGGAGTGCCCCGCGCCGGGAAAGACGATGAGAAAGGCGCCGGAGCCGCTGTTGAAGGTATGGAAGACGAGGTCTGTGTTCTGAGACTTGGAGTACTGGCAGAAAATCGATACACCTCATTTCCTTGATCAAATGCATATATGTAAGAATGTCCTTGAGAGCTTGCTCGCAACACTGATGAACATGGCGGATAAGACCAATGATGGGCCGAAGGCAAGAAAAGACTTGCAAGATTTGAAAATCAGGGAAGATCTGCACATGCCGCCCCGTAAAATGTCAGACGAGACAGAGACGGAGACAGAGGCACGGGAGAAGAAGGGCAAGAAAACAAAGAAAGAGGATTATTGCCCCCCTTCTTGCTTCACCTTAAGTCAGGCTGAGATCAATGCCTTCTTTAAGTGCCTTACCGGAGTAAAAGTTAGTTCTGGTTACTGTGGCAAGATAAGCAGATATCTAGACACGGACAAGAAAAGGTTCAGCGGGATGAAGTCTCATGACTGTCATGTGATGATGACGCAGATACTACCTTTTGCCCTTAGAGGGATAATGGACAAGCACGTCCGTGACACGCTTATTGGTCTCTGCAACTTTTTTGACGTCATATCTCGAAAGTCGATCAGTGTGAAGTAGCTCAAAAGGCTACAGGAAGAGATCATTGTGATACTGAATGAGCTTGAGATGTACTTCCCGCCCGCGTTCTTCGACGTGATGGTGCATCTGTGTGTCCATATTGTGGATGACATAATAGACCTGGGGCCGTCATTCCTGCACAACATGATGCCGTTTGAGAGGATGAATGGGATCATCAAAGGATTCGTTCGTAACATGTCCCGTCCGGATGGAAGCATCGTCCAGGGCTATTTGGCACAAGAGTGCATCCCTTTCTGTGAGAATTTTCTATATGGCGCAAACCAGCCGCCTGGTGTTAGTGTTGGTTTGCTCGTTAACAAGCACGATGGGAGGCTCGAAGGAGATGGTCACTGCAACGGACGCAGGGAACTGCACGTGGCATACTCAGATCGATGCAGCGACTTTGACAGAGCAAACTTGGTAGTGCTACAACACCTAGACGAGGTAGATCCTTTCGTGGCACTGCACAAAGAAATTATCGCAAAGAAGTATCGTGACCGGGGGGTATGCAGGACGGACGCCGAAGTTACTAGAGAGCACAACTCCACTTTCCTGCATTGGTTCAAAGAGCATATTATTGCTAATCCCCCGGAGGAGGGCTCTAAGGACGGATTGCTCATATACGCCTTAGCACATGGCCCCTCGCCCAACCTCGTAACCTATCAGGCATATGATATCAATGGATACACGTTCTACACGGAGGCCAAAGATATGGATAGTGATGCTCAGAACTCAGGGGTGACGATGGAATGCATGACCGGCAGCGACAACGGCGCAACTGAACGATTTTATGGAAGGGTCGAGGAGATCTGGGAGCTTGACTACTCTGGACTGCACAACACGATGATGTTCCATGTCAGATGGGCTAAGAATGTCGAAAGAGAAAGCCGGATGTTCACTACCATGACTATACCTGACACCAAGAGCGCTACCGTGAACGCTATCGCAAAAAACGAGCCATGGGTACACGCTAAGCACGTGACACAATGCTTCTTCATAACTGACCCGCGCAATCCCGGCCGTGTTGTCGTGAGGAGAGGCAAAAGGAACATCATTGGAATGGATGGAGTCGCCAACGAGGAAGACTATGATCAGTACGGCAACCCAATGAGGGAAGATGACGATGATGATGAAGTATACGTCAAAAGAAGAATCAATACTACATTACCTAAGAAAAATCGTACTCCATGGAGAAGGCAAAGTCACAATGAGGGGCTCAATTATTCTTCGACGAACAAGAAGGGAAAGAAGCTGACTCAAAAACGAAAACGTCAGCAATGAGGAAACGTATATGTTATCGGTCCAATGATGTGTAATATATATATATGTTCCTATTTTGTATACACACTTAGCCATTATTATGCATTGGTCCAATGATGTGTAATATATATGTTCCTATTTTGCATACATATTTAACCGTCAAATGATGCAATATATATCGCCCTCCCTTCGTTCACTGCCCTCGGGAAATAAAAGTGGGATAAAATAAAGGAAAAGAAAAAGGAAAACTGGCAGTAGCGACGGTAGTAGTAGCGCGTTTTACATAAACCGCTGCAGCTACTGAATTTAGTAGTAGCGCATTTTGCTTAAACCACTACAGCTACTGATGTTAGTTGCAGCGTGTTTTGACATAATGCGCTACTGCTACATCCACTTAATCCAAAATTCTCACTTGCCCTGCTTCATCCCGCCTTTTCCCCCCAAATCCCCACTCTCACTCCCCCGTCACACTGCCGCGCCCGACCCGGCCCCGGCGCTCGCCCCCGACTCCGCCGGCACCGGCGCTAGCCCCCGACCCCGGCGCTCGCCCCCGACCCGGCCAACCCTCGCCCCCGACTC
>NC_041393.1:687874344-687945359 GCF_002162155.2 Triticum dicoccoides
CCCCGACTCCGGCGCCGGCGCTCGCCCCCGACCCCGGCGCACTCGCCCCCGATCCGTCGGCCCTCGCCTCCCTCCTCTCCCCTGCCGGCCGTCGTCGGGCCTGCCTCCTCGCCCCTGCACCCTCTCTAAACCCCCCTCTCTCTGCTAGGGTTCTTCGGTTATGTTAATTAGGTTAACTACTTAGTTATGAATTTAGCTAGGTTTCAAAATTAGCTGAATTTATATGCAAATTTGAACTGGACATGTGATATGTGCATATGTCATGTTTTGGACATGTCATGTTTGGAAAATGATCCGAGTGGCCTATGTTACGCCGGAATGTTGATTCATTTCCGTTCCGGTGAATTTCAGGCGCTCGATATGTCCATTTTTTAGCAAAGGTCATGCCGAAATTTCCCGTGAATAAAGGCATGATTTGTGCTACATAGTTGGCATATCGAGTGCTGGCACATAGATTTATTTTTATGTCATTTCTCATTTATTCATACTTTTAGAAATAAGTGAGGACACTTAATCATAGGAAACATGTCGAACAACGAAGAAACTGGGCCTTCTGACCAAGATGCAGACGAGATGGATTATGAGGGTGAACAAGAGTACCTCGACTATTTGACTGCTAAGCAAGGTTTGCAGGTCAGCCTCGAGTATGGTACTGACGCCGACATCAACACCGATGGCGGCACCGAGACCGGTGGGGAAGGTACCGGCGGGGAAGGTACCGGCCCCGATGCCGCTACCAAAAAGAGGAAGCATAAGAAGCAAAGGATACGAAAACCTAACAAACTAGGGATTGGACGACTTGTGATCACAAAGATGGCACCTGGCAAGTTTGAGCCGTTAGAGCCGGAAGAACCTCGCAAGTGCTATGGGAACCAAGTAGGATGCATCCTACGGGAACGGTACAGAATAAGGACCGGGAAATTGTCCTCGTGCCTTATCATCCAAAGTAAGTCAGTTCCGGACAACCCTTTCGTACATTTCAATCATTCCTTCTCTCTCATATGGGGAATAATTTGAGGTGTCTTTTCCTCGCAGCAACGGGCGTGCCGTCCTTATCGTTCTTTACCCGCAAGTCTCCCACGCCGTGTATTTTGACCCTTCCAGAGACTACGAGAAAAAGGACTACACCCACATAATGAATATTCTAGATGATGCTCTCCAAGGCTTCCGCTTTAGAGGTGGCCACATGCAGATCAGGAATTAAAGGAACAAGAAGATGGGTTTCACGCATAAAACTAACTTCTCCTGCATCCATGTCCCAAAACCAAGCAAGAAGGATGGATTCTACATCGTCCATCTCATGATTCAGTTCAACACGGATCGCCAAAAGCTTCGCATTAACAACAGAAATGATGATCATATCCACAAGTGGATAGAATCTCATGGAGAAGCGAATTATAAACTTAGAGATGACTTCTTTCGCATCCAAAGCGACATTGCAACGATCATCATGAAAGAAGTCGTCGATGAGAAGGGGATGTTCCACCACGGCCCTATATCGCGAGCTGACGTCCGAACTCACATAGGCATGCAACGTCTAGACCTCACGCCGTCCAAGAAGCTAGGGTTCGTCCTCGATGATATGGAAGGATGGAACTTCTAGTGATTTATGATGCCGATGATGATGATATGTGTCAGTTGAACTTGTATACTTTTTATAGCGATGAAACCTTGTGATGTCCACGGTCCCTGTCGAACTTGCGTAACGCTACTTTGTTAGTTTGCGTATGATAACCTGTGTACCTCTAGTTAATTAATTTGTATACTGTATATGTTGCATCTAGTTGCTAACCCTTTCTTTTTCGGTGTTGCTCTAGTATATTTTCTTGCATATATATGATTGTACACCCTCTTCATTAACATGCATCTCTAACAGGTACCTAGTTTCTTGATGGCGAGATGGAAATGCTATGTCGTGTACAAAGGGAAGGTTCCGGGGGTGTACAACGAGTGGCATGAGTGTCAGGCGCAAGTGAATGGGTTCACGGGCGCCAGCCATAAAGGCTTCAAAAGCAGACAAGAAGGAGAAGCTAGTTACTTGAGGTTCACGCTAGCGCGAGAGAGGACTCGTAACCGCCACCTCATGTACTGCATAGTTCCGCTCTCACTCATAGTGATATCACTTCTTGCGTATACCTTTGTTTAGATGGATGACGTTGTTGTAGTTGCAAGTATTCGAGACTTGCATGTATTGCTATTTTCGAGATGATGACAAGATATCACTTTGTGTTGGATGATGATTATGATGAGACTATTTGTATGTACATGCTATGATTACATTTGTGGTCTTGCAGGCATTTGTATGTGTATCATGATGACATTTCTATGTGCTAAAGATTCTTCTACAAAGCCTGTTCAAATACAAAACAAATATGCCAAAAAAACTACTTAAATTAGCAGTAGCGAGTGTATAAAAGTTAGCAGCAGCGCCTCAATAGCAGTAGCGCGTCCAGGCAAAGCGCGCTAGCGCTACTAGCAGTAGCGAGCTTCCTCTAACCGCGCTGCTGCTACACTTGTGTAGCAGTAGCGCCAGTGTGCACGCGCTACTGCTATGCGTTAGCTGTAGCGCCTTATTAGTAGCGCCTGTCCCCGCGCTACTGATACATCTAAAACCCGCGTTGCTGCTAGCCTTTTGCCTATTAGTGCATATTGGAGCACAAGGCAAGGCAAATAAGATCGATCTACGGATCGCGTGGGCGCCCCACGAGACGTGATGACAACCGTCACGCCGGATACACCAATTCCGACCGGGCCGAACACAGTAGACAAAGCTCATGTGAGCTGCGTCGTGATATAGCCCAATACAGAGGCGCCGCACACCCACTATGCTTCACAGACGAAGTAATGGATCATCAAATCCCCGAGGGTTTCAAACCCGTAAACATTGAATCATGCGACGGCACAACAGATCCTGCAGTTTGGATCGAGGACTATCTCCTTCACATCCACATGGACCGCGGTGATGATTTACACGCCATCAAATACCTCCCACTCAAGCTTAAAGGACCAGCTCGGCATTGGCTCAACAGCTTGCCAGTAGAATCAATTGGTTGTTGGGAAGACCTGGAAGCCGCATTCCTTGATAACTTCCCGGGCACATATGTGCGACCACCCGACGCCGATGACCTAAGCCACATAATTCAGCAGCCAGATGAATCGGCCAGACAATTCTGGACACGGTTCCTAACCAAGAAAAATCAAATCATTGACTGTCCGGATGCAGAGGCCCTTTCAGCCTTCAAACATAACATCCGCGACGAGTGGCTTGCCCGGCACCTAGGACAGGAAAAGCCGAAATCCATGGCAGCCCTCACATCACTCATGACCCGCTTCTGCGCGGGAGAGGACAGCTGGCTAGCTCGCAGTAACAACCTCACCAAAAACCCTGGTAGTTCGGATACCAAGGACAACAATGGCAGGTCGCGTCGTAACAAGCACAAGCGCCGCATTAACGACGATAATGCTGAAGATACGATAGTCAATGCCGGATTCAGAGGCTCTAAACCCGGCCAGCGAAACAAGCCGTTCAAAGGAAATACTCAGGGCCCGTCCAATTTGGACCGAATACTCGATCGCTCGTGCCAGATACATGGCACCCCCGAAAACCAGCCAACCACACCAACAGGGACTGTTGGGTGTTCAAGCAGGAAGGCAAGTTAAATGCCGAAAACAACGACAAGGGGCTGCATGGCGATGACGAGGAGGAGCCCCGGCTGTGGAACAATAGAGGACAGAAGGGCTTTCCCCCACAAGTGCGGACGGTGAACATGATATACGCAACCCACATACCCAAAAGGGAGCGGAAGCGTGCACTAAGGGTCGTATACGCGATGGAGCCCGTCACCCCAAAGTTCAACCCGTGGTCCTCCTGCCCGATCACTTTTGATCAAAGGGACCACCCCACTAGCATCCGCCACGGCGGATTTGCCGCATTGGTTCTTGACCCAATCATTGATGGATTTCACCTCACTAGAGTCCTGATGGACGGCGGCAGCAGCCTGAACCTGCTTTACCAGGATACAGTGCGCAAAATGGGCATAGACCCCTCAAGGATTAAACCCACAAAAACGACCTTTAAAGGCGCCGTACCAGGTGTAGAGGCCAACTGTACAGGCTCAGTTACACTCGAATTGGTCTTCGGATCCCCGGATAACTTCTGAAGCGAGGAATTAATCTTCGACATAGTCCCGTTCCGCAACGGCTATCACGCACTGCTCGAACGAACCGCATTTGCAAAGTTCAATGCGGTGCCGCACTACGCATACCTTAAGTTCAAGACGCCAGGCCCTCGAGGAGTAATCACGGTCAATGGAAACACCGAACGCTCTCTCCAAACGGAGGAGCATACGGCGGCCCTCGCGGAGGAAGTACAAAGCAGCCTCTTAAGGAAATTCTCGAGTCCGACTACTAAACGTCCGGACACCGTCAAGCGCGCCCGGAGTAACCTATAACAAGACCGCCTGGCACGTTCCGAGCACGCGTAGCAATGCGGCCCCAACTCCAGCCCTCGCGAAATCGTGAAACCAGTACCACGCATACATAACTATGCTCTGGAAATACCATGGGCATAGGGGGAGGGGCACGACCACGTCATGCCCAGAGTGCGGCTCAACCGCACCAGGGGCTCCCAATTGTGTCATTCTTTTTTTTCTTATTCTCAGGACTCTGTTTTTCAGAAGCCCTGTCCGGCAGTAGAATCGCCAAACTCACGATGCAACAGCCAGGGAAGCAGAAAAGCTACGTCGAGTGTCCAGGTGGTCTCTATTACGAGCAGTATACCTGTTTTACATACCATCCCGCAGCCTACCCCTGGAGGGGGACATGTTAAATAGTCCCATCCCTTGCTTATTGCACTATTTGTATCGTTCTGCTTTCATTGCAGTATCTTTTGAATAAACAATACATAGCTTCTGCTTATTATTGCATTCCTTTTTTTTCTCCATAAAATGTTCATCTATGACATATTGCACCCGTACAACTTGGTACGGTCAATACACCAGGGGCTTAAGTACCCCAAAACATGGTGTGATAAGTCCGAACACTTTCACATGTGCGGCGCCCCAAACTTATAGCATTATATGCATCGGCTCCGAATCATGTCTTGGGTCAATAGTTGGGTTTGCCCGGCTCCCATGTTTTGGTACCTTACGTTCCATTATATCGGCTAAGGTAGCGCTGGGAGAACCACTGCGATTGTGCCCCGGTTGAGCTGGGTTGAGCACCTCAGTGGAGAAAGCTAAAACTAACGGTCATGATAGGGCGAGAGCCGGTCGCTGTTCGAGAGGTTTTTCGGGTCCCTAAAGATTCATGCCGCTTAGAGCGAGGAGTCAGCATTGTCCGGCAAAGGCGTGGATAGCGCCCCGAATACCAAGGGCTTCGCCGAAATTTAAAATTATAGAATTCTATGGCTAAGTGAGAGTGTTCAAGCATTATAGTCCGGTTGCCTCGTTCGTCGTGTTGAAGGCCTCCCTCGAAGGACCCAAGAATGGGAACAAGAGCGCTCAAGTTTATCCCGAACACCCCAGCACTCGTGGCATGGGGGCTGAAGCCAACGACTCGCCATCTCTCAAATTTGATAAACGGCCGCACAGAAGGTAATATTTTAAATTAACAAGCATTGCTTAGCGCATATGTACAAAGTTTTTGGCGTACAGGATAACAAATGCAAGTCTACTCAAAAATTACATCTTTGGAGCATTCACCCGCTATAAGGCGGGCACCCTTCAGGACGCCCTCATAGTACATCTCGGGCTTGCGATACTCCTTGCCCGGCGGTGGCGCGTCCGTCACAAGCTTCTCGGCGTCCATCTTGCCCCAGTGCACTTTAGCACGGGCAAGGGCCCGACGGGCACCTTCAATGTAGACGGAACGCTTGATGACTTCAATCCATGGACAGGCGTCCACCAGCCGCCGCACTAGACCGAAGTAGCTCCCAGGCATGGCTTCTTTAGGCCACAGCCGAACTATGAGGCCCTTCATGGCCTGTTCGGCCACCTTGTGGAGCTCAACCAGCTGCTTCAGCTGGTTGCTCAGGGGCACCGGATGTCCGGCCTCAGCATATTGAGACCAGAACACCTTTTCCGTCGAGCTCCCCTCCTCGGCTCGGTAGAATGCGGCAACATCGGACACACTACGGGGCAGATCTGCGAACGCTCCTGGAGAGCTCCGGATTCGGGTAAGTAACAGATAATTTACTTTCACATGCTTGCTTTGCATATAGAATGCCTTACCCGCGCTATCTTTTTTATCGCCTCAATCTCCTGGAGGGCCTTCTGGGCTTCGGCCTTAGCGGCTTTGGCACTCTCAAGAGCCAAGGCGTGCTCGGACTCTCGAGTCTTCGAGTCACACTCCAAACTCTTGTGTTTTTCCATGAGAGCCTGGAGCTCTTTCCGCACCTCCGCCACCCGCGCCTCCTGTTTCTCTCGCTCGGTGCGCTCCGCGGCCGCACTGTTTTCGGCCTTGGACACCGCTTCCTTCAGGGTCGCCACCTCGTTCGTGGCCCCTGCAACACTCACGTTATTCCTGTCATTTTTTGCAACCAATATAAGGTATTACTTTAATAAGGTATTACTTACCTTCCTTGTCCTCGAGCTGCTTCTTGGCAAGGCCGAGCTCGTTCTCGGACCGCTCGAGGCTCTCCTTCAATGCATTGACCTCCGCAGTCAGTGCGGCAGAGGTCAGCAGCGCAACCTACATTCCCATATTGACATATTTATGTTAGACTCCTGCATTTATCTTTTTAGATCCTCAGCTCGGCTTTTCTTTCCGAACACCAAACTAAGCATCAGGGGCTACTGTCTATGCGGTAATATTCTTACATATCTTAAAAACTTACCTCAAAGCCTGTTAGAAGGTTGTTACAGGCTTCAGTCAGCCCGCTCTTGGCGGACTGAACTTTGTGGATCACCACACTCATGATAGTGCGGTGCTACTCGTCGATGGAGGTGCCGTTAAGCGCCTCCAGCAAGCTGTCCGGTACCTCCGGTTGGACGGAGGCCACCGGCATTGCAGTCTTGCCCTTCTTACGAAGGGGCCGTCTGCCGGACTTCGGAACCACTGTAGGTTCCGGTACGGAGTCCGGCACAGGGCCGGACTTAGAGCCCTATGGAGTTTTGCCCCCTTTGCACCCGGAGTCCGGGAGGTCGCCTTGCGGCGCCTCCAGGACCACCTCCTCCTGGTTAGGACCCTTTTGGGATTCCACCGCGGCGTCGTCTGCATCACGAGGGGAGGAGGTGGTCGGAAGTGAAGTGCTATTCACATCCGACAAATCCAGGGAGCCGCTCGACGAAGCGGGGAGCTCGTCCTTGGGCGGGCTACATGGTTGTATTCGGCGTTAGAAGACACTATGCGACAAATGAAAAATCATGAGTTATTCTGGAATCCGGACACTTACGATCTCGCCAGGGGCTTGGCCCTCGAGGGCCACTCCTCTTCGCCGTCGTCGGTGTTGGTGGAAAAGTCCGGAGGAACGGTCCTTCCTTTCTTGGACCCTCCGGCGCCCCCAACTGGGGCGGCCTTCCTTTTCTTCTCTCCCCCCGCTGGGGGAGAGGCCTCTTTTTCCTCCTCCTCGTCTTCACGGGAGGAGTCCACCTCGGAATCGTCGGACGATGAGTCCGACAACACCTGGCGCTGGGCACTCCTTCGAGTTCCCATGGCCTTCTTCTTGGCCTTCTTCTCCGGCACCACGTGAGGTGCCGGAACCAGCAGCCCCGTCAAGCAGGCGTCCGCTGGGTCTTCTGGCAAAGGAGCTGGACAGTTAACCTGCCCGGACGTCTTCAGCCAGTCCTGTCAAAGGTAAAGGAGTTTAGATCCCACATAGAGTCAGACTATGAAAAACAAGAGTCCCGTAAAGGGTAGAATAGCTTACCTCGCTGGCCTGACGCCGCGAGCTGAATCCGCGATCTTCGGTAGCGGATGCAGGGGCCTCGGCGCCCTTAAACAGCACCTTCCAAGCATCTTCGTATGTAGTGTCGAAGAGCTTGCGCAAGGTTTGGTGCTGTGCCGAATCAAACTCCCACAATTTGAAGGCCCATTGTTGTCATGGGAGGATCCAGCGGATGAGCATGACCTGGACTATGTTGACAAGCTTGAGATTCTTGTTCACCAGATTTTGGATGCAGGTTTGAAGTCCGGTCAGCTCTTCCGAATCTTCCCACGTTAGGCTCGTATCTTTCCAGGAGGTGAGCCGTGTGGGGAAACCAGATCGAAATTCGGGGACCGCCGCCCATTTGGAGTCGCGCGGCTCGGTGATGTAGAACCACCCCGATTGCCACCCCTTTATTGTCTCCACAAAGGAGCCCTCGAGCCATACGACGTTGGCCATCCGGCCCACCATGGCGCCTCCGCACTCCGCTTGGCGGCCGCCCACTACCTTCGGCTTGACATTAAAAGTCTTCAGCCATAAGCCGAAGTGGGGCTCGATGCAGAGGAAGGCCTCGCACACGATGATGAACGCCGAGATGTTGAGGATGAAGTTTGGGGCCATATCGTGGAAATCTAGGCCATAGTAGAACATGAGCCCCCGGACAAATGGGTGAAGTGGAAAACCTAGTCCTCGGAGGAAGTGGGTGAGGAACACCACCCTCTCATGGGGCCTGGGGGTGGGGAGGAGTTGCCCCTTGTCGGGGAGCCGATGTGCGATGTCGCTGGACAAGTATCTGGCCTTCCGCAGCTTTTTGACTTGTTCCTCCGTTACGGAGGAGACCATCCACTTGCCTCCCGCTCCGAACATGGCTGGAGAAGGTTGAGGAGGGATGTGCGGACTTGGGCGCTGGAGCTCGAGTGCATGGAAATGGATGAGCAAAGGAGGAAGAAGGCGTAGGTGAAAAGGTGGATCCTTATCCCCTTATATGGACGGACGAAGCTATGCGTCCCCCACCAGCCTGGTAAAACTCGCTTATCTCCCAAGCGCCGTAATCAATGGCGCGGTTGGATTACCCACGCCCGTATTGATGAGAATCCCGGAATAAGGGGGCACGATCTCCACTTTGATAAGACGTGCCAAGGAAACCGCCTCGCTAAACACGCTGAGGTGGGACAGTAAAAACGATTCCAATAAAGGCTTGGCCGTGGTGTGATGTCACGCCGCAGAATACATCAGCAGATTGAATTTGTGTAAAGATTATTCTCTGTACGGTGGTATGTGGAACTTATTTTGCAGAGCCGGACACTATCCGTGTGTTCAAAATCTTCTATGAAGTATTCGGAGGAGGAACCCGCCTTGCAATGCCGAAGACAATATGCGCGCCGGACTCGTCGTCATTGAAGCCTGGTTCAGGGGCTTCTGAGGGAGTCCCAGATTAGGGGGTGTCCGGATTGCCGAACTATCACCGTTGGCCAGAATCCTGGACTATGAAGATACAAGATTGAAGACTTCGTCCCGTGTCCGGATGGGACTTTCCTTGGCGTGGAAGGCAAGCTTGGTGATACGGATACGTAGATCTCCTACCATTGTAACCGACTCTGTGTAACCCTAACCCTCTCCGGTGTCTATATAAACCGGAGGGTTTTAGTCCGTAGGACGAACAACAATCATACCATAGGCTAGCTTCTAGGGTTTAGCCTCTTTGATCTCGTGGTAGATCTACTCTTGTACTACCCATATCATCAATATTAATCAAGCAGGAGTAGGGTTTTACCTCCATCAAGAGGGCCCGAACCTGGGTAAAAACATCGTGCCCCTTGTCTCCTGTTACCATCCGCCTAGACGCACAGTTTGGGACCCCCTACCCGAGATCCGCCGGTTTTGACACCGACACTTGGTGCACATAATTCTCTTGAAGACTGAAGTGCAGGATTTCTTTAGACGCTTCGCAAACCGCGCCATGAACAACTATGGCGTCAAGATCAAGCACATTAGGAGTGACAACGGCACAGAATTCAAGAACACAGGCCTCGACCTCTATCTTGACACCTTAGGCATCACTCATGAGTTTTCTACTCCTTACACACCTCAGCAGAATGGCATCATGGAGCGCCAAAACAAAACCCTTATTGAGATGGCTCGGACGATGCTTGACGAATACAAGACTCCGAGAAAATTCTGGCCTGAAGCCATTGATACTGCATGTAATGTCATCAACCGTGTTTATCTTCACAAGCTTCTGAAGAAAACATCCTATGAGCTCCTAACTGGTAAGAAGCCAAACATAAGCTACTTCAGATTATTTGGTGCTAGCTGCTAGATCAAGGATCCACATCACACTTCAAAATTTGCACCGAAAGCACATGAAGGTTTTATGCTTGGTTATGGAAAGGACTCGCACTCCTATAGAGTCTTCAACCTCTTTCACTATAAAGTGGTTGAAACTGTGGATGTGCGGTTCGATGAAACTAACGGCTCGCAAAGAGAGCACCTGCCAAATGTGCTAGATGAAGTACCTGCCAGTGAATCAATCAAGCTAATGGGAACAGGAGAGATCATACCATCAGATGCCCAGCCTGAAGAGGAACTCATTATTTCTGCACCTGATCAACCTGAAGACATTGCTCAGCCTGAAGATAATCCTCCAAATGATGACAATGTTCAGCAGGAGCAAAATCTTCGTCCAGTTCATCCTCGTGTTGCAAATGAAGTACAAATTGAGAAGATAATCGATAGCATCAATGCACCTGGTCCAGTCACCCGTTCAAGAGCAACACAGTTAGCAAATTTTTGTGGGCACTTTGCATTTGTCTCAATCTCTGAACCCAAGAAAGTTGCTGAAGCCTTCATGGAACCTGAATGGATTCAAGCTATGCAAGAAAAGCTTCAACAGTTTGAGCTAAACAATGTGTGGGAACTTGTCAAGCGTCCTGATCCTCGCAAGCACAACATAATAGGCACAAAATGGATATATCGCAACAAACAAGACGAGCATGGTCAAGTAATCAGAAACAAGGCTTGGCTCGTTTCTCAAGGATACACATAAGTTGAAGGAATTGCCTTCGATGAAACATTTGCTCCAGTGGCTAGGCTCGAAGCCATTCGCATACTGCTAGCCTTTGCAAATCATCATAACATCCTTCTATATCAAATGGATGTGAAGAGTGCCTTTCTCAATGGAAAGATTGAAGAAGAAGTATATGTTGCACAACCGCCTGGCTTTGAAGACCCAAAACATCATGATATGGTATACAAGCTCAACAAGGCACTGTATGGCCTCAAACAAGCCCCTCGTGCTTGGTATGACACACTCAAAGACTTCCTGAAGAGCAAAGGCTTCAAACCTGGTTCTCTAGATCCCACTCTCTTCATGAAGACATATGACGGTGAACTGTTTGTGTGCCAAATCTATGTGGATGACATTATCTTCGGTTGTACCAACAAGAAATACAGTGATGAATTTGCTCACATGATGCAAGAACAATATCAAATGTTCATGATGGGAGAGCTGAAGTTCTTTCTTGGTCTTCAAATCCGTCAGCAACGCAACGGCATCTTTATATCTCAAGAAAAATATCTCAAAGATTGCCTGAAGAAGTTTGGAATGCAAGACTGCAAAGGATACACGACGCCGATGCCAACCAAAAGTCATCTAAGCCCCGACGTCAATGGTAAAGATTTCGATCAACAGGTATACCGCTCCATGATTGGCTCTTTACTTTACTTATGTGCATCTAGGCCAGATATCATGCTTAGTGTTTGCATGTGTGCCCGATTCCAAGCAGCACCAAAGGAGTCGCATCACTTAGCTGTGAAGCGAATTCTTCGATATTTGTCTTACACCCCAACACTAGGATTATGGTATCCCAAAGGGCTCAAAGTTTGATCTGGTTGGGTTTTCAGATGCTGATTATGCTGGTGACAAGGTGGATCGCAAGTCTACATCAGGCACATGTCACTTTCTGGGTCGATCTCTTGTCTATTGGTCTTCAAAGAAGCAGAACTTTGTATCACTCTCAACTGCTGAATCTGAATACATTGCTGTTGGATCTTGCTGCGCTCAGCTTTTGTGGATGAAGCAAACTCTTAAGGACTATGGCATCCATCTGAAGCATGTGCCACTCTACTGCGATAATGAAAGCGCTATCAAGATTTCCAATAACCCAGTTCAGCACTCGAAGACAAAGCACATTGAAATTCATCATCACTTCCTCAGAGATCATGTTATGAAAGAAGATATTGATATCATTCACGTCAAGACAAAAGATCAGTTGGCTGATATCTTCACTAAGCCCTTCGATGAGAAAAGGTTTTGCATGTTGCGGTGTGAGCTAAATATCTTGGAATCCTCGAATGTCCTGTGATTAGGCACACATCCTAACACTTATGCAGTTTGATGACTTAGATGTGCAACACACGAAGTAATGTATATGTTCAATCAATGAAGACATACACTCTAAGTGTGAATACATTAACATGGAAATTGACTTTAGAGCGGCACGATAATTGTGCGCCGTGTCTGAGTCTAATACTTCCTATACGGTGGGTAACGCCACCACCAAACTCTTATGAAGTGTTTCCTCATGGCGTCATATTTGCAAAGTATTCGCAAGTGATTTAACTTCAACATTAATTTGACTTCATGGTTACTGATTTGGATTTACATTGTTATATATATACTGTATTCTGTCCTCTACAGCATTCACTTATGGCTATGTCTTCTTGTTTGAATCTTTTGGACTAAGTGAATGTGATCTGACCCTAACCCCTCTATGCTTTCTATCTCAAGCTCTATCTATCCAAATCATATGCATTCTGTTGAAACTGTCGAATGTCTTCTCGGCGTCTTTGTCAGTAGAAGATACAGAGACAAACATTTATGTCTAGCTTTAATGACTTATCATTTTGCCTGAAACCCGGAGAATTCGGAACGACCACCCCGACAATCCAGGCGTGCGTGGGACGTGGAACAACTTTCAATGAGTTGCATGTTCGCCACGAGTCCATCAGATGTGAACCGCCAGGGGCACCTACGTAATTGCGTTGTGCTGTCTCTATCCTTATAAATGCCTGTCTTGGCTCGGTCAAAATCCTTCTTCCTCCTTCTCCATCTCTCGCAAACCCTAGCGCCTACGCTAGCCCTCGACGACGCCGACGATGAAGCGCTTAGCTGCCGCGACTTCCTCAACGCCGTCCTCACGCCGGCCGCGGACCTCGACTTCTCCGTCGTTGCCGTAGGTGTCTTCCGTCGCCAAGTTAGGGCATGGGAGATCGAACTGCTCGGCATCCATCTTCGCTCCGTCTAGCAGTTCTTCGTGTGGTAATAAAAGTTTACTTTTTACCGTCTTTTTGATCTGATAGATTCATCCCTTCCTACCAAAAGTGGTTTCTAGATCTTCGAACATGGATCTATCTCTTTCTGCATCTCATATTCTGCCTAGTATTTCCACTTATGCTTCTTCACAAGTTAGATTCCTCACTTGTACTTATTCTTGGATTTGTACAACTCTGAAACCAACTCTCATCGTATAAGTGAATGTCTTCGCGTTATGAGGTCAATATCTTCAAACTGTTTTATCTTCAAAATCTTCTGAGAATGCATATGACCTCTTCCCCTTCCCTCGCACCGTTAATGCTGTCATAGGTACATGTCTGTGGGAGAATCCCTTGGTTCTCATAGTCTGCATTCGTTTGCAGAGTTCTTGCATAGTCACATCAACTCACCTGAAGCGAGTTCCTGTCAGTCCAGCCGTTTGAAGCCTTTGAAAGTACTGAAGCCTTTCAGTTTACACTTCATGGCAACTGGAAAATCAGCAAGAAAGGGAGGCAGACAGCATCGTGGTGACACCTCCAAGGACTTACCTCCAGATTTGCATGAGATGTACAAAACTGATCCAGAAGAAACCTACACTGAGTGCAAGAACCGAATCCAATGGATTCGCAGATATTGGGAAGAAGAGTGGTTCAGATACCGCTTATCACCAAGGAATATGCAGAGAAGAATGCCACCAAGGCAACCTGGAATGATATTCTGTACAAAAATCTTCCACCCAGGAATCAGGCTGAAGCTATTGAGCAAGGCTTCTATCCTTGCATGGTGCGCGGACCACAGCCTGAGAATGCTGACCCGTCCTCACTACTCTGGTGTCGTGAAGACAGTCTGTTCAAGCGCAACTATCAGTTCGCCAAAAACTCAGCTGCTGCGAACAAGAAGGATCTGGGGCTTGACTTCAACCCTGGTCCCTCCTCTCCTCGGGACGATGGCACCCGTGAAGCCAATGAAAACAGGATTGGCCCCTTCTACAACCTTGCTGGCCTCATCACTCACATTACTGTTCGAGGTGCCAAAGTGGATCATTCTGATGATGATGATGCTGACACTGACGACGCTCCACCTCCTCCTCCAAAGCCTGAGAAGCAAAAGAAGACTAAAGCTTCAAAATCATCTGCTGCTCTAAAAGCTTCAAGAGTGAAGCCATTGACTCTGAAGATCTCTCTCGCATCTCCAAGAGGCGTGAGAAGCCTCAGAAGACACCAGTTCAGAAACTGAGTCATGCACTGACGCCTGCAGCCATTATGAGGAATGAAACTGAACCCATTGACCTGTCCTCTGATGAAGAATTTGGTGAAGATGCTCTGGAATAGCTGATCAAGAGCAAGCAAGAGGCGGAGATCTTCAACGATCTGCCCCTCTTTGATGTAAACATTCTGAAGAACTTCATTGATGAGTGGTTTGATAATCAGGAGCTCAGCTTTGACGACCTTCAGCTTCCCATTGGCGCCAGCGTTGCCTTCCAAGGCGCCATTGCTCCTGAACTTGCTCTAGCTCAGCGCATCATTGAACTGAAGTGAAAGATCAACTTCGAGAAGGAACAGTTCAAGAAGCATGTAGCCAGGCTGAATGTGGCTGATGTGCAAAAGTTCAAGGTGATGATCAATGACCTCAAGGAGTCGTTTCGGAAGAAACGCGAAGAAGCCAAAGGCTCCAGAGAGCGCATGAAAGCACTCGCTGACAAATGCGTTCAAGCCTACAATGAAGCTGAAAAGCGCAAGGCACTTGGCCGCCCTGGCATTGACCCCTCAATGGATGCCAAGAAAAAGAAGTCATCTGAAGCCCAAACTGATGCACCACGGCAGGAAGAACCACACATTGTCTTCCCTGCCAGCATGCGCGGCTCGAAGCTCAAGGCTCCTTCAGTGGCTTCTGAACATAAGAAAACCAAGGCAGCTGAAGCCGAAGCCAGGAAGCGGAAAACCAAGCGCACCACTGACGAAGAACCACCCCCTAAGAAGAGAAAAACCAAGAGAAGAGATCGGGCTGCTCCCACAGAGCCCCTTTTTG
The DNA here is from genome assembly GCF_002162155.2 of Triticum dicoccoides. Lineage (NCBI taxonomy): Eukaryota > Viridiplantae > Streptophyta > Magnoliopsida > Poales > Poaceae > Triticum > Triticum dicoccoides. The sequence continues at coordinate 687,889,551 of NC_041393.1, forward strand.
TTGAACCCCTTGCATTTGTTCCCCCTCCGTCTGCAAACCAAGAGCGTCGCATGATTGTTCATGAGCCTTCTTCCACAGAGGCGCCTGAAGCTCAAGAAATTCCAGTTGTCGACCCCATCGCGACTGAAGATATTGCTCAAGATGATGTAGTTCTTCCTCAGATCGAGCGCCCAACGGTATCATCGCCTGTTCGAACGAACAGTGAGCTTATCAGCATTGGTCGTCCTTTGACGCCAGTATCACAAGATGCATCGTGGGCCGATCGCCCCCAGCAAGCTACCCCACCTCAAGACTCACCAAGTACACCCAGCCGTCAAGTGTGCCCATCATCAGCCCCATGTCAAATCATGACAACTACATGGAGACAACACCATCGCCAAAGGCGTCGCCCGTATTCCAACGACTTCGCAAAGGCCTGAAGCCATCTGCCTCCATGACCACCATCACAGAAGAGGACTCCAACTTGTCAAGCTCCGTGGCACGTCAAGTGTTCCCTTAAGACAATCCTTTTGTGATGGTCCCTGTGTCAGAAGCCCATGCTGCTGAAGACCCTCCAGCTGCATCAGCCGGAGTAACACAAGATGAAGAGCATGTCGCTACTCCCCCTACAACTCAAGAATAAGTTAATGAAGAGAACCAGTCCATGCCAGAACCTCTAGCTACTCAAGTGGAGGGTGAGAACCCTGAGGCTGCCACACATAAAATTCCTGTAGCCAATGATGTTGTCACGGCCGACGCTAATGTGGAGCCTACAGTGGTCAATGCACCAGAGGCAATTGAAGCCAATGAAGCCCATCAAGCAGATGAAATCAATGCCACACTTGTCGCCAATCTGCAACCTGAAGTTAATGCCACTGCTCCTGTTCCGCCTCCAAGACCACATACTATTGAGCAAGCATACAACTATGGCCACCTTGTCACTGTCAGATGGCCTATTCTGATTCCTCCACCTGTTGTTGGTCCTCAATTTGACTACCATGTCGAGCACAGGCCTCAGGTTCAGAAGCCAAAGCCAAGACTGCCCAGATTTCCAGGTACTGCCACTTCACCAGGATCTTTCAATGTCAACGGCTTCATTGCACACAACACCTTCTTCGATAGCAACAAGAACCCCTACACCAAGCCCAAGATTTCATCTGATCGGTTCTGAAGTTATCAGCAGCGTAGCTATTATTCATGCATTTTGTACAACCAAGGCCGCATATTTCCGCATATGCGCCTTGATACTGAAGCCATAGCTGGCCTGCCCTGCTTAGAAGACGCTCTTGATTGCTTAAGAGAGGCTGGCTTACTGCATTTTGTCATTGAAGAGTTGCTGCTCCAATTCTACGCCACTCTGCATATCAGAGGCTACAACAGGGATCCGAAGACTTGGGTCCTTGAGTGGATGACGGGAAATGTCCATCATGGAGCCAAAGCATTTGATGCCATTGAGCTTACTGGCCTGCCCACTCTAGGTGATCTCTATGAGCCTGGTTGTCAGGTTCACACTGCAGCTGTGGAAAGCATCTTTCACAAGCCTGAACCCCACATGAGCCAGATGCTGAGCATGATGAAGCCATTGCCTCCAGATGCAGAATATCCTAAGGAGTTCTTTGTTAAAGACCTTGAGTATATGCCATGCACAATCTATAACATCATACGGCGAACTCTCTGGCCTATCAAAGGACATTCTCCACAGGCTAAGCTAGGAGGTGCAATGAAGACATTGGTCTTCCATATTCTTCATGGCAAAAGCTTCAATGCACAAGATTTCTTCATCCGCCAACTTGCTGCATCAGGATCTGACATTTTTGGCTTGAAGTTCTATGCTCCATGGATCATGCGTCTGATCAAGCTTCACACTGCCTTCAACTACCAGCCATCTGCACGCAACCACATTGTCTTCTTGCCAGATGTTGATATGTCCATTGAAGCCATCTATCCAGAGCCTGACAAAGAGCCACTTTATCTTCATAATGTTGATCGCCAGAGCTTCACTCAGCCCATTGAAGGTGTGATGGCTGCCACTCGAGTCTATCCATTGGCTGGTACTACACGTGCACCTCATCGTGCCCCTACTGAAGCCACTAACAACACAATTGCTCAACGGCCTCGAAAGCGATCTCGTGTTCTCAATGACCGAGAGCTTCTCGTTGGCCTGCATCAGAAACAGGATAGGCATCATGATTGGCTCAAGCGCCAGATGCAGAGCATCATGATTGACGTCAATCGCATTTGCAACCTTGCAACCAAGAATGCCTTTGTAGCTCATGAAACCTGTCGACGCACATGGAAAGGGCTGACGCTTATGTGTGTTGAGGGAGATCTTCAGGACGATGGCTTCTCAGAACGATTCAAGTTTGATTCCACTCCGCCCAGAAATGTTGTTCTGCGGCGCACTCCATCTCTTGAAGACTCAGAGTTCTCCTCTTCTGCTGCTACTGTGAATGCTTGTGTGATTGATGATCAAGATGATGCCACTTCGCCACCTCCAACACGCATCGACACTACTCCAAGTTCGTCTGCACCGCCAAACCTCGACACCAACCCTGCATCCTCTCCTACTCCTTCTGGGAACGAGTAGAGGCTCAATGTCTTCAACCCTTTTTGGTCCTTACTGACAAAAGGGGGAGAAGCTATGAGTTGATAGTCTTCAAGCGGGATCATATGGGCGGTTGCATTATATTTTGCCTAGTGTTTACAACTCTTGCTTTTGATACATTTGGTTCTCTGAGTTATAACACTTAAACTCGATGGTCGTCTGCTACTTATTTGCTATTTTGTGATCTGATGATAAATTCCGCATGTGCGACGATAACTTCCGCACTTAAATCATTTTGCAGACATCCATTTTTCATTATGCATGTCATTATCTTTGTTACATCAGATCATGCATGATGAATTGTCTTCATAAGTTGAAGAGGATCTCCACAAGTAGAACCTGCCATGTGCATTTGCATTCCAAAAGCAAATTATTTATACGCACATCTTCAGGGGGAGCCTTTTACTACTTACGAAGACAATACCTCATCCTTACAATTTCACATATTTTTATCTCCGTTGAAAACTTCAATTAGTTTGTCATCAATCACCAAAAAGGGGGAGATTGTAAGTGCATCTAGTGCCACCCCTAGGTTGGTTTTGGAGTATTGACGACAAACGTGGTTGAGGGACTAATGTGTTTGTGAGAATTGCAGGATAACACAGGTAGTAGTCCCTCCTTGATTCGGTTTACCTACTGGAGATGACCCCTAAAAATGTATGAAGACATTGAAGATAATGGTGGTACGTGAAGATATATTCACATTGAAGACTATGATAGAAGAAGACATTGAGTGAAGACTATGAAGCACGAAGACTTAGTAGTTTCGTTGTTTCTTTTCTTATTTGTTGATTCATAGGAACCACCGCACTGTTAAGTGGGGTCCAAGTGAACAAAGTCAGAGTGACTAAAGTGATGCTCAACCAAAATCCTATGTCTTCGAGCGAAGACAATGAGAGCAAATCTTATCCGGAGTCGGATAAGTCAGCTTTACTTGTAGCCCAAGTCAAGCTGTTGCGTGTGTTTGAAATCTGACCGTTGTGACACGTGTCAGTTCCTTAGTGACCCAGGGTCATTTCGGACAAATCAGGTCGGGTTGCCCAGTGGCTATAAATAGCCCACCCCCTACACCATAAATTGGTGGCTGCTCAGAGTTAGTGCACGGCTTTTGTCGTTGAGAGCAACCCACCTCTGAAGAGTTTGAGAGAGAAATCCTTGTGAGGACAAAGCCCAAAACACCCAGAGCCCAAAGAGTGTTTGGCATCACTGAAGTCTCTCTGTCTGCGTGACCTGAAGACTTGTTACACTTGAGGACTATGAATCCTCCAGCCGGTTAGGCGTCGCGTTCTGAGCATCCAAGAGTAATTGTGGATTGCCGGTGAACGAAGTCTGTGAAGGTTTGGAAGTCTACCTTGAAGACTTACCAGAGTGATTGGGAGAGGACTGTGTGTCCTTAGCTCAAGGGAAATAAGGTGAAGACACAGTCTTCTGAGTTCAATCTCAGCCTCCCTAACCAGACGTACAGTTGTCACAGCAACTGGAACTGGTCGAACAAATCCTTGTCTTCACAATGCACTGGTTCTATCTCTTACTCTACTTACTTACAGTTCGTCTTTGTGAAGTCATTGACTGATTGCTATGCCTGTTTGACTTCACTGTGTGACTACTTGTTCTGATTGGCTTCATACTATCTTCCATCCTGATCCTACTATCTAGCTGCTATTAGTCATCATGCTTTAGCTTCATACTTGTTTGACTATGGTTTGTCTAGTGTAGTTCATCTTCCGCTGCATGTTTATAGGTCCAGCTTTCGTGTTTGTCTTCAAAACTTTCATGTTTTGAAGACTTTCATAAAAATCGCCTATTCACCCCCCCTCTAGTCGATAACTAGCACTTTCACCCCTGATTGACTTCTTTCGCCTATATATTTCCATATACCCAAAAAACATCGAGGAGCACAATAGATCGGAAGTTCCGCCGCAGCAAGCCTCTGTAGCCACCAAAAACCAATCGGGACCCTGTTTCGGCACCCTGCCAGAGGGGGGATCCCTCATTGGTGGCCATCTTCATCATCCCGGTGCTCTCCATGACAAGGAGGGAGTAGTTCACCCTCGAGGCTGAGGGTATGTCCCAGTAGCTATGTGTTTGATCTCTCTCCCTCGTGTTCTTGATTCGGCACGATCTTGATGTATCGCGAGCTTTGCTATTATAGTTGGATCTTATGATGTTTCTCCCCCTCTACTCTCTTGTAATGGATTGAGTTTTCCCTTTGAAGTTATCTGGTCGGGTTGAGTCTTTAAGGATTTGTGAACACTTGGTGTATGTCTTGCCGTGCTTATCTGTGGTGACAATGGGATATTCACGTTATCTACTTGATGTATGTTTTGGTGATCAACTTGCGGGTTCAATGAACTTATGCATAGGGGTTGGCACATGTTTTCGTCTTGACTCTCTGGTAAACTTTGGGGCACTCTTTGAAGTACTTAGTGTTGGTTGAATAGATGAATCTGAGATTGTGTGATGCATATCGTATAATCATGCCCATGGATACTTGAGGTGACCTTGGAGTATCTAGGTGACATTAGGATTTTGGTTGATTTGTGTCTTAAGGTGTTGTTCTAGTACGAACTCTATGATAGATCGAATGGAAAGATTCGTGTTCTTTTACTACAGACTCTTGAATAGATCGATTAGAAAGGATAACTTTGAGGTGGTTTCGTACCCTACAATAATCTCTTCGTTTGTTCTCCGCTTTTAGTGACTTTTGAGTGACTCTTTGTTGCATGTTGAGGGATAGTTATATGATCCATTTATGTTATTATTGTTGAGAGAACTTACAGTAGTGAAAGTATGAACCTTAGGCCTTGTTTCATAGCATTGCAATACCGTTTACACTCACTTTTACCACTTGCTACCTTGTTGCTTTTATATTTTCAAATTACAAAAACCTATATCTACCATCTATATTGCACTTGTACCACCATCTCTTTGCCGAACAAGTGCACCTATACAATTTACCATTGTATTGGGTGTGTTGGGGACACAAGAGACTCTGTTATTTGGTTGCAGGGTTGCTTGAGAGAGACCATCTTCATCCTACGTCTCCCACGGATTTATAAACCTTAGGTCATCCACTTGAGGGAAATTTGCTACTGTCCTACAAACCTCTGCACTTGGAGGCCCAACAACGTCTACAAGAAGAAGGTTGCGTAGTAGACATCAAGCTCTCTTCTGGCGCCGTTGCCGGGGAGGTGAGTGCTTGAAGGTATATCTTTAGGTCTTGCAATTGAATCTTTTAGTTTCTTGTTTTATCACTAGTTTAGTCTATAAAAGAAAACTACAAAAAATGGAATTGAGTTTGCCTCATACGCTTCATCTTTTTAATATCTTTCGTGAAAATGATGGTAAGGAAAATTGTGCTCAATTGCTAGCAGAAGAATGCATTAAAATGTTTGGTACTAGATCTTTGTATGATGAGCATGATTGCAATGTTGTTAGTATGAATTCCTTGAATATCCATGATGCTAATGATATGCAAAGCCACAAGATTGAAAGCTATGTTTGTCGAAGATGGTATTTTTTGTCCCCCAAGTTTAGATGAGCAAATTTATTATGATGGAAGCATGCCTCCTATTTATGATGATTATTGTGATGATACATATGCCATAAAGAAGAATTTTACTTATGTGGAGAGTAATAAAATTTCTATGCTTGTAGATCATGAAAAGAATGCTTTATGTGATGGTTATATTGTTGAATTCATTCATGACGCTACTGAAAATTATTATGAGGGAGGAACATATGATTGTAAGAATTGAAATAATATCAAGTTTCATCTCTATGTGCATAAAATCTTGAAGTTATGCTTGTTTTACCTTCCTATGCTAGTTCATTATTGTTCCCATAAGTTGTTTGCTCAAAAAATCCCTATGCATAGGAAGTGGGTTAGACTTAAATGTGTTGGTAATATGCTTCATGATGCTCTCTTTATGTTTCAATTCTTATCTTTTGTGTGAGCATCATTGAAATCATCATGCCTAGCTAGAAAGGCATTAAAGAAAAGCGCTTGTTGGGAGACAACCCAATATTTACCCTTACTGTTTTTGTGTGTCCACATGATAATGCTACTGTAGTAATCATGTTTTATAGCTTTTGTTTCAATAAAGTGCCAAGTAAGACCTTTAGGATAGCTTACGGTGATAGTTGTGTTGATCCTGCTGAAAATCAGAAAATTTTGCACCCAGTAAATTAGTTTTGATAATTCACAGAAATGTGCTTTTGATATGATTATTTTTGCTATGGATTATTACGCAAATTTCTCAGGTTTTCCTAATGTGGTATGATTTTTGGAGTTAGGGAAGTATGATGAATCTTGCATTCTTTACAGACTATACTGTTTTGGCAGATTGTTGTTATGTTTGCATTGTTTGCATATGTTTGCTTGTTTAATGATTCTATTTGAGGATAGGAGTATTAAATATGCAGAGTCATTTAGTATGAAATGTTGAATAATAATTTTAGTGATTTTTTACAGTAGAGTATGATAAGGTTATTGCATTGATTTATACTAACTTATCTCACGAGTTCTTGTTGAGTTTTGTGTGGATGAAGTTTTTAAGATGTAGGGAAGCCGTGATATAAAAGGAATTAAGGAGACACAAAAGCTCAAGCTTGGGGATGCCCAAGGCACCCCAAGATAATATTTCAAGAAGTCTCAATCATCCAAGCTTGGGGATGCCCCGGTAGGCATCCCACCTTTCTTCTTCAACAACTATCGGTTAGTATCGGTTGTACCTAAGTTTTTGCTTCTTCACATGATGTGTGCTATCCTTGAAGTGTCATTTTGTTTTGTTTTGCTTTCTGTTTGAATACAATACCAAGATCTGAAATTCTTAAATGTTAGAGAGTCTTCACATAGTTGCACAATTATTTGACTACTCATTGATCTTCACTTATATCTTTTTGGAGTAGTTTGTCATTTACTCGTGTGCTTCACTTATATCCTATGAGTAAATGGTTGAATGCGTTGAATATCATAAATCTGAAATTATATATGTTTCATATGCTTATCCCATGGGGAGTAATGACTTCACATATGCGAAGTAGAGGTGGTAAATTTATTGAAGGTTAGCAAACATTGTATTGGTCACTTGAACAATTCATGAAAGAATATTGAAGGGAGAGAGATTTCACATATAAATATACCATCTTAGACATCTTCTATGATTGTGAGCCCCATTAATTATTTTCAAACCTGAGCAAATTAGTTGAAATTGGACAAGGAAGACAACATAATGAGTTATGCTTGGGTATATTTGTATAGAAGTTATATTGTTATAGATACTCCAACATGTGGTGCTTGCTTTTAGAATCCTTTGCTAGCCAAAATATCTGTACTAAGCGGGAATACTGCTTGTGCATCCAATCCCTTGAACAAAGTTTCTTCCATGAGTGTCCACCATACCTACCTATATGCGGTATTTACCTGCCGTTGCAAGTAAATTTGCATGTGCCAAACTCTAAACCTTCAAATAATAATCTATTTTGTATGCCCGAATCGCTCATGTAGCGACTAGGGGCTATCAGTATCTTCCATGCTAGGTGGGTTATTCTCACGATGAGTGGACTCCGCTCATCATTCACGAAAAAATGGCTTGTAAGTGGGATGCCCAGTCCCATGATCAAAAGATCAAAATCAAATCAAAATAATTGCAAACAAAACTCCCCCAGGATTGTTGCTAGTTGGAGGCACCTGTTGTTTCGGGCAAGCCATGGATTGATGATTGTTGGTGGTGGGGGAGTAAAAACTTCACCATTCTGTTTGGGAACCGTCTATAATGTATCTAGTATGGAAGATATTGGGAACTCTTGGTTGTTATGTTGACAATGAAAGCATACCTCTCAAAATTATTTTCATCTCTATGTAAAAGCTTCGAGCTCTGGCACCTCTTCAAATCCCTGCTTCCCTCTGCGAAGGGCCTATCTTTTACTTTTATGCAAGAGTCAGTAGTATTTCTTCTCATTCCAACCTACTCTTTAGTTGGGAAGCATCATGTGATGGGGAAAGATCTAAGAATATATGGCCATTCAAATATATTTGATCATGAATTATTATTGTTGACCATTATCTATATGATAAGTAAGTTGGGAGGCGAAACATTAGCCCCTATCTTTCTCTCTGTTCGATGGATGCTATTTGTTCTAAAAATATGCTTTGAGCGGTAGCAATCATGGAAGACTATATGATAGTTGAGTATGTGGGATTTGCTAAATCAAAGCTCTTACATAGAACCTTCCTGAAAATAAGATGAATTGCAATTGGTTGATAACTGAGAACATAGTTTGCTAGCTTTCAAGAAAGTTTATGGTCTATTCTTTAACATTTGAATAGCTTGTTACTTGATCATGAGAATTTTTATGAGATGAGCTACTATTATGACATATAATGATGCTAGAAAAGGTGATTGAAATTATCATTGATCAAAATTGTGCACCTACTAGCATTCACACTTCATAAATTATTTCTTTTATCATTTACCTACTCGACGACGAGCAGGAATTAAGCTTGGGGATGCTGATACGTCTCCAATGTATCTATAATTTATGCAGCATTCATGCTATTATATTATCTGTTTTGGATGTTTATGGGCTTTACTAAGCACTTTTATATTGTTTTTGGGACTAACCTATTAACCGGAGGCCCAGCCCAAATTGTTGTTTTCTTGCCTATTTCAGTGTTCCGAAGAAAAGGAATATCAAACGGAGTCCAAACAGAATGAAACCTTTGGGAGAGTCATTTTTGGAACGGAAGCAATCCAAGAGACTTGGAGTAGGCGTCAGGGCAGCTTCGAGGTGGCCATGAGGCAGGGAGGCGTGCCCTACCCCCCTGGGCGCGCCCCGCACCCTCGTGGGCCCCTCGTGGATCCCCTGACCGACTTCTTTCGCCTATATATGTCCATATACCCAAAAAAACATCGAGGAGCACAATAGATCGGAAGTTCCACCGCTGCAAGCCTCTATAGCCACCAAAAACCAATTGGGACCCTGTTCCGGCACCCTGCCGGAGGTGGGATCCCTCACCGGTGGCCATCTTCATCATCCCGGTGCTCTCCATGACGATGAGGGAGTAGTTCACCCTCGATGCTGAGGGTATGTACCAGTAGCTATGTGTTTGATCTCTCTCCCTCGTGTTCTTGATTCGGCACGATATTGATGTATCACGAGCTTTGCTATTATAGTTGGATCTTATGATGTTTCTCCCCCTCTACTCTCTTGTAATGGACTGAGTTTTCCCTTTGAAGTTATCTAGTCGGATTGAGTCTTTAAGGATTCGAGAACACTTGATGTATGTCTTGCCGTGCTTATCTGTGGTGACAATGGGATATTCACGTGATCTACTTGATGTATGTTTTGGTGATCAACTTGCGGGTTCAATGAACTCATGCATAGGGGTTGGCACGCGTTTTCGTCTTGACTCTCTGGTAGAAACTTTGGGGCACTCTTTGAAGTACTTTGTGTTGGTTGAATAGATGAATCTAAGATTGTGTGATGCATATTGTATAATCATGCCCACAGATACTTGAGGTGACATTGGAGTATCTAGGTGACATTAGGGTTTTGGTTGATTTGTGTCTTAAGGTGTTGTTCTAGTACAAACTCTATGATAGATCGAATGGAAAGAATAGCTTCATGTTATTTTCCTACGGACTCTTGAATAGATCGATCAGAAAGGATAACTTTGAGGTGGTTTCGTACCCTACAATAATCTCTTTGTTTGTTCTCCGCTATTAGTGACTTTGGAGTGACTCTTTATTGCATGTTGAGGGATAGTTATATGATCCAATTATTTTATTTTTGTTGAGAGAACTTACAGTAGTGAAAGTATGAACCTTAGGCCTTGTTTCCTAGCATTGCAATACCGTTTACGCTCACTTTTACCACTTGCTACCTTGCTGTTTTTATATTTTCAGATTACAAAAACCTATATCTACCATCCATATTGCACTTGTATCACCATCTCTTTGCCGAACTAGTGCACCTATACAATTTACCATTGTATTGGGTGTGTTGGGGACACAAGAGACTCTTTGTTATTTGGTTGCAGGGTTGCTTAAGGGAGACCATCTTCATCCTACGTCTCCCACGGATTGATAAACCTTAGGTCATCCACTTGAGGGAAATTTGCTACTGTCCTACAAACCACTGCACTTGGAGGCCCAACAACGTCTACAAGAAGAAGGTTGCGTAGTAGACGTCACCAACTATTGCTTCTACGACTATCGCTACCGCTTAGTGATAAAGTAAAGCAATTACAGGGCGATTGCATTGCATACAATAAAGCGACAACCATATGGCTCCTGCCAGTTGCCGATAACTCTGTTACAAAACTTGATCATCTCATACAATAAAATTTAGCATCATGTCTTGACCATATCACATCACAACATGCCCTGCAAAAACAAGTTAGATGTCCTCTACTTTGTTGTTGCAAGTTTTACGTGGCAGCTACGGGCTGAGCAAGAACCGTTCTTACCTATGCATCAAAACCACAATGATATTTCGTCAAGTTAGTGCTGTTTTAACCTTCAACAAGGACCGGGCGTAGCCACACTCGATTCAACTAAAGTTGGAGAAACTGACACCCGCCAGCCACCTATGTGCAAAGCACGTCGGTGGAACTAGTCTCGCGTAAGCGTACACGTAATGTTAGCCTGGGCCGCTTCATCCAACAATATCGCCGAATCAAAGTATGACATGATGGTAAGCAGTATGACTTGTATCACCCACAACTCACTTGTGTTCTACTCCTGCATATAACATCTATGCATAAACCTAGCTCGGATGCCACTGTTGGGGAACGTAGTAATTTCAAAAAAATCCTACGCACACGCAAGATCATGGTGATGCATAGCAACGAGAGGGGAGAGTGTCATCCACGTAGCCTGGTAGACCATAAGCGGAAGCGTTATGATAACGCGGTTGATGTAGTCGTACGTCTTCACGATCGACCGATCCTAGTACCGAATGTACGGCACCTCCGCGATCTGCACACGTTCAACTCAGTGACGTCCCACAAACTCACGATCCAGTAGAGCTTCGAGAGAGAGTTCCGTCAGCAGGACGACATGATGACGGTGTTGATGAAGCTACCGACGCAGGGCTTCGCCTAAGCACCACTATGATATGACCGAGGTGGATTATGGTGGAGGGGGGCACCGCACACAGCTAAAGATCAATGATCAACTTGTGTGTCTTGTGGTGCCCCCCGCCCTCGTATATAAAGGAGCTAGGGGGGAGGCATCCGGCCAGGAGGAGGGCGCGCCAAGGGGGGAGTCCTACACCCACCGAGAGTAGGACTCCTCCTTTCCTAGTAGGAGTAGGAGAAGGGGGAAGGAGGAGAGAAGGGGGAAGGAAAGGGGGCGCTGCCCCCCTCCTTGTCCAATTCGGACTAGAGGGGAGGGGGCGCGCGGCCCTGCCTTGGCCGCCCCTCCTCTTCTCCACTAAGGCCCAATAGGCACATTACACTCCCCGGGGGGTTCCGGTAACCCCCGGTACTCTGGTATATGTCCGAACTTGCCCGGAACACTTCCGAAGTCCAAACATAGTCATCCATTATATCAATCTTTATGTCTCAACCATTTTGGGACTCCTCGTCATGTCTGTGATCATATCCGGGACTCCCAACTACCTTCGGTACATGAAAACACATAAACTCATAATACCGATCGTCATCGAACATTAAGCGTGCGGACCCTACGGGTTCGAGAACTATGTAGACATGACCGAGACACGTCTCCAGTCAATAACCAATAGCGGAACCTGGATGCTCATATTGGCTCCTACATATTCTACGAAGATCTTTATCGGTCAAACTGCATAACAACATACGTTGTTCCCTTTGTCATCGTATGTTACTTGCCCGAGATTCGATCGTCGGTATCTCAATACCTAGCTCAATCTTGTTACCGGCAAGTCTCTTTACTCGTTCCATAATGCATCATCCCGCAACTAACTCATTAGTCACATTGCTTTCAAGGCTTATAGTGATGTGCATTACCGAGAGGGCCCAGAGATACTCTCCGACCATCGGAGTGACAAATCCTAATCTCGATCTATGCCAACTCAACAAGTACCATCAGAGACACCTGTAGAGCACCTTTATAAACACCCAGTTACGTTGTGATGTTTGGTAGCACACAAAGTGTTCCTCCGGTAATCGGGAGTTGCATAATCTCATAGTCATAGGAACATGTATAAGTCATGAAGAAAGCAATAGCAGTAAACTAAAACGATCAAGTGCTAAGCTAACGGAATAGGTCAAGTCAATCACATCATTCTCCCAATGATGTGATCCCGTTTATCAATTGACAACTCATGTCTATGGTTAGGAAACCTTAACCATCTTTGATCAACGAGCTAGTCTAGTAGAGGCATACTAGTGACACTATGTTTGTCTATGTATTTACACATGTATTATATTTCCGGTTAATACAATTCTAGCATGAATACTAAACATTTATCATGAAATAAGGAAATAAATAATAACTTTATTATTGCCTCTAAGGCATATTTCCTTCAAATTGAAGACGAGGGAGTGTTGCTTCTGGTGCGCCATTGGCGAGTAAGTAGTTGTTTGGTTGGAGGCAGGTGAGATGGGTTTGGGAGGCGTCCGAGAGAGGATTGAAACAAGAGAGCGAAAGGCACCAGCTCGAGGAGGCTACGAACTGCTGGGCCATTCCCAAGACCCCGACAGTTCCAGCCAATGATTTTCATTGATCCCGACGGGGCTGCTCCCGCAACCCGGCCGATGTGCTAGTGTTTGTGTCCTTCTCCTCCTCTACTTCTTTTCGATGAACCCCTTATGTAGCCTCCTGCATTCTTCCTTTCTTCTGCTCCTTTACCGATCCATCCTCCACCTTGCTTCTCTTGTGACCAAGAATCTCTTCCCTTTTCTTCTCATCATCCGCCCTACAATCCTATCTTTCAACCTTCTTGTACTTCTTTCCTCCTGGGTTAGAGCTCTTTCCGCGCCCCCTTCATTGCCTGCTACTTTCCCTGTCTCCATCTTATTCTCCTTTCCTTCCTGTGTGGCTTCCTGTTTACATTCCAGCTCTATCACGATGTCAACTGATTGCACTGGGATATTACTGTTCTTTTCCTTCGCTGCATCTGAAGCTCGGCCTTCTGTCAAACCCTGGTTTATATGCCCTCCCACAGCATCCATGTTCAACTTTTTTTTGGATCCCTGTTTTCTACTGAATTATTGCCAATTTGGATGAACTAGACACTTCCTCTTCTCCATAATTCTTCCAATAGCCTCCCCACTAGAGCGTGAACCACTCTTACGCCAAGACAAACTCTCACTGCCGCTACCAGACCTCCCACCCGACTTGTTGAACTCATAGCTCCTGCTTCCTCCTCCATATCTTCCTGCATTCCTCCAGCCGCCCTCCTCAGTGCCTCCCTTTCGATGCCCCATATCAGCTCTTAACCACCTCCCATACTGCTTGATGTCTCCTTTCTGCAGCTTCGTAACGCAGTCTTTATCCCGTGCCCAATCCAGCCACATGTGTAGTAGAAATCTGGCAAGAATTCATACTCGAACCTACACCAACCTCCCTCTTCGTCATCCTCATCTCCCAGAACTTCCTTCTCCTTCTTCTTTTGTGTGGGTCGCTTATTCATGTCAACCTCCTAATCCTCAAGGTAAAACCCCTCATGATCGGCCGATCCATACACATCCTGATCTTCACCCGCAGGTATCTCCCAAACGCATTCCCATCGGAGACAGTATCAGCTTGCACAAACTGCCCAATAATGTTACCGATCTCCTCTGTCGACTCAATATTCATCACGCCGAGTGGGAGATTGAACACGCGGACCGAGATTGGAATATTATTGAATGCATAGTCATCTATCCTTTTACTTGGATCAAAATCCTCCACCACTACGAGATCCTTGTCAAACATCCATAGGCCATTTCAATCGCCTTCCTCTTCCCCGATTCATGATGGAACATGATCAGGAACACGTTTTCCCCAACCTCCTTGCAGCTGATACCTTTGATCGGGCACCACGCCCTCCCTAGAGACAAGCTGACCGCATCTGGATGGGCTAATTTTTCTGAGAGGATCTTACCCATAGCCCGAGCCTCCGTTGCTACGCCCTTATCTTTAGACGAGATCCGTATCTTCACTCCCTTCTTCTCCTCCTCCGAGAGCTTCAAGCCTTTCATCAAACCTGCCACTCCCTCCATGCCTGATCTCCCTTCGAACCCCCCAACGCCTTCTAGGGTTTGAGTGTTTTACGACCGTGCGCCCTAGGAAACACACAGAAGGCTTATTGTGGATGGGACGGTCACTGGGGAAGAGAATTGGTGTGAGGGGAGAGGAAGAACGGCATGAAGGACCAAGGAACCCTAGACTCCCACGCGATCGCCTCCGTGATCGCCGGACCAGACCGCCAACCGTCACCAGGTGGGACGGACCTATTTCACGGACCTCAGACACAGTACTACTACAACTCCAACTGTAGATGCTCTTACTACCTATTTTACTCTCACTATGGATAGTCTAACGCCATCAAGACTGAATTGGACGTTGTACCTGAGAGTTTTATGGTGCAATGGTCTAACGGCCAAGATTTTGCATTTAATTGAGATCAACGCTGGGAAAGCATCGACGTGACGCTCGGGAACGTAGTACATTTCCACAGGATTTGACCAAAACCGTTAGATCGATCGAGGGGCTGCACGGCGACCGATCGGGGTTGATGGGCGTGCGTTCTGATTGACTGACTATCTGCGGCCTGGTTCTGATTGACTGACTATCTGCGGCCTGATTCAAGTGGATGGCATGAACAGTCGGCGGCTTCAATCCTGCGGTCAGAGCCATTAACTGTCGCACGCTCGGGCTGGCAATCACCGATCGTACGCGCTGTAGCTCGGTTTGGCTCGTCTCTCCGGTAGCGGATCTGCGCGCGCGCGCCGGCTGTTTTGGCGGCGTCGATCCGGAAATGGCGGGCCGTGAACTGTGGGAGTACGTAGCGGCGCATGGTCTTGCGATGCGATACGGCGGTGATCGCAGTGTCGCAACTATGCGCCCATAGTGTTGTCCGTCCGTGTAGCATGAGCGCTGCGCTGCGCTGCGCCTGCACGCACGGGGTCCAGCAGTGCTTGCTAGCTACGGCCACTTCGGCTGATCGACGTCACGTGCACGCAGGTGACCTACTGACCGGCCGGCGGCACTCTCGTGCAGGCGCAGGCGTGCTGCTAGCCACCGTACCGTACGTACGCGACGGCCCGGCCGGCCGGCGACGCCGCGGTCCGCGGGAGCACCGGCTGTGCACACATTCTTCTGTGGCTCATTTTTCAGGCGTGTCAGTCAGTTCTAGTACTCGTACAAGTGGGAGGGTGCATGCATGCATGTGTTGATTTGCACCCGGAAATAATTCGATCCAAGCACTCCTACATCGAAGAGAATCTCCCTGCTTACTTGCTTGGTTAGCTATACTTATACTTACTGTAATTATCTCCAAACCAAAGTACACACGCAGAGATCTTTATCGGACCGGCAGGCGGCGCAGCTGCGACGATTGGGCGATCTGATTTGCGCGGAGCTGTTCACGGCGGTATGCCGCGGTACCCCCCTGGGATCCCCTGCCGGCCGGCCCGCGGACAACAGCATTTGTTTCTTGAGGGGCCCGCGGACAGCAGCAATTAAGGTATTCTTCCCTCGCCCAGTCTGGGCCCGCCATCGATTCTGCATGTACGTACACGTTCCAAGCATCGGAGGAGGATATCCTCAAAAGAAAAAATGGTGGAGGTTCCATCGTAGGACGTGGTTTTGAGGTTTTCATACTTTGACACGTTCCAAGCATCAGCCGTTTTCCACTGACTCGTGTGCACATCCATCCACCCAGGGCCGCTGCCGTACGCCATGTACGCACGTAGTACGTCTCTTCTCTCTTCCTTCCGCCCCATTCGAAACGGGAACACCACAGCGGCGTGAGCACCGGGATTGCCGGCCGCGGACGTCCTCAACACGACAGCAGTGCACCAGCCTCACAGTCAAAGGGGAGGTGCCGGCCAAGGGCACTGAGATGCATGATGCATCTGATCAATGCCTGAAGCGAGTGCCAACGGGCTGGCACAATTCTGGCACCAGTTTATTTTCGTTTCTTTTTTTATTTAGTTCCTCATTAACTTTTTGTAAAAATTCAAATATCTAAAAACTTTAGTAATTTCAAAAGGTGTCAACGAATTTAAGAGATTTGAATTTTTGAAAAATTCAAATATCTGAAAAAAACTGTTACAAATTTTTAAAAAATGTACATCAATTGAAATTTTATTCTCAGATTTCAGAAATGGTTCTGAATTTCGAAAGTTATTCAATAATTTGAACACACCCTTAAAAAATCACTATATGTTTATCGTATATTTAAAATATTACACTATGTATTAGAAAAAAAAATCAGCATGTATTAAAAATGTTCAATATAAATTACAAATTTTCTAATGTGTATTCAAAAAATGTTCAACATATATTAATGTAATTGTCTATTAAAAAATAAAAAATTCAAACATTTTTTGAAAACACGAATAATTTTTGAACATTTGAAAAGTTTTTAGATTGGTAATAATTTTTGAAATTATGAATAAAAATTGAAAACATGATCATTATTTGAAATTTCTGATTATTTTTGTTAAAACACAAGCATTTATTCAAAATCCAAAAAACCATATCTATAAAAAAGGAAAAGAAAAAATAAAAAACCAAAATGAAAAGGACACCAAAAATAGAAACTGAAACACAAAACCACAAACCCAACAAAAAACTGCGAACGAGAAAAATAGAAGCGTGCAAGTGAATCCTCGAATTGGGTCGGCCTTAGTGTGCCTAGGCGTCAACTAGCCGCCCCACCCTCACACATACATCGCTGATGCCAGCGCTGCTCTGCCGGTTGATGGCGTCGATCTTGGTTGGAACATAAAAAAACTTGAATAATGAAGTGCACACAATTCAAATACGTAACACGTACATAAACCATTCGAATTCAAACACAACATACACTCCAAATGAACTAAGAATACAAACAAACATGATTGAAACACAAGAATCAACTGCTATGGAGGATCCACTTATACTTAATAGGATCTTAGTGAAGTCGGTCATGAGATTGATGGCTCTCGATCCTTTGGTGTGCTTGGAGGAATGATTCAATCCTGTTTTATGATCTGGCTTCACCGAATGGACATTGAACATATATTGGAAGTCCTTTGGATCCTCTCTCACCCTCTATCATAGTCAATGATTATGTTGTGCAAGGTAATACATGTTGTCATGATATTTGACATGGTCTCAGGCTTTAAATACTCATTAGGGCCACGAAAAATATGATATCATCATTGAAGCGCACCAAAAGCTCTCTCAACATCCTTTCTAACATATTATTTCTCAGTGCAAACCAAGGATCATGTCTCTCCACGGCCCTTGCAATGGTGTTGAAGTGAGTCTAGTGCGTCCTGAATTGACGCCAAAAATAGTGTAAGGGATAAACTGCATTTGACGCAAAGTAATCTCTCACATGTCCATCATGGCCCATGACTCGGTCTCAAAGAAACAGTCGTCGACCTATCTGAGAACCACGTTGTGGCCTCCTGAAATCTTTGTCCTGCAACCATGACACTCGCAAACTCGAAATCATTGTCTTCTTCCTTATCTGATGAAGAATCGTCCACGAAATGCATAAGGGAATTTCAACAAATACCTTCTGTCAGGCGGCAGTCGTAGCGACATCGAACAGCGACAGAGCTCTAGCTTGGTCCTCAAGGCGGCAAGGAGACCTTCGATGTCGCGTAGGTCGCCGCACACGCGATTCGTGAGCGAGGAGCCGACGGACAATGCCGAGAATGAAGGTTGCGCTGGTGACCGAAATGACCAGATTCTTCTTTGGATTCGGCGGCGTCTACGAACGTTGGCTTTGGGTCGAGCTTACTACGGCATCTTCGTACTTAGCTGGCCTGATTCCGAAAGAAATTCGACTTCGACGGCAACCTTGTGGAGTTGTAGCGATGACGGCCTCACCGGTGAGGAAGTGACGATTTCGGCAACCTGGACTCGCGGGAAGATGCGGCAGAGGCCGACGGGGTTGTGGGATGGTGTTGCCGGTTGATTATTGTTGCAGGGAGTGGACGACGGTGAGGGTCGGGTGGGAGCAACAAGCTGGGTACGGCGGCCGAGCAAATATAGTCCTCAGCCACGTGGTGGTGGTGTAGGCCGTGGTGGTGGTAGAGCTCGTGGTGGTGGTGGTGTTGGCCGTGGTGATGGTCTTGGCCGTGGTGATGGTCTTAGCCTTGGTGGTGGACTTGGCCGTGGTGATGGACAGGGACAAGGTCGTTATAGAGGAATGTTTGGATACCTCGATGGACCATTTCCGTATGTTGCTCACTAACTAAAATGTTTCATATGTTCTGTTGGGGAATGTAGCAGAAATTCAAAATTTTCTACACATCACCAAGATCAATCTATGGAGATTCTAGCAACAAGAGAGGGAGAGGATGAGCATCTTCATACCCTTGAAGATTGCTAAGCGGAAGCGTTACAAGAACTCGGTTGATGGAGCCGTACTCGCGGCGATTCAAATCGTGAAAGATCCGATCTAGCGCCGAATGGACGGTGCCTCCGCGTTCAACGCACGTACAGCCCGGGGATGTCTCCTCCTTGATCCAGCAAGGGGAGAGGAGAAGTTGAGGGAGAGCTCCGGCAGCACGATGGTGTGGTGGTGGTGGAGCTCGTGGTTCTCCAGCAGGGCTTCGCCAAGCACTACGGAGTAGGAGGAAGAGTTGGAGGAGGGAGGGGCTGCGCCAAAAGCAAGGGTGCTGCAGCCCTCCCACCCCCTCTCTATTTATAGGGTGAAGGGGAGAGGGGGCCGGCCCCTCTAGATCCCATCTAGAGGGGGGGTTGTGGCCAGGAGGGGGAGACTTGCCCCCCGAGCAAGGTGGAGGCTCCCCCCTCCCCTTGGGTTTCCAACCCTAGGCGCCTTGGGCCCTTGGGGAGGGGCGCACCAGCCCACTAGGGGCTGGTTCCCTCCCATATTCAGCCTATTAAGCCCCCCGGGGCAGGTGGCCCCACCCGGTGGAACTCCGGACACCTTTCGGTGGTCCCGGTACAATACCGATAAACCCCCTAAATCATTCTGGTGACTGAAACTGGACTTCCCATATATAAATCTTCACCTCCGGACCATTCCGGAACTCCTCGTGGCATCCGGGATCTCATCAGAGACTCCGAACAACATTCGGTAACCACATACTAATTCCCATAACAACTCTAGCGTCACTGAACCTTAAGTGTGTGGACCCTACGGGTTCGGGAACCATGCAGACATGACCGAGACGTTCTCCGGCCAATAACCAACAGCGGGATCTGGATACCCATGTTGGCTCCCACATGTTCCACAATTATCTCATCGGATGAACCACGATGTCGGGGATTCAAGCAATCCCGTATACAATTCCCTTTGTCAATCGGTACGTTACTTGCCCGAGATTCGATCACCGGTATCCCAATACCTCGTTCAATCTCGTTACCGTCAAGTCACTTTACACGTTCCGTAATGCATGATCCCGTGACTAACTACTTAGCCACATGGAGCTCATTATGATGATGCATTACCGAGTGGGCCCAGGGATACCTCTCTGTCACACGGAGTGACAAATCGCAGTCTCAATTCGTGCCAACCCAACACACACTTTCGGAGATACCCGTAGTGCACCTTTATAGCCACCTAGTTACGTTGTGACGTTTGGCACACCCAAAGCATTCCTACGGTATCAGGGCGTTGCACAATCTCATGGTCTAAGGAAATGATACTTGACATTAGAAAAGCTTTTAGCAAACAAACTACACGATCTTGTGCTATGCTTAGGATTGGGTCTTGTCCATCACATCATTCTCCTAATGATGTGATCCCGTTAACAATAACATCCAATGTCCATGGTCAGGAAACCATAACCATCTATTGATCAACGAGCTAGTCAACTAGAGGCTCACTAGGGACATGTTGTGGTCTATGTATTCACACATGTATTACGGTTTCCAGTTAATACAATTATAGCATGAACAATAGACAATTATCATGAAACAAGGAAATATAATAATAACCATTTTATTATTGCCTCTAGGGCATATTTCCAATAGTCTCCCACTTGCACTAGAGTCAATAATCTAGTTCACATCACTATGTGATTGTAATGAATCCAACATCCATTGGGTTTGATCATATCTCGCTTGTGAGAGAGGTTATCAGTCAACGGGTCTGAATCTTTCAGATCCGTGTGTGCTTTACAAATCTCTATGTCATCTCCTAGATGCAGCTACCACGCGCTATTTGGAACTATTCCAAATAACTACTCTACTATACAAATCCGGTTTACTACTCAGAGTCATCCGGATTAGTGTCAAAGTTTGCATCGGCGTAACCCTTTACGACGAACTCTTTTACCACCTCCATTACGACAATCCACTACTTGATTGTCCATCTTCCTTTTAAAATCCATCTGTACCCAACAGCCTTACGACAATCAAGTAGTTCTTCCAAAGTCTATACTTTGTTTTCATACATGGATCCTCTCTCGGATTTTATGGCCTCGAGCCATTCGTCGGAATCCGGGCCCACTGTCGCTTCTCCATAGCTCGTAGGTTCATTGCTGTCTAGTAACATGACCTCCAAGACAGGATTATGTACCACTCTGGAGTAGTACGTGTCATTGTCGACCTACAAGTTTTGGTAGTGACTTGATTCGAAGTTTCATGATCAATATCATCAGCTTCCACTTCAATTGGTGTAGGCGCCGTAGGAACAACTTCCATGATCAATATCATCAGCTACACATTAGTTGAAGTGACGGTTCAACAACCTTATCAAGTCTCCACCATCCTCCCACTCAATTATTTCGAGAGAAACTTTTCCTCGAGAAAGGACCAGATTCTAGAAACAATCGCTTTTGCTTCCGGATCTGAGACAGGAGGTATACCAAACTATTTTTGGGTATCCTATGAAGATGCATTTATCCGCTTTGGGTTCGAGCTTATCAGCCTGAAACTTTTTCACATAAGCGTCGCATCCCCAAACTTTTAATAAATGACAGCTTAGGTTTCTCTAAACCATAGTTCATACGGTGTCGTCTCAAAGGAATTGTGTGGTGCCCTATTTAAAGTGAATGTGGTTGTCTCTAATGCCTAACCCATAAAAGATAGTGGTAATTCGATAAGAGACATCATGGTATGCACCATATCCAATAGGGTGAAGTTATGATGTTCGTACACACCATCACACTATGGTTTTTCAGGCGGTATTAGTTGTGAAACAATTTCCACAATGTCTTAATTGTGTGCCAAACTTGTAACTCAGATATTTATCTCTATGATCATATCATGGACATTTTATCCTCTTGTCACGATGATCTTCAACTTCACTCTGAAATTGCTTGAACCTTTCAATAATTCAGAATCGTGTTTCATCAAGTAAATATACTTAGAATCTACTCAAATCATCTGTGAAGTAAGAGCATAATGATATTCACTGCGTGCCTCAGCACTCATTGGATTGCACACATCAAATGTATTACTTCCAACAAACTGCTTTCTTGTTTCATCTCACTGAAAATCTAGGCCTTTCAGTCATCTTGCCCATGTGGTATGATTTGCATGTCTCAAGTGATTCAAAAACAAGTGAGTCCAAAGATCCATCAACATGGAGCTTCTTCATGTGTTTTATACCAGTATGACTCAAATGGCAGTGCCACAAGTATGTGGTACTATCATTACTATCTTATATCTTTTGGCATGAACATGTGTATCACTATGATCGAGATTCAATAAACCATTCATTTTAGGTGCAAGACCGTTGAAGGTATTATTCAAATAAACAGAGTAACCATTATTCTCCTGAATAACCGTGTATTGCGATAAACATAATCCAATCATTTATATGCTCAACGCAAACACCATATAACAATTATTTAGGTTTAACACCAATCTCGATGGTAGAGGGAGCATGCGATGCTTGATCACATCAACCTTGGAAATACTTCCAGCACATATTGTCACCTCGCCTTCAGCTAGTCTCTATTTATTCCGTAGCCTTTTATTTTGAGTTATTAACACTTAGCAACCGAACCGGTAACTATTACCCTGGTGCTACTAGGAGTACTAGTAAAGTACACATTAATATAATGTATATCCAATATACTTCTGTCGACCTTGCCAGCCTTCTCATCTACCAAGTATCTAGGGTAGTTATGCTTCAGTGACCGTTCCCCTCATTACAGAAGCACTTAGTCTCGGGTTTGGGTTCAACCCTTGATTTCTTCACTAGAGCAGCAACTGATTTGCCGTTTCATGAAGTATCCCTTCTTGCCCTTGCCCTTCTTGAAACTAATGGTTTTACTAACCATCAACAATTGATTCTCCTAGTTGACTTCTACTTTCGCGGTGTCAAACATCGCGAATAGCTCAAGGATCATCATATCTATCCCTGATATGTTATAGTTCATCACGAAGCTCTAGTAGCTTGGTGGCAGTGACTTTGGAGAACCATCACTATCTCATCTGGAAGATAACTCCCACTCGATTCAAGCGGTTGTAGTACTCAGACAATCGAGCACATGCTCAACGATTGAGCTTTTCTCCCTTAGTTTGCAGGCTTAAGAAACTTGTCGGAGGTCTCACACCTCTTGACGTGGCCACAAGCCTGGAATCCCAATTCCAGATCTTGGAACATCTCATATGTTCCGCGGCGTTTTAAAATGTCTTCGGTGCCTCAATTCTAAACCATTTAACATTACGCATTGAACTATCACGTAGTCATCAAAACGTGTATGTCAGATGTTCGCAAAATCCACAAACGACGCTCGAGGTTCAGCACACCAAGCGGTGCATTAAGGACATAAGCCATCTGTGTAGTAATGAGGACAATCCCCAGTATACGGACCCAGTCCGCATAATTGCTACTGTCAACTTTCAACTAAAATTTTATCTAGGAACATATCTTAAACAGTAGAACTAAAGCGTAAGCTACGTCATAATTTGCAAACACCTTTTGACTACGTTCATGATAATTAAGTTCATCTGGTTATTTAATGAACTCCCACTTAGATAGACATCCCTCTAGTCATCTAAGTGATACATGATCCGAGTCAACTAGGACGTGTCCGATCATCACGTGAGACGGACTAGTCATCATCGGTGAACATCTTCATGTTGATCATATCTACTATACGACTCATGTTCGACCTTTCGGTCTCTTGTGTTCCGAGGCCATGTCTGTACATGCTAGGCTCGTCAAGTCAACCTAAATGTTTTGCATGTGTAAATCTGGCTTACACCCGTTGTCTGCGAACGTTAGAATCTATCACACCCGATCATCACGTGGTGCTTCAAAACAACGAACTTTCGCAACGGTGCACAGTTAGGGGGAACACTTTCTTGAAATTTTATGAGGGATCATCTTATTTATGCTACCGTCGTTCTAAGCAAATAAGATGTAGACATGACAAACATCACATGCAAATCATAGAGTGACATGATATGGCCAATATCATCTCGCGCCTTTGATCTTCATCTTTGAGGCGCGGCATGATCACCTTCGTTACCGGCATGACACCATGATCTCCATCATCGTGTCTTCATGAAGTTGTCTCGCCAACTATTACTTCTACTACTATGGCTAACGGTTAGCAATAAAGTAAAGTAATTACATGGTGTTTTCAATGACACGCAGGTCATACAATAAATTAAGACAACTCCTATGGCTCCTGCTGGTTGTCATACTCATCGACATGCAAGTCGTGATTCCTATTACAAGAACATGATCAATCTCATACATCACATATATCATTCATCTCATCCTTTTGGCCATATCACATCACATAGCATACCCTGCAAAAACAAGTTAGACGTCCTCTAATTGTTGTTGCATGTTTTACGTGGCTGCTATGGGTTTCTAGCAAGAAGGTTTCTTACCTACGCGAAATCCACAACGGTGATATGCCAATTGCTACTTACCCTTCATAAGGACCCTTTTCATCGAATCCAATCCGACTAAAATGGGAGAGACTGGCACCCGGTAACCACCTTTATGCAACAAGTGCATGTCACTCGGTGGAACCTGTCTCACGTAAGCGTACCTGTAAGGTCGGTCCGGGCCGCTTCATCCCACGATGCCGCCAAATCAAGATAAGACTAGTAACGGTAAGCATATTGAACAAACCAACGCCCACAACTACTTGTGTTCTACTCGTGCATAGAATCTACGCAATAGACATAGCTCATGATGCCACTGTGGGGAACGTAGCAGAAATTCAAAATTTTCTACGCATCACCAAGATCAATCTATGGAGATTCTAGCAACAAGAGAGGGAGAGGATGAGAATCTTCATACCCTTGAAGATCGCTAAGCGGAAGTGTTACAAGAACGCGGTTGATGGAGTCGTACTCCTGGCGATTCAAATTGCGGAAGATCCGATCTAGCGCTGAACGGACAGCGCCTCCGCGTTCAACACACGTATAGCCCGGGGAAGTCTTCTCCTTCTTGACCCAACAAGGGGAGAGGAGAAGTTGAGGGAGAGCTCCGGCAGCACGACGGCGTGGTGGTGGTGGAGCTCGTGGTTCTCCAGCAGGGCTTCGCCAAGCACTACGGAGTAGGAGGAAGAGTTAGAGGAGGGAGGGGCTGCGCCAAAAGCAAGGGTGTTGCAGCCCTCCCACCCCCTCTCTATTTACAGGGTGAAGGGGAGAGGGGGCCGGCCCCTCTAGATCCCATCTAGAGGGGGGTGGCGGCCAGGAGGGGGAGACTTGCCCCCCAAGCAAGGTGGAGGCGCCCCCCTCCCCTAGGGTTTCCAACCCTAGGCGCCTTGGGCCCTTGGGGAGGGGCGCACCAGCCCACTAGGGGCTGGTTCCCTCCCATATTCAGCCTATTAAGCCCCTCCGGGCAGGTGGCCCCACCCGGTGGACCTCCGGACACCTTTTGGTGGTCTCGGTACAATACCGATAAATCCCCGAAACCATTCCGGTGACTGAAACTGGACTTCCCATATATAAATCTTCACCTCCGAACCATTCCGGAACTCCTCGTGACATCCGGGATCTCAGCCGGGACTCCGAACAACATTCGGTAACCACATACTAATTCCCATAACAACTCTAGCGTCACCGAACCTTAAGTGTGTAGACCCTACGGGTTCGGGAACCATGCAGACATGACCGAGACGTTCTCCGGCCAATAACCAACAGCGGGATCTGGATACCCATGTTGGCTCCCACATGTTCCACGATGATCTCATCAGATGAACCGCGATGTCGGGGATTCAAGCAATCTCGTATACAATTCCCTTTGTCAATCGGTACGTTACTTGCCCGAGATTCGATCGTCGGTATCCCAATACCTCGTTCAATCTCGTTACCGGCAAGTCACTTTACTCATTCCGTAATGCATGATCCCATGACCAACTACTTAGTCACATTTATCTCACTATGATGATGCATTACCGAGTGGGCCCAGAGATACCTCTCCGTCACACGGAGTGACAAATCCCAGTCTCGATCGATTCGTGCCAACCCAACAGACACTTTCGGAGATACCCGTAGTGCACCTTTATAGCCACCCAGTTATGGTGTGACGTTTGGCACACCCAAAGCATTCCTACGGTATTCGGGAGTTGCACAATCTCATGGTCTAAGGAAATGATACTTGACATCAGAAAAGCTTTTAGCAAACGAACTACACGATCTTGTGCTATGCTTAGGATTTGGTCTTGTCCATCACATCATTCCCCTAATGATGTGATCCCATTATCAATAACATCCAATGTCCATGGTCAGGAAACCATAAGCATCTATTGATCAACGAGCTAGTCAACTAGAGGCTCACTAGGGACATGTTGTGGTCTTTGTATTCACACATGTATTACGGTTTCCAGTTAATACAATTATAGCATGAACAATGGACAATTATCATGAACAAGGAAATATAATAATAACCATTTTATTATTGCCTCTAGGGCATATTTCCAACATGTTCTTGTTTTTCATATGTTCTTATTTCTCATGTATTCTTGTTGTACATGTTCTTCCATTTGTTTTTATTGTCTTTACTGACCATTATGTTTCACTCATTGTAGGTATGGCGGCTTCCCAACCCAACAAACCAACAATGAAGGAGGATAGCGAAGATGAGATGGCGGGATGGTGGGAGAAGGCTGCGAAGAAGCTTAGAGATGAGGACGCAGCCGCACTAAAGAAGAAGAAGGAAGAGGAGCTTGAGAAGAAGAGGAAGGAAAGAGAGAGAGCGACACATGCGATGTGGGCTAGGGAGCAAGCGTTGGTGAGGAAATGTGAGGAGGCACAAAAGAAGCGTCAAAAGGATTTTGAAGAAAGAACCATGAAACTTTGGGCATTCGCAGCTGAAAAAGAGGAGAGGAAGAACAAGATATTCATGGAGAGGGTGGTTAAGGGGGCTCACCTCATAAGGAAAAGGGAGGAGGAAGAGGAAGAAGAGAGGAAGAAGAAGAAGGGAAAGGGGCCTTGCTCTACGCAATAGAGCTATGTCATCTTCAACTTCAACTTGCTTGTGGACGATGATCGTGTTATCCTCTAAACTATGCTCTTCGAGTTGGTTGTGAACTACTATGTGTCATGAACTACTATGTCTCCTCCTCAATTTGGTTGTGAACTAGTATGTGTCATGAAGTACTATGTATTTCCTCCTAAATTTGGTTGTATGAACTACTCCTCAAGTTGAATTACTATGTGTTATGAACTACTATGTGTCATGAAGTGCTTTGTGCATATGTTGTCTTCATAGTTGTTTGCTTGCTATGTATCAATCCTACTTCACATCATCGTACTATGTCTGCATATGCTAAAAAATTCACTAAGTCCCAGTGCAACGCTTAGCCAGTGGGCGTTGCACTGTACAGTGTGGCGCCTGCAGGCTAGGCGTTGCATAAGTCTATAACTATCCAGAGAGCAACAGAAGGCATGGCAAGTTACAGACCTGTGTGGCGCCTAGCTTGCAGGCGCCACACTGTACAGTGCAGCGCCCACATGCTAGGCGCTGCACTCTACAGTGTGGCGCCTGCATGCTAGGCGCCACACAGGTCTGTAACTATCCAGAAAGCAACAGAAGGCATGGCAAGTAGCTTGCAGACGCCGCATTGTACAATGCAACGCCCACATGCTAGGCGTTGCACTGTACAGTGTGGCGCCTGCAAGCTAGGTGCCACACAGGACTGTAACTATCCAGAGAGCAATAGAAGGCATGGCAAGTTACAGACCTGTGTGGCGCCTAGCTTGCAGGCGCCACACTATACAGTGCAATGCCATATGCTAGGCGCTGCACTGTACAACGTGGCGCCTACATGCTAGGCGCCACACAGGTCTGTAACTATCCATTGAGCAACGGAAGGCATGGCAAGTTACAGACCTGTGTGGCGCCTAGCTTGCAGGCACCACATTATACAGTGCAACGCCCACATGCTAGGCGCTGCACTGTACAGTGTGGCGCCTGCATGCTAGACGCCACACAGGTCTGTAACTTTCCCTGCCTTCTGTTGCTCCCTGTTGCTCCAGTTTTGTCCAAAATTTAGCTAAGTGTTGATGTGGCGCCTAGCTTGTAGGCGCCACACTGTACAGTGCAACGCCCATGGGCTAGGCACTGCATTGTATAGTGTGGCGCCTGCAAGCTAGGCGCCACACAAGTCTGTACCTTGGTTGCTCTTTGTTGCACTGCCTTCTGTTGCTCAAACTGGGTCATTTTAAGTCACAGATAGTTGCATCATAGAATAAACAATAATTTCAACATTACTATGAGCTAAGACATTTCGTAGAGTGACCATCACGACAAGTTCAACATTACTAACAACTTCAAGTTCAACATTACCTAGAGTGACCATCACGACAAGTTCAACATAGAGTGACCATCACGACAAGTTCAACATTACCGCCAACATAGAGTTCAACATAGAGCTACAACCAACATAGAGCTACCATTACAAATAGAGGACGATGACTAGTTCCTTGAGCACTTGTTGGCTCCTCCCCCCCTCTTGACTCCCATATTCTTCACCTTCCTAGGAAGAGGAACCCACGCCGGCTCCGGCTCCGGTTCCTCCACGTCATCCACATTGTCATCCAAATAGTCATCCAAAGCCGCCATCCGCGAGGTGCCGACCGTCCTTTTGCCTCTTTGGGTGAAGTCTTCAGGTGTGTATTTCTTGATTCCCTTCCTAGGCTTTAATTGGTATGCAGACCGGACCTGGTACGTCCCCAAGGTCATATCATCAGCAACCTATGCATCAACAAAAGATATGGAAAAACTGTGTGTGAGGATATAGTTAGCAATGCATCAACAATTGGATATATGCTCATGCCATACCTCCTGGGTGATCACACCCACATCCTCATCCTCCAAAGGTTCACCATGGCCTTGGCCCAAAGTGGGAACTGATGGTGTCGTCGACCTAGACCGTTCTGGTGATACATACTCCAGGTCACGACAACCGAAAAGGTTTGATAGCCGCCTTAACTTTTGGCCCTGGCGCTGCAACATGTACAAGTGAATGAGACATCGAATGTAGCAAAACATGTTAAGTGCTAGTTTGAAGGAGATGTGAACCTTAATGAATGCTTGAAGTGCACCTTCCCCATCGCTTTTGCCAGCCGGGGTTGTTTCCAGAATAGTCTCGGTCTCATCAGTTGCTTTCTTGATCTGGGAACGCTATGAACAGAAACGGTATTAACGTGTTAGGCAAGCGAAGATGAGAATAGTGCGAATGGAAAAGCAAAAAGGGGAAATACCACAAAGTTCATCATTGGAGCTGAAGGGATCACTGAGTTGTCTTTCCTAACTAATGCGTTGTACTGGTGCTGGGCTAGCTCATCAAAAATGGTCGGATCTTCCAAGATCTCATTAGCATACGCTGGCTTTCATACCTCAACACGGGTACTTCCAAGAAACCATGTGAGATAGTTATTGAACGCAATCGGGCAGTGCTCACAAAGCTGGGCTCGTTTTCCAGCCCTAGCTTGCTCCACAATAAGCGTGAACTGTACGACATACTTCCTGTGATGCTTGGCCCAATCCTTGATCTTCCGTTGTTTTTTCCTATCCAACCTACAAGTTAGAAACAGAATATTACCATCATTGAAACCGCCGAGAAGCCGCTAAGTGCTCAAGGTTAATTATATCTTACCCGTGCAGCACCTTGTCCGTGTCCTCCCACTCCGGCGGAAATGACTGGAACAAACCAAACTGGCGGAACACCCGATGTGGCAGGTGAAGCTCAACCGCCCAGTTGCATATGACTGGGCACTACATATGCCAGAGATCCCTATCCCTAGTGCACATCGGATTCAGCCTGAACTCTATAGGGTTACCAAAACTCTCTTCTTTTCCATACGGCTCCTATTCCACCTGCAAAATGGGATAGAATGCAAAATTGATATTGAGTTACGATAGAAGCATGATAATCACTTATGCAATGTCGATTCACCTGCTCAGGCGTGATCGCGTCCAGCTCGCTCTTGTACAACTTGTACATGACCGACGGATCATCCGTCGTCTCATTTAACACATCCCACTTGTAAGCCCAAGTGGGGCGCCGTAGTGGGTCGTTTTTGTCGTCCCAATCCTCCTACTTCACGGTCTTTGGTCGTCCAACCGGCAAACGCTCCCAGCTCCATATGGAAAGTGCGAGCATACAACCACCAATACCTCCAAATGGCCTACAACAGGCTTCGTCCAGCTGCACATAAAAGAGAACATGGTTGAATTAACAGCAAGATTGCATTGATAATGTAGCAATGAAGTGAAAAGGAAACAGCTTCATACCTGTCGATACAAGTAAGCCAGTGTCGCCGAACCCCAACTCCATTTGCTATCGAAGACGGTCAACGCCTTCAGCCACATCCATGGAGCATTCTTGCCTGTGCCTTCAGCAAACATAGTCCTGGATATCACGTACCACATGTAGACACGAGCATATGTCTTCACCGTGTCCTCATTAGCATCCTCAGGGAAAGTACCAATGTTTGATGTAATCCACATGAAAGGAGCACCGGCTGCGACTCTTTCCTTCTTCTTTTCTTCTGCTTCTGGTTCCCAAGGATCCGGAGAAACCATACCGATAAGGGCATGCATCTGCGCGCGCCACCCATCAGAATAGGTGTTCATACATAAAGGGTTCCCATCGATAGGAAGACTAGTGACCATAGACATATCCTGGAGCATCACGGTCACCTCTCCGGTCCGAAGATGGAAAGTGTGTGTTTCCAGCCTCCAATGATCAATAAGTGCGGTAAGTGATGCAGCATTGTTGGGTGGCGTCGACCGGCTGACCAACTGAATGAAAGGGAGAAGTCATGTCTCCCATACATACAGTGTGTACCACTCATCATAGCGCATCCACCCAAGGGTGACCCCATGAGACTGAAGCTTCACAGGTGTAAGCTCCTACAAACAAACAAACAAATCATTACATATGGGGCATTTGTGTTTGAAATAAACATGAAATTCGTAACAGCGGCAACTTTCATTATTACCCGCTGCTCCACCGACATAGCGTACGACCGGTGTTGTTTGTCCCAGTGATTATCGAGAAGCCAAACCATCCTAACAATTTGAAAAAAAAACTTTCTTGTCAACACAATTATCTTTTGAATACAAATAAAGTAAAGTACGCCTACTAGATGCAAAATTCAAAGCATATGTATCCAAAGCATTCTTGTCAATACAAATATAATTTCAACACAAATAAACTAAACTAGGCCTACTGCATGCAAGATTTAATACAAATCTCTTTTCCATATAAAATAACATGTCAACCTATGTATCCAAATCATATATTTTCAATAAAATATACTAAACTAGGGTTGCTAAATTAGGTGCATGCAAGATTATAATACATGCAACATTCAAATCTAATCAAATCAAACAAAGGTTCCTCAAAATCTTCAAAATATGATTAGAGAAGGGTACCTTCTAGGATGGATTGGTGAAGGAATCCACAGACCAAATCGTCAGATCTAATGGATTTGGGAGAGGGGATTGAGAGGGGGAGTGGAGAGGGCCGCCGCCGCGGCTTCTTCTGTTCTTCTGTAACTACTGCAATGGGGTGGGGGGGAGGAGAGGGCCGCCACGGCTGGATCTAAGTCATAGTGCAGTGCCCGACGGCTAGGCGCTGCACATTACATGTGTGGCGCCTAGCTCCAAGGCGCTGCACTGCAGGGTGAGGGTGTAACACCCCAAAATTTTGATTGGGTTTTTATTAAAATCTTTATTTGATTTAAAGGAGGCTATTTGAATTATTTTTTTCGAAGAGGGACTCTCCTTCTCAAAACCTTTTATGACAAATTTTTGAAAGGTCCTTCTCAACCTTGATCTTTGGTTTTAAGGGTTTTTCGTAATTGTGTTGGCTCAACACAAACTATGTTGGAGGGTTTTGCAATTATTTCTATTAAAAAGAAATCTTATGGATTTTGGTTTTTCTTCTCTTCCCTTTTAAAAATTTCTCTTTTTCCATGTCACATGTTAATATCTCCTTCCAAATCCATCTCCCTACTTTGGGTCAAGTCAAATATCCAACTCCAGCAAGTTTCAACCCATTTTTGATTTTTATTCTATTTATTTTATCCTCAAAACAATTTATGTCATTTATTTTGGACCTTGGTGACTTACAAAGGAACTACCAGATTCCTTTTGAGTTTTGGTCCCAAATAAACTCCTTTGGCTAGTCTTAGTACCCTCAACCTAGATCCATCAAGATCCACTGGTCCACAATTCAAATTTTTCAAATTATGTTTGCTGCAAGTTTGAACCAGATTTGCCAAATTTGGTGAAATTTATTCTTTTCCTTGTCCAAAAATTCTGAGATAAATCAGGCGGCCCCTAGGTGCATTGAGAGGTCACCTCGCCAAAGATCAACTCCAGAAAAAACTTTCCTCGTGCCAAAAACCTTTCATCGAACACCTGGCATGCACTGTTTCTATCAAAATTCAGAAAAAATTCAGAGTTCAGTGATTCAGTCTGTCGTCAGTGTCGTTTCTTCAGTGCCGCGGTGTCAATCTCACCAGTGTGCACGTTGGCGCCTTGCTCCCTGCTCCTTCTCCTTATCCAGTGCACCGCACGATCGTTTGTACGGGCGCAAGCGTCGGTGGCGACGTGTCCTGCCAGCGCCGGCATCTTCTGCGGTGGCAGAACCACCCATGGCGGCCAACAGGGGCCAGCCCCACCTTTCGACGTCATCCAGCACCGCCCAAGCCACCAGAGGCCTCCGGGTGGACATCCCCTTCCCTGTGCATGCTGTAGCACCGTTGCCGTGGCCTGAGAGGCGCAGAGCGCGCTCTCTGCCGCCGACATGCCCGCGAGGCCATTCCATCGAGAACGTGGAGTATCACCCAAGTCAGGCCAAGTTTAGCCCTTGAACGGATCCAGTAGACCAATGCGATGATGCCCAGCCACCTAAACCACCTGCCCAACCACTGCCTCGCCGGAGTTATCCAGATCTCGGCAACCGCCTCGGGCCAGCTATAAGTAGCGCCTCGAGCTCGCCTTCGACCAGGCATCACCCCTCCACCTCACCAGAACCACGCCCAGTCACTAGAAGGGCCTCAAGGAGGTCTTCTTCCCCGACTCCGGCCGCCCCGATCTTCCTCGGGCTCCGGCACGATTCTCTCCGGTGAGGACACCTCCGCCTCCTAGACCGCGTTAGAAGCCTTCTAGTGCACCCACTCTTCTGACCCTAGCCTCAATTTGGTGCCTGCAGCTCTCCTCGACGAGATCCACCACCACCCGAACCGCCGTCCGTCGGAGTGAAGGCCGCCATCGACGTGGTGCTCGCCGACGACCAACTCCACCACCCACAAACGTGGGAGAGCACCGTTAGTCCGTAGTTAGCATCCACTCCCCCTACCTCGCCGTGGATCGACGCCGGCGACCACCACAGCCCTCGGGCGCCGGTGGACTCTGTTTTGAAATTCAAACCTGACGGGTGGGACCCCCTCCTCAGCTTTTTCTTTTTTTTGAACTGTTTTATGAAAACGCCTTTGGGCAACGTACGTGTTTCCTTTGGGTTGGCGTATTTACAACCGAAGCGTTTTCTATTTTTCTAAACTAGCCCCTGGAAGTTTTCAATTTCAATACAGATTAGTCCCTGGACTAAAACCTCAATAACTTTTAAACAAAAGATGATTTTGAGTTGATTCTTTTTATGTCATCTTTAGTTTTCTCTCTAATTTTTTATCATATTTATTTGAAAATTATTTGGAACAAGTTTTATGCACACACGGTATTTACATTAGTATGCGATTTCTTTATACCGTAGATACCGGAGGAGGTGACGGAACCGCAAACTTCGCCGAGCTAGACTCCGACTACACTGAACCAGGCAGGCATGTTTCAACCTTTGATATGATGAGTCTTTTGCATGTTTGCTTGAGTAGTTATTTCATGGCATGTTCATATAAGTATCAGTAAGTGTTATATTGTATGCAAGGCACCTACAAGTGAGCTTCGAAACTCGATGTGTCATTTGATGGGGGATAACATGATCATGTGGTGACATGAAAGGTGGTAAGATGGTATTGTTGAAGCATGCCGGTCTTATGTCAAACCGTTTAACTCCAGTGTTAACGTGGATCAAGTCACGTTACCGTCCGTCCCCTTTTCGTGTTGCCACTTGTTTTCTGCTAAGAATATGGTTTAGTAAGTTGCAAACCTCTTTCCTCGTACACACCAAACAAAGGGGTCGTTATGAGGGTTCCATGGCCCTGGATTAAAGCCCGTCATCCGGTCAGGGGGCATGGGTGTTTCCGGTTGGGACCGAGAGGGGGGCACCCCTTAGAGCGCGCGATATAAATTTGATCCCATGCTACTCGAGGTTGTGGCCTCCCCGTCTCAAAGTTTTTCTTGAACGTTGCCTAGGGTGATTCCTGGCATCGGGATGTGGAATGGGTGTGTACTGGTTAGATGTGTTTCTTCTAAAATACCGTAAATGGAACTAGTCCTTTGGGACTACTGAAATCCGTTGGCTGTGGATAAATTGTACAAACTTTGCAGAGTCAAAACCATTCGAGTAACCGTATCTATGGTCAAGGACTATGATCAACTTATCTATGTCAGTCTCAGTGTCAGTTTCAGTGACAATCACCGGTGAATGAACATGAGTGGTAAACCCAGCTGAACGTTATTCCTGTGGATGGACTAACCTGTTTATTATTACTGAGTATTTTCTTGGAATGATTTAAAATCATGAACTACTTGAATTCGGATGATGAAATATAAGCCCTTTATGTGATGTTGCTCAGACGTCCAACTGTGGCATTCTTGATGTTTATCTTTGTTATAAGCCCTTTATGTGATGTCGCTCAGACGTCCGACTGTGGCATTCTTGATGTTTATTTTTGTTATACGCCCTTTACGTGATGTCGCTCGGACATCCGACTGTGGCATCCATGTTATTTACTTTCCTTATAAGCCCTTTCCGAGATGTCGCGTAGACGTCCGACTGTGGCACGCACTGTCATTTCCATTTCAATATAAGCCCTTTATGTGGTGTCGCTCAGACGCCCGACTGCGGCATGTTAAATTATTTTAACTTTCGAGGCGTCGCTTCAGACACCCAATCGGTCTTCAGTTATTTTATTGGGATTTCGGGAGGACTACCGCCTGACTTCCTTTTTATTTAACATGCTGTGCAAATTTATTATCTGAGTGTGCATTATTAATCTACTCATGTGCATTATGTTTGCATTTGTTATATCTTATGTCCAAACTCTCTTGCGACTACATTCAAAGTACTCACCTGGCTTGTTGATTTGGCCAGATATCGATGAAGGCGATCTTATGGATGAAGAATACGATAGCGAGTCCGACGCCTAGAGGAGTTCCAGTCAGTCCCCTGCGATCGTGGAATTAGTCACTTGTATCATATACGCTTCCACTACCCGAATAAGATCATCGAACCTCACTCCGACACTCGATGAGTTGTAAGATTTAGGAGTCATGTCACCCACGTCACTGTGACATATCCACCACCACTTTTATTACGAGTCAGTAGTTATGCCACCATACTCCATGTGTCATATCCGCCTTTATGTATAATATCGGCGTGCTTGTAATAAATTGTGGAGCAGCCTCAGCTTAACCTTGTATAATATTTAGTACCACTGGATTTCTGTATCAAGGATTTGTCTACTAGTAAGGAAGATTTTCCTATACTGGTCCGATAAAAGGGTCGGTTTCTCAATAAATGTTTTATTGGAAAATCGGTCCTGACAAACTTGGTACCAGAGCCAGGCTGACTGTAGGAAGCCACTAGGTGTGATTGCTAATCGGTTATTAGCATAATAAGTGCTTTTATTTATCTATTTGCAATTGTAGCAATTTTCTGCTAGTCGTCATAAATTTATGATTTGACTATTCGGAATTTTTGTCTACTTTTGTAGATGGCTGGCAGCGGCTGTGAGTCACAGGTGTTCGCCAATGTACCTGAGGGGTTTATCAAGCTTCTCGTCTCCATCACCAAAGTCACGATCGGGCCATCGACTCGTCCGGAGTTCACACTCTACCAGCACAAGATCAGCGACAGCGTGTCCATGCACCAGGCCGCGGTGCAATTCAAGGGAGGACGTGCTGAGTCACGCCGCTTCCGATTTGTGGGAAGGGCCATGCCTACGGAGAGGCATGCCATGCAGATGGCTGCCCGTGAAGCGATAGCTCGTCTCCGGGATGTCCTTCCTTCGATGAAGACTCGTCGCTACCGCTACCTCCCATGCCACGTGCCATACACATGTCACTATGCGTTCGCTTGCGCTAGGGGGGAGAGAGATGAGGCTATTGAGATGTTGGTTGAATATCTCAAAGCTCTTGAGGCAGCTTTTGATAACCTCGTGGACGACTTTGTGGCTACTCGTATGGACTTCGTGCAGGGTTGTTCCGCCAACAGGAGGGAGCTCCTCCATACAGCACCACCACTGACTTACGTCTCATCCTCAGCATCCTATGCACCTGCCAACTTTGCCAACGCTCGCCGCCTGCCTACTCCTGAAGAATTTGACCAAGTCATTGCTCCTACCCCAATCAGAGCTGCACCACCTACCGTGCCTGCACCAGCTCCTCAACTCAGTACTTCACGCCTGGATCCTATTAGTGAGGAGGAGGTTGAGTCTCCAGCATCACTGGGTCTTACCCTTGGCAGGCCGAGGGAAGTTCTTACCATCTCCGACTGAGTGCGCCTAGCAGCCATGCGATGTACCAGCTTGTATGATATGTTTATATGTACATAGGTTTGGCGAGAAGTAGTTTGTGTGCGCATCATGTAGGATCTCGGAGAAGTGCACTAGCCTAAATAACATGTCAGGAATGTGTACGCACATCCTGAGTAACGTATTGTATAATTACTGCTTGCATGTAAGATATGTACTAAGCGGTCCTTCTCCATGCGCAATCAAGTATTTTCCTTGGAAAAAAAATCTTGGAGTCTTTAAAAATCTCCGCCTTTGCAAAATTATTTATTTTTGCCACTCAGTTTTTCTCATGGGTTCTGCAAAAATACCCCAGAGTGGAGAATGCCTCGTCCCTGGACTCATTCCATGCCAAGTCCGCCGGAAGAAAACTATGATACCCAGACAAGTAACAATTTCACACAGGGGCAGTCAAGTCAGCAAGGCAGTGAAGCAACATTTTCTCAAGTATGCCGCCTTTATGAGCAAAGCCAAGAGCAGCATCAAGAAATGATGAACCATGTTATCAACATGGGAAATCACCGTGGACCGTATCAGCGGCAATCCAAATTGTCTGAGCTACAAAAGACACGTCCACCAACGTTCTCTCACACTGATAGACCTCTTGAGGCCGATGATTGGCTTCGAGGCATTGAGAGGAAATTAATTATTGCACAATGTTTGGACCGTGAGAAGGTACTATATGCACCTCACTATCTCACTGGATCAGCTGCATCATGGTGGGAGAATTTCCTACGCATGCACCCCAATGAAAATGACATCACCTGGGAAGAATTTAAAGAAGGTTTTCGTGGGGCACACATTCCCAGAAGCATTATGAAAATCAAGAAAAGGGAATTTGATGACCTCAAGCAGAGGAGCATGACAGTGACGGAGTACAACAGTCAGTTTACTCAATTATCTCATTATGCCAACGAAGAGCACATGACTGAAAATAAAAAGATGGAAAAACCTGGACGGTCTGGCACCAGCACTTAAATGCCAGCTGGTCGTACACACCTTTCCGTATTTCAAGACACTGGTGGACAAAGCCATTACATTGGAAAATGAGCGCCGCAGCTTGGAGGATTTTCGCAAACGCAAAAGAGACCAGACTACTCATGCTCGCAACAACCGGAACAAGACTAATTTTCAGAAAGGTGGAGCAAACAAATCCACGATAAATGTTCCACGCCCAAACAAAAAATTTCATGCAAGGGACAAGGATTTCACATATCGTCCAGGTGTTACTTGCTACGCTTGTGGAGAGGAAGGACACTATGCCAAACAGTGCCCAAAGCCAAGAAACTCGGCCCCCAAGACGAACAACAATGGAAATAATTCAACACCCAAGTGAAACAACTTCAACCCCAATAACAATCACAAGAAGGGTCACTAGAACCATGTGACCAAGGAAGAAGCGCAGAATGCCCCGGATATCGTACTCGGTACGTTCCCTGTCAACACAATACCTGCCACGGTTTTGTTTGATTCTGGAGCTTCTCACTCGTTCATTTCAAAGAAATTTGCTTTGCAACATGATTTTTGATGCTTCCCTTGGAAAAATCCATGATCATTAAGTCCCCCAAGTGTGTGCCAAGGTGTGGTTATTGAGTTGGAGGGACTAAAGTTTCAGGCAAACCTCATTGTGTTGGAAAATAAGGGGCTGGATATTATCCTAGGAATGGACTGGTTAACCACCAACAAGGGATTTATCGACTGCTTCAATCGGACTCTAATTCTTACTCATCATCACGGGAAGACAATAAAAATTGCAGCTCAAGAAAGAAAAATGTCACGACAACCAAGGTTGAACAAGATGGACGTTTCAGAGTTGAGAAAAGTTCCCGTGGTATGTGAGTTCCCCGACGTATTTCCCGAAGAACTACTAGGCATGCCACCAGACCAGGAGATAGAGTTCATCATTGAACTAGCACCTGGAACCACCCCCATTTACAAGAAACCCTATAGGATGGCACCCTCTGAATTGGTAGAATTAAAGAAGCAAATAAAAGAATTACTCGACAAAGAATTGATATGAGCCAGCTCCTCACCTTGGGGTTCACCAGTTTTATTTGCCAAGAAAAAGGATGGGACACTGAGATTATGTATCGACTATCAAGCACTCAACATGGTCACCATCAAAAACAAATATCCGATGCCACGGTTAAATGATTTATTTGACCAGCTCGTGTAAGCCAAGGTTTTCTCAAAAATTGATTTGAGTTCAGGGTATCATCAATTAAAGGTACAGACAGAAGACATCCCTAAGACAGCATTCACCTCCAGATACGGACTATATGAATTTACAGTAATGTCGTTTGTGTTGGGGAACGTAGCGGAAATTCAAAATTTTCTATGCATCACCAAGATCAATCTATGGAGATTCTAGCAACAAGAGAGGGAGAGGATGAGCATCTTCATACCCTTGAAGATCGCTAAGCAGAAGCGTTACAAGAACGCGGTTGATGGAGTCATACTCGCGGCGATTCAAATCGCGAAAGATCTGATCTAGCGCCGAACGGACGGCGCCTATGCGTTCAACACACGTACAGCCCGGGGACATCTCCTCCTTCTTGATCCAGCAAGGGGAGAGGAGAAGTTGAGGGAGAGCTCCGGCAGCACGACGGCGTGGTGGTGGTGGAACTCGTGGTTCTCCAGCAGGGCTTCGCCAAGCACTACGGAGGAGGAGGTGTTGGAGGATGGAGAGGGCTGCGCCAGGGGAACGGTGTGGCTGCCCTCTCTCTCCCTCACTATATATAGGGGGAAGGGGGAGGAGGAGGCGCCCTAGGGTTTCCCTAGGGGAGGGGCGGCGGCCAGGGGAAACCCTAGATGGGTTTGGGCGCCCCCACCCCCTAGGAAACTTGCCCCCCAAGCCGGGAGGGGCGGCTTCCCTACGGGTGGCGCCCCCACCTCTCCAGCTTACGTGAGATGGGGTGGGAGGGGCGCTCAGCCCCTTAGTGGGCTGATGTGCCCCCTCCCCTTGGCCCATAAGGCCCCCCCAACGCTTGCCGGGGCCTCCGAAACCCCTTTCGGACACGCTGGTCATCACCTGGTGCCCTCGGAACAATTCCGGACTCCAATACCCTTCGTCCAATATACCGATCTTCACCTCCGGACCATTCCGGAGCTCCTCGTCATGTCTGGGATCTCATCCGGGACTCCGAACAACCTTCGGTAACCACATACTATTTCCCATAACAACTCTAGCGTCACCGAACCTTAAGTGTGTAGACCCTACGGGTTCGGGAACCATGCAGACATGACTGAGACACCTCTCCGGCAAATAACCAATAGCGGGATCTGGATACCCATATTGGCTCCCACATGTTCCACGATGATCTCATCGGATG
The DNA here is from genome assembly GCF_002162155.2 of Triticum dicoccoides. Taxonomy (NCBI): domain Eukaryota; kingdom Viridiplantae; phylum Streptophyta; class Magnoliopsida; order Poales; family Poaceae; genus Triticum; species Triticum dicoccoides. The sequence goes on from NC_041393.1 coordinate 687,929,705, forward strand.
AACCATGATGTCGAGGATTCAGTCAATCCCGTATACAATTCCCTTTGTATATCGATATGTTACTTGCCCGAGATTCGATCGTCGGTATCCCAATACCTCATTCAATCTCATTGCCGGCAAGTCATTTTACTCATTCTGTAATGCATGATCCCGTGACTAACTACTTAGTCACATTGAGCTCATTATGATGATGCATTATCGAGTGGTCCCAGAGATACCTCTCCGTCATACGGAGTGACAAATCCCAGTCTCGATTCGTGTCAACCCAACAGACACTTCCGGAGATACCTATAGTGCACCTTTATAGCCACCCAGTTATGTTGTGACGTTTGGTACACCGAAAGCATTCCTACTATATCTGGGAGTTACACAATCTCATGGTCTAAGGAAATGATACTTGACATTAGAAAAGCTTTAGCAAACGAACTACACGATCTTGTGCTATGCTTAGGATTGGGTCTTGTCCATCACATCATTCTCCTAATGATGTGATCCCGTTATCAATGACATCCAATGTCCATGGTCAAAACCATGACCATCTGTTGATCAACGAGCTAGTCAACTAGAGGCTCACTAGGGACATGTTGTGGTCTATGTATTCCACATGTATTGCGGTTTCCGATCAATACAATTATATTATGAATAATAGACAATTATCATGAACAAGGAAATACAATAATAACCATTTTATTATTGCCTCTAGGGCATATTTCCAACAGTCTCCCACTTGCACTAGAGTCAATAATCTAGTTCACATCACTATGTGGTTGTAATGAATCAACACCCATGGGGTTTGATCATATCTCGCTTGTGAGAGAGGTTATTAGTCAACGGGTCTGAACCTTTCAGATCCGTGTGTGCTTTACAAATCTCTATGTCATCTTGTAGATGCAGCTACCACGTTCTATTTGGAGCTATTCCAAATAACTGTTCTACTATACGAATCCGGTTTACTACTCAGAATCATCCGGATTAGTGTCAAAGTTTGCATCGGTGTAACCCTTTATGACGAACTCTTTTACCACCTCCATAATCGAGAAAATTCCTTAGTCCACTAGTTACTAAGGAAATGTTTGACCGCTGTCTTGTGATCTATTCCTGGATCACTCTTGTACCCCTTGACTGACTCATGGCAAGGCACACTTCAGGTGTGGTACACAACATAGCATACTATAGAGCCTACGCCTGAAGCATAGGGGACGACCTTCGTCCTTTCTCTCTCTTCTGCCGTGGTCATGTCTTGAGTCTTACTCAATATTCATACCTTATAACACAGCCAAGAACTCCTTCTTTGCCGATCTATTTTGAACTCCTTCAAAATCTTGTCACGGTATGTATTCATTTGAAAGTACTATTAAGCGTTTTTGATCTATCCTTATAGATCTTGATGCTCAATGTTCAAGTAGCTTAATCCAGGTTTTTATTGAAAAACACCTTTCAAACAACCCTATATGCTTTCCAGAAATTCTACATCATTTCCAATCAACAATATGTCAACAACATATATTCATCAGAAATTCTATACTGCTCCCACTCACTTCTTTGGAAATACAAGTTTCTCATAAACTTTGTATAAACCCAAAATCTTTGATCATCTCATCAAAGCGTATATTCCATCTCCGAGATGCTTACTCCAGTCCTTAGAAGGATTACTGGAGCTTTGCATACTTGTTAGCATCTTTCAGGATTGACAAAATCTTCTGGTTGTATCACATACAACCTTTCCTCAAGTAAATCATCGAGGAAACAATGTTTTGACATCCTATCTACAAGATTTCATAAATAATGCAGTAACTGCTAATATAATTTCAACACACACTTAGCACCGCTACAAGTGAGAAAGTCTCATCGCAGTCAACTCCTTGAACTTGTCGGAAAACATCTTAGCGACAAGTCGAGCTTTCTTAATGGTGACACTTACCATCATTGTTCGTCTTCCTTTTAAAATCCATCTATACCCAACAGCCTTACGACCATCAAGTAGTTCTTCCAAAGTCTATACTTTGTTTTCATACATGGATCCTTTCTCGGATTTTATGGCCTCAAGCCATTCATCTGAATCCGGGCCCACCATAGCTTCTCCATAGCTCGTAGGTTCATTGTTATTTAGTAACATGACCTCCAAGACAGGATTACGTATCACTCTGGAGTAGTACGTATCCTTGTCGACCTACAAGTTTTGGTAGTGACTTGATCCGAAGTTTAATGATCAATATCATCAGCTTCCACTTCAATTGGTGTAGGCGCCACAGGAACAACTTCCTGTGCCCTGCTACACACTAGTTGAAGTGACGGTTCAATAACCTTATCAAGTCTCCACCATCCTCCCACTCAATTCTTTCAAGAGAAACTTTTCCTCGAGAAAGGACCGGATTCTAGAAACAATCCCTTTTGCTTCCGGATCTGAGATAGGAGGTATACCCAACTCTTTTTGGGTGTCCTATGAAGATGCATTTATCCGCTTTGGGTTTGAGCTTATCAACCTGAAACTTTTTCACATAAGCGTCGCAGCCCCAAACTTTTAAGAAACGACAGCTTAGGTTTCTCTAAACCATAGTTCATACGGTGTCGTCTCAACGGAATTGCATGGTGCCCTATTTAAAGTGAATGCGGTTGTCTCTAATGCCTAACCCATAAACGATAGTGGTAATTCGATAAGAGAAATCATGGTATGCACCATATCCAATAGGGTGCAGTTATGATGTTCGGACACACCACCACACTATGGTGTTTCAGGAGGTATTAGTTGTGAAACAATTTTCACAATGTCTTAATTGCGTGCCAAACTCGTAACTCAGATATTCATCTCCATGATCATATCATAGACATTTTATCCTCTTGTCACGACGATCTTCAACTTCACTCTGAAATTACTTGAACCTTTCAATAATTCAGATTTGTGTTTCATTTAGTAAATATACTAAGAATCTACTCAAATCATCTGTGAAGTAAGAGCATAATGATATTCACTGCGTGCCTCAGCACTCATTGGATTGCACACATCAAATGTATTACTTCCAACAAGTTGCTCTCTTGTTCCATATCACTGAAAACGAGGCCTTTCAGTCATCTTGCCCATGTGGTATGATTTGCATTTCTCAAGTGATTCAAAATCAAGTGAGTCCAAACGATCCATCTGTATGGAGTTTCTTCATGCATATATACCAATAGACATGGTTCGCATGTCTCAATCTTTTCAAAACCGAGTGAGTCCAAAGATCCATCAACATGGAGCTTCTTCATGCATTTTATACCAATATGACTCAAATGGCAGTGCCACAAGTATGTGGTACTATCATTACTATCTTATATCTTTTGGCATGAACATGTGTATCACTACGATCGAGATTCAATAAACCATTCATTTTAGGTGCAAGACCATTGAAGGTATTATTCAAATAAATAGAGTAACCATTAATCTCCTTAAATGAATAACTGTATTGCGATAAACACAATTCAATCATGGCTATGCTCAACGCAAACACCAAATAAAAATTATTTAGGTTTAACACCAATCTCGATGGTAGAGGAAGCATGCGATTCTTGATCACATCATCCTTGGAAACACTTCCAACACATATCGTCATCTCACCTTTACCTAGTATCTGTTTATTCCGTAGCCATTTATTTCGAGTTACTAACACTTAGCAACCGAACCGGTATCTATTACCCTAGTGCTACTAGGAGTACTAGTAAAGTACACATTAATATAATGTATATCCAATATACTTCTGTCGACCTTGCCAGCGTTCTCATCTACCAAGTATCTAGGGTAGTTCTGCTCCAGTGACCGTTCCTCTCATTTCAGAAGCACTTAGTCTCGGGTTTTGGTTCAACCTTGGGTTTCTTCACTAGAGCAGCAACTGATTTGCCGTTTCATGAAGTATCCCTTATTGCCCTTGCCCTTCTTGAAACTAATGGTTTTACTAACCATCAACAATTGATGCTCCTACTTGACTTCTACATTCGTGGTGTCAAACATCGCGAATAGCTCAAGGATCATCATATCTATCCCTGATATGTTATAGTTCATCACGAAGCTCTAGTAGCTTGGTGGCAGTGACTTTTGGAGAACCATCACTATCTCATCTGGAAAATAACTCCCACTCGATTCAAGCGATTGTAGTACTCAGACAATCTGAGAACATGCTCAATGATTGAGCTTTTCTCCCTTAGTTTGCAGGCTTAAGAAACTTGTCGGAGGTCTCACACCTCTTGACGTGGGCACGAGCCTGAAATCCTAATTTCAGCTCTTGGAACATCTCATATATTCCGCGACGTTTTAAAATGTCTTCGGTGCCTCAATTCTAAACCGTTTAACATTACGCATTGAACTATCACGTAGTCATCAAAACGTGTACTTCAGATGTTCGCAACATCCAGACGACGCTCGAGGTTCAGCACACCGAGCGGTGCATTAAGGACATAAGCCTTCTGCGCAACAATGAGGATAATCCTCAGTTTACGGACCCAGTCCGCAGAATTGCTACTATCAACTTTCAACTAAAAATTTTTCTAGGAACATATCTTAAACAGTAGAACTAAAGTGTAAGCTACGACATAATTTGCAAAGACCTTTTGACTATGTTCATGATAATTAAGTTCATCTGGTTATTTAATGAACTCCCACTTAGATAGACATCCCTCTAGTCATCTAAGTGATACATGATCCGAGTCAACTAGGCCGTGTCCGATCATCAGGTGAGACGGACTAGTCATCATCGGTGAACATCTTCATGTTGATCGTATCTACTATACGACTCATGTTCGACCTTTCGGTATCTTGTGTTCTGAGGCCATGTCTATACATGCTAGGCTCGTCAAGTCAACCTAAGTGTTTTGCGTGTGTAAATCTGGCTTACACCCGTTGTATGTGAACGTTAGAATCTATCACACCCGATCATCACATGGTGCTTCGAAACAACGAACTTTCGCAATGGTGCACAGTTAGGGGGAACACTTTCTTGAAATTTTAATGAGGGATCATCTTATTTATGCTACCGTTGTTCTAAGCAAATAAGATGTAGACATGACAAACATCACATGCAAATCATAGAGTGACATGATATGGCCAATATCATCTCGCGCCTTTGATCTTCATCTTTGTGGCGCGGCATGATCACCTTCGTTACCGGCATGACACCATGATCTCCATCATCGTGTCTTCATGAAGTTGTCTCGCCAACTATTACTTCTACTACTATGGCTAACGGTTAGCAATAAAGTAAAGTAATTACATGGTGTTTTCAATGACACGCAGGTCATACAATAAATTAAGACAACTCCTATGGCTCCTGCTGGTTGTCATACTCATCGACATGCAAGTCGTGATTCCTATTACAAGAACATGATCAATCTCATACATCACATATATCATTCATCACATTCTTTTGGCCATATCACATCACATAGCATACCCTGCAAAACCAAGTTAGACGTCCTCTAATTGTTGTTGCATGTTTTACGTGGCTGCTATGGGTTTCTAGCAAGAACATTTCTTACCTACGTAAAAGCCACAACGGTGATATGCCAATTGCTATTTACCCTTCATAAGGACCCTTTTCATCGAATCCGATTCGACTAAAGTGGGAGAGACTGTCACCCGCTAGCCACCTTATGCAACAAGTGCATGTCAGTCGGTGGAACTTGTCTCACGTAAGCGTACGTGTAAGGTCGGTCCGGGCCGCTTCATCCCACGATGCCGCCAAATCAAGATAAGACTAGTAACGGTAAGCATATTGAACAAACCAACGCCCACAACTACTTGTGTTCTACTCGTGCATAGAATCTACGCAATAGACATAGCTCATGATGCCACTGTCGGGGAACGTAGCAGAAATTCAAAAAAAATTACGCGTCACCAAGATCAATCTATGAGGATTCTAGCAACAAGAGAGGGAGAGGATGAGCATCTTCATACCCTTAAAGATCGCTAAGCGGAAGCGTTACAAGAACGCGGTTGATGGAGTCGTACTCGCGGTGATTCAAATCGCGGAAGATCTGATCTAGCGCCGAACGGACGGCGCCTCCGTGTTCAACACACGTACAGCCCGGGGAGGTCTCCTCCTTCTTGATCCAGCAAGGGGAGAGGAGAAGTTGAGGGAGAGATCCGGCAGCACGACGGTGTGGTGGTGGTGGAGCTCGTGGTTCTCCAGCATGGCTTCGCCAAGCACTACGGAGGAGGAGGTGTTGGAGGAGGGAGAGGGCTGCGCCAGGGGAAGGGTGCGGCTGCCCTCTCTCTCCCTCACTATATATAGGGGGAAGGGGGAGGAGGAGGCGCCCTAGGGTTTCCCTAGGGGAGGGGCGGCGGCCAGGGGAAACCCTAGATGGGTTTGGGCTCCCCCACCCCCTAGGAAACTTACCCCCCCAAGCCGGGAGGGGCGGCTGCCCTAGGGGTGGCGCCCCCACCTCTCCAGGTTACATGAGATGGGGTGGGGTGGGAGGGGCTCTCAGCCCCTTAGTGGGCTGATGTGCCCCCTCCCCTTGGCCCATAAGGCCCCCCAACGCTTGCCGGGGCCTCCGAAACCCCTTTCGGACACGCTGGTCATCACCTGGTACCCTCGGAACAATTCTGGACTCCAATACCCTTCGTCCAATATACCGATCTTCACCTCCGGACCATTCCGGAGCTCCTCGTCATGTCCGGGATCTCATCCGGGACTCCGAACAACCTTCGGTAACCACATACTATTTCCCATAACAACTCTAGCGTCACCGAACCTTAAGTGTGTAGACCCTACGGGTTCGGGAACCATGCAGACTTGACCGAGACACCTCTCCGGCCAATAACCAATAGCGGGATCTGGATACCCATATTGGCTCCCACATGTTCCACGATGATCTCATCGGATGAACCACGATGTCGAGGATTTAGTCAATCCCGTATACAATTCCCTTTGTCTATCGGTATGTTACTTGCCCGAGATTCGATCGTCCGTATCCCAATACCTCGTTCAATCTCGTTGCCGGCAAGTCACTTTACTCGTTCCGTAATGCATGATCCCGTGACTAACTACTTAGTCACATTGAGCTCATTTTGATGATGCATTATCGAGTGGGCCCAGAGATACCTCTCCATCATACGGAGTGACTAATCCCAGTCTCGATTCGTGCCAACCCAATAGACACTTTCGGAGATACTTGTAGTGCACCTTTATAGCCACCCAGTTACGTTGTGACATTTGGTACACCCAAAGCATTCCTACGGTATCCGGGAGTTACACAATCTCATGGTCTAAGGAAATGATACTTGACATTAGAAAAGCTTTAGCAAACAAACTACACGATCTTGTGCTATGCTTAGGATTGGGTCTTGTCCATCACATCATTCTCCTAATGATGTGATCCCGTTATCAATGACATCCAATGTCCATGGTCAGGTAACCATGACCATCTGTAGATCAACGAGCTAGTCAACTAGAGGCTCACTAGGGACATGTTGTGGTCTATGTATTCACACATGTATTGCGGTTTCCGGTCAATACAATTATAGCATGAATAATAGACAATTATCATGAACAAGGAAATACAATAATAACCATTTTATTATTGCCTCTAGGGCATATTTCCTACAGTTTGGACTGACAAACGCCCTCGCATATTTTGTCCACCTCATGAACAAAGTGTTTATGAAATTTATGGACAAATTTGTTGTGGTGTTCATTGATGATATTCTGGTATACTCCAAGACACCAGAAGAGCATGCTGAACATCTCAGGATTCTACTGGGAGAATTAAGGAAACATCAGCTATATGCCAAATTCAGCAAATGTGAATTTTGGTTAAGACAGGTTGGTTTTCTAGGCCATGTATTAACCCAAGAAGGTGTTGCCGTAGACCCGGAAAAAGTTAAGGCCGTACTTGGCTGGAAACCACCAGCCAGCGTGACAGATGTACGAAGTTTCTTGGGAATGGCAGGATATTACCGAAGGTTTATTGAGGGGTTCTCCACCATAGCAAAACCAATGACTCAGTTACTCAAGAAGGATAAGAAATTTCTATGGACTGAAGCTTGCGAGAAAAGTTTCCAAGAACTCAAAAGGAAATTAACCACAGCACCAGTATTGGTTGTGCCAGACATACACAAAAGTTTCGAAGTGTATTTTGACGCATCCCAGAAGGGCCTCGGGTGCGTATGCAAGAAGACAAGGTAGTCGCATACGCTTCCACGCAACTATGGAAGCATGAAGAAAATTATCCTACTCATGACCTGGAGTTGGCAGCAGTCATTCATGCACTCAAAGAATGGAGGCACTTTCTGCTTGGAAATCATTGTGAAATATATACGAACCATAAAAGCCTCAAATATATTTTCACACAACCAGAACTCAATTTATGACAACGGCGCTGGTTGGAATTAGTGAAAGATTATGATGTTGGCATTCACTACCATCCGAGAAAGGCGAATGTAGTGGCAGATGCTCTTAGTCGAAACCCCAGTTCGGGTAACGACGGTCTACCAAACTTGAGACCTGAATTCCAGCAGGAGTTCTCCAAACTCAACTTAGTGATGGTCACTTAAGGTGACGTGTCAAATTTGTAAATACAGCCTACCCTAATTGAACAAATTAAGGAGGCTCAGCATGGACACCCCAGCATCGAAGGCATAAAAAGAAAAGTGAGTTTGGACAAGGCCTCAGAATTCATCATAGACGATAAGGGAATATTATGGAACGGAGACAGACTTTGCGTACCAAATACAGAAGACCTCAAACAGCAAATTCTAGCCGAAGGCCATACCGCTCCATATTCAATCCATCCTGGAGGGACCAAAATGTACAAGGACATTCAGGAAAATTTTTGGTAGCACGGTATGAAAAGCGATATAGCCACATTCATGGCATGTTGTGATTCATGTCAGCGCATAAAAGCTGAGCACCAAAAACCAGCAGGACTACTACAGCCAAACAAGATACTTGAGTGGAAATGGGATGAAATTGGAATGGATTTTATTGTCGGTCTACCTCGGTCACGATACGGAAATGATGACATATGGGTCATCACAGATAGATTGACTAAGGTGGCACATTTCATCCGAGTAAAGACAACCCACAACACTCAGAAGCTTGCCAAGCTTTATCTCTCCCGTATAGTTTGTCTGCATGGAATTCCAAAGACTATAATATTCGAGAGAGGCACTCAGTTCGTCTCTAGATTTTGGGATCAATTACAACAAGCTCTAGGAACTCAACTAGTATTCAGTACAGCATACCACCTCCAGACTGATGGACAACTGAACGCGTGAACCAAATTCTGGAGGACATGCTTAGAGCCTATGTTCTCAACTATGGAACCAGTTGGGAAGAAAGCTTGCCATATGCCGAGTTTGCCTACAACAACAGTTACCAAGCCAGCCTACAAATGGCACCTTTTGAAGCCTTGTACGGGCGGAGATGTTGTACTCCATTAAATTGGTCAGAAATAGGAGACAGTCGTATCTTCGGCCCTGACATGCTCAAGGAAGATGAGGAGAAAGTTAGGTTGATCAGGGACCGACTCAAGACAGCTCAAAGCCGACAGAAGAGTTATTACGATCAAAAACATCGGGGAGTCAGCTTTGAACCCGGTGAATATGTGTACCTACAAGTATCCCCTATGAGGGGCCTGCAACGGTTCAAATTTAAAGGAAAGCTAGCACCAAGATTTATCGGACCCTTCTGTGTAGTTGCGCGAAGAGGCACAATAGCCTACCAGCTAGACCTACCCGAAGAATTGTCAGACATCCACGACGTGTTCCACGTCTCACAGTTGAGGAAATGTGTAAGCAACCCAGAGAAGCATGTATCTCATGAGGACATTGACATGCAACCAGACCTCACCTATAGGGAACATCCAATAAAAATATTGAAGGATTCTGAAAGAAGGACCCGTCAGAAAACAATTAAGTTTTTCAAAGTTCAGTGGAGGAATCACACCGGGGATGAAGCAGCGTGGGAAAGAAAAGATTTTCTTCAGACAGAATATCCACACCTCTTTGAGGATCAGCTAAAATCTCGTGGACGAGATTTTTCCTAAGGGGGTAGGTGCTGTAACACCCTAAAATTTTGATTGGGTTTTTATTAAAATCTTTATTTGATTTAAAGGAGGTTATTTGAAAAAAAATTGAAGAGGGACTCTCCTTCTCAAAACCTTTTATGACAAATTTTTGAAAGGTCCTTCTCAACCTTGATCTTTGGTTTTAAGGGTTTTTCATAATTGTGTTGGCTCAACACAAATTATGTTGGAGGGTTTTGCAGTTATTTCTATTAAAAAGAAATCCTATGGATTTTGGTTTTTCTTCTCTTCCCTTTTAAAAATTTCTCTTTTGCCATGTCACATGTTAATATCTCCTTCCAAATCCATCTCCCTACTTTGGGTCAAGTCAAATATCCAACTCCAGCAAGTTTCAGCCCATTTTTTATTTTTATTCTATTTATTTTATCCTCAAAACAATTTCTGTCATTTATTTTGGACCTTGGTGACTTACAAAGGAACTACCAGATTCCTTTTGAGTTTTGGTCCCAAATAAACTCCTCTGGCTAGTCCTTAGTACCCTCAACCTAGATCCATTAAGATCCACTGGTCCACAATTCAAAATTTTCAAATTATGTTTGCTGCAAGTTTGAACCAGATTTGCCAAATTTGGTCAAATTTATTCTTTTCCTTGTCCAAAAATTCTGAGATAAATCAGGCAGCCCCTAGGTGCATTGAGAGGTCACCTCACCAAAGATCAACTCCAAAAAAAACTTTCCTCATGCCAAAAACCTTTCATCAAACACCTGGCGTGCACTGCTTCTATCAAAATTCAGAAAAAATTCAGAGTTCAGTGATTCAGTCTGTCGTCAGTATCGTTTCTTCAGAGCCGCGGCGTCAATCTCACCAGTGTGCATGTTGGCGCCTTGCTCCCTGCTCCTTCTCCTTATCCAGTGCGCCGCACGATCGTTTGGACGGGCGCAAGCGTCGGTGGCGACGTGTCCCGCCAGCGCCGGCGTCTTCTGCAGTGGCAGAACCACCCGTGGCGGCCAGTAGGGGCCAGCCCCGCCTTTCGGCGTCGTCCAGCACCGCCCAAGCCACCAGAGGCCTCCGCGTGGTCATCCCCTCCCCTGTGCATGCTGTAGCACCGTCGTCGTGGACTGAGAGGCGCAGAGCGCGCTCTCTGCCGCCGACGTGCCCGCGAGGCCGTTCCGTCGAGAACGTGGAGTATCACCCAAGTCAGGCTAAGTTTAGCCCTTGAACGGATCCAGTAGACCAATGCGATGATGCCCAGCCACCTAAACCACCTGCCCAACCACTGCCTCGCCGTAATCACTCGCCGGAGTTATCCAGATCTCGCCAACCGCCTCGGGCCGGCTATAAATAGCGCCCCAAGCTCGCCTTTGACTAGGCATCACCCCTCCACCTCACCAGAACCACGCCCAGTCACTAGGAGGGCCTCAAGGAGGTCTTCTTCCCCGACTCCGGCCGCCCCGATTCGCCTCGGGCTCCAGCACGATTCTCTCCGGTGAGGACACCTCCGCCTCCCACACCGCGTCAGAAACCTTCTAGTGCACCCACTCTTCTGACCCTAGCCTCAATTTGGCGCCTGCAGCTCTCATCGGCGAGATCCACCACCACCCGAACCGCCGTCCGCCGGAGTGAAGGCCGTCGTCGACGTGGTGCTCGCTGAAGCGGGAGAGCACGTGAGTCCGTAGGTACCATCCACTCCCCCTACCTCGCCGTGGATCGACGCCAGCGACCACCGCAGCCCTCAGGCGCCGGTGGACTCTGTTTTGAAATTCAAACCTGACGGGTGGGACCCCCTCGTCAGCTTTTCCTTTTTTTGAACCATTTTACGAAAACGACTTCGGGCAAGGTACATGTTTCCTTTGGGTTGGCGTATTTACAACCGAAGCGTTTTCTGTTTTCTAAACTAGCCCCTGGAAGTTTTCTGTTTCATTACAGATTAGTCCCTGGACTAAAACCTTAATAACTTTTAAATAAAAGATGACTTTGAGTTGATTATTTTTCTATCATCTTTAGTTTTCTGTCTAGTTTTTTAATCATATTTATTTGAAAAATATTTGGAACAAGTTTTATGCACACACGGTATTTATGTTAGTATGCGACTTCTTTATACCGTAGATACCAGAGGAGATGACGGAACCGCAAACTTCGCCGAGCTAGACTCCAACTACTCCGAACCAAGAAAGCATATTTGAACCTTTGATATGATGAGTGTTTTGCATGTTTTCTTGAGTAGTTATTTCATGGCATGTTCATATAAGTATCAGTAAGTGTTATATTGTATGCAAGGCAACTACAAGTGAGCTTCGAAACTCGATGTGTCATTTGATGGGGGATAACATGATCATGTGGTGACATGAAAGGTGGTAAGATGGTATTGTTGAAGCATGCCAGTCTTATGTCAAACCGTTTAACTCCAATGTTAACGTGGATCAAGTCAGGTTACCGTCCGTCCCCTTTTCATGCTGCCACATGTTTTCTGCTAAGAATACGGTTAGTAAGTTGCAAACCTCTTTCCTCGTACACACCAAACAGAGGGGCCATGATGAGGGTTCCATGGCCCTGGATTAAAGCCCGTCATCCGGTCAGGGGGCATGGGTGTTTCCGGTTGGGACCGAGAGGGGGCCACCCCTTAGAGCGCGCGATATAAATTTGATCCCATGCTACTCGAGGTTGTGGCCTCCCCGTCTCAAAGTTTTTCTTGAACGTTGCCTAGGATGATTCCTGGCATCGGGATGTCAAATGGGTGTGTACTGGTTAGATGTGTTTCTTCTAAAATACCGTAAACGGAACTAGTCCTTTGGGACTACTGAAATCCGTTGGTTGTGGATAAATACAAACTCTCTAGAGTCAAAACCATTCGAGTAACCGTATCTATGGTCAAGGACTGTGATCAACTTATCTATGTCAGTCTCAGTGTAAGTTTCAGTGACAATCACCGGTGAATGAACATGAGTGGTAAACCCGGCTGAACGTTATTCCTGTGGATGGACTAACCTGTTTATTATTACTGAGTATTTTCTTGGAATGATTTAAAATCATCAACTAATTGAATTCGGATGATGAAATATAAGCCCTTTATGTGATGTCGCTCAGACGTCCGACTGTGGCATTCTTGATGTTTATCTTTGTTATAAGCCCTTTATGTGATGTCGCTCACACGTCCGACTGTGGCATTCTTGATGTTTATTTTTGTTATAAGCCCTTTACGTGATGTCGCTCAGACATCCGACTGTGGCATCCATGTTATTTACTTTCCTTATAAGCCCTTACCGAGATGTCGTGTACACGTCTGACTGTGGCATGCACTCTCATTTCCATTTCAATATAAGCCCTTTATGTGGTGTCCCTCAGATGCCCGACTGCAGCATGTTAAATTATTTTACCTTTCGAGGCATCGCTTCAGACACCCGATCGGTCTTCGGTTATTTTATTGGGATTTCGGGAGGACTACCGCCTGACTTCCTTTTTATTTAACATGCCATGCAAATTTATTATCTGAGTGTGCATAATTAATCTGCTCATGTGCATCATGTTTGCATTTGTTATATCTTATGTCCAAACTGTCTTGCGAGTACATTCAAAGTACTCACATGGCTTGTTGATTTGGCCAGATATCGACGAACACTAGTGCAGAACCGGGCAATAGCACCGGTTCGTAAGGCCTTTAGTGCCGGTTCCATAACCGGCACTAAAGTGTGGGCACTAAAGGCCCCCCCCCCCTTTAGTACCGGTTCAGCATGAACCGGTGGTAAAGGGCAACCACGTGGCACGAGCCAGCTCCGGGGGGCTGGAGCCCTTTAGTACCGGTTGGTAATACCAACCGGTACTATAAGGATTGGGGTTTTTTTAGTTTTATGATTTCTTTTTCATTAATTTTGTGTTTCCAGTTTGCTGGTATTTTACGATACTACACATTGTACACGTTATGCATATATATAGAATTTCTAGTAGAACCAATCATGCATATATATATATCATCAATGTCTCACAAACCACCATATTAATTAATTCACACATACACAAATGTATAGCTAGCTATATACAATTTCTCCTACATATGCATGTTGCCTTCGGAGCCAGTGGCATTAGCCTAATTGGTGCCTTCGGAGCACGATGACAATTGGAAGTGGTTTTCATGGGGGCGGTAGCGAGTAATAGTATTCTCCCTTTGGATTTATGACCTGGTCGAGCAAAAATCCCGCTATTTACTCTTGAAGTGCTTCTACGCGCTCCGTTTCTAGGAGCTTCTCCCGCACCTCTCTAAACTATTAAGAAGGAGATCAATATGCATGTGTATTAGTTGTGTGACTAGATATCGATAATGGTGTAAAAATTGTGAATAGTGTTCTGACAAGCGTACCCATTCCTGTCTTTGAGATCTGCTCCTTTCGGACGCCATCATGCGAATGTTCTCGCAAACACAGAATGCACACAGATCAGTCCCCTGCGCCTGCTTCAGGGCCTTTACGAGAATGGAATTTGATCAGATAATAATTAATCAAGCATGATAATTAAAGAGATGGCAGCTAGCTAGCTAGCTAGTACTACTTAATTACTTACCTTGGGTCTTCCCCATTTAAGCTTTTTTTTCCATTCGCCTTCCGTGACGCTGATGAACCTTTCCCAGGCCCTGCCCGCCGACAAAGAAAATGAATAAAGGGGTTATTAAATAGTTCATATCATGAAATGACGAACTAAATAGGCCAAGATATATAGTTAATAATGATTGAAATTACCTGTTGACTATCCCAAACAAGATGTTATAGTCAGTTTTAACTTTGAGTAGTGAGTCCAGTATTTCAACTGTTCCGTCGTCAACTTTAATGATACACAAGACCCAGTGAAATCTGTATGCACACACGTTTGCATGTCTTAATTAAGCGGGCATATGTAAGCAAAAACATGTAGCTAGCTAGTAGGCAAAAACAGAGAATTTGTAGTACAAGACAGTGTGACTCACTGGAAGTTGTAAGGAAGTAGTATATCTTCATTGTATTTGAGGCGCTTCAAGAACTCTAGCATGTTGTCCTCTACGTCCTTTTGATGATGTCGATTTATCTGCCATGTGTATTCATTAACGGTGTTTGGGTCAATGAACCCAATGCCATAGCGTCCAGCTTTTCTCATTTCATACATCTTCATCCTGCATAATACCACAGAAAAGAATATAGTGAGGATAATTACAGGTAATGATTGACGATCAAAAGGATCACTACAGCTAGCTTGAGACTTAAATTACAGAAAGAAATCACTTACAGACAATAGAAACTGACGATAGATTTGTCGAGTGCGTCCTGATTGTATAACTGAAACAGTTCAGAATACTCAACGAACAGAGCTTTGTCATGGAAGTAATGATCCTCCTTGACATTCACTATGAGGAACAATCGATCTGAAATCTTGGTAATGTTCATGTACCATTGATGCAATTCATACATTCTCGTTGGGAGGTTCTTGACCTTGTCTGGCTCGACCAAAGGTTGGCCCCGGACATATTTTCGTTTTATTTCATCCTCTCTAAGCACAGGCATGGGCTCGATCTCGAGGAGTTGTCCAACAGTGATTTTGAGAACTTCAGCCTGCATTATATGGTCCTCCGTTATTACCACATTGGCCACCTCAGGAACGTAAACTGTTTACCCACAATAATATTGGGCGCGCGTACTGTCAC
>NC_041393.1:687948955-687954432 GCF_002162155.2 Triticum dicoccoides
GGGGCGGCGACGGAGACGATGGCGGCGACGGGGACGGGGGCGGCGACGGAGACGAGGGTGGCGACGGGGACGGGGGTGGCGACGGCGACAGAGACGACGGAAACAGTGGAAGAAACAGAGGAAGAATAAAATTTTCGCAAGTGTTGTTTATATAGGAGGGGCCTTTAGTACCGGTTTGTGCCACAAACCGGTACTAAAGGCCAGTTGTGGCCAGCCCAAGCGGCGGGAAGCGACCCCCTTTAGTACCGGGTGGTGCCACAAACCGGTACTAAAGGCCCCCCTTTAGTACCGATTGGTGGCTCCAACCGGTACTAAAGGCCTCGCGCTGCCACCCCAAAGTTTAGTCCCACCTCGCCGGGCGAAGGGCAGCCGCACTGGTTTATAAACCCAGCCACAGCTACCACTTCGAACTCCTCTGTATAGCAGGCTTGTGGGCCTAAACTCTGCGCGCTGCCCTGTGAGTCTGCTGGGCCTTTAAGGCCTGTAATTACACACCTGTGGCCTATCAGGCCCACAGCGCCCCAATTTTTTTTATAGTTTTTTTCTTTTCTGCTTTATTTTCTTCTATTTATTTTTGCGTAGTTTTTTGTATAGTTTTTTCTTTTGTGTTATATTTATTTTCTTCTATTTATTTGTGAGTAGTTTTTCATCTAGTTTGCCAAAATTCACCATTTTCAGAGTTCATTTTGTAGTGATTTTCAATTTCACGGTCATTTTGTAAACGATTGAAAAATAGCAAATATAATTTTTTTTCTTTTCTGCTTTATTTTTTCTTCTATTTATTTCTGAGTATTTTTTTCTTTTCTGCTATATTTATTTTCTTCTATTTATTTTTGAGTAGTTTTTTTATATAGTTTTTTTTCTTTTCAGCTATAGTTTTTCTTTCTTTTCTGCTATTTTTTCTTTTCTGCAAAACTTGATGGTCAAAGTCTGGAGTTATAACTTAAAAAAAAAGAAATGTCAACGTGCAATTAGTTTTTGCCATAACAGAAGAAGTCCGGAGTTGTAATAAGTTATTAAAAATAAAAAAGAGGTGCAATGCTCGTTAATTTGCTTCAAACCTTTCGAAATAGTGTAAACTGCACTGCGCATAGCTGCGTGCAGTCTACCGTATTCCTGAAGGCTTGAAGCTAAGCAACATGAGCATTGATCCTCTTCTTCATCGTCTCTACACTTAGGGCTTATAAACCGCTCCTAGTCCCTCTCACTTCGTGAGGTGGGACTAAAAAACAGCTTACGTCTGGTTCATCCATGAACCGGTACTAAAGGTGCTCGTGGGGCCCCAGCCTTACCTGACACAACGTCATCCATGAATTTGTTTGCACATAAAATTTCTTCGCGTTTCAAATGCCAAAACACATAACTACCCTAACTATTACAGAGATTCCCCTCTCAGTGCGAAACACAGAAGAAATTGATGATAGCTAGTGAAGCCGATCACATCCCAGATCTTTGGGTGTGAAACTTTTTCTTCGCGTGTGTCCCTTTGCGCCGTAACAATGGAAAATCTTCATCATTTAACGGGATGCTCGGGTTAATATTCACTGTGAATGGAGCAATTTCATCAAACTTTTCATAATCTTCTGACTTGTCTGTCTTGTCATCCACTCCCACGATGTTTCTCTTCCCAGAAAGAACTATGTGCCGCTTTGGCTCATCGTACGATGCATTCGCTTCCTTATCTTTTCTTTTTCTTGGCTTGGTAGACATGTCCTTCACATAGAAAACCTGTGCCACATCATTGGCTAGGACGAATGGTTTGTCTGCATACGCAAGATTGTTGAGATCCACTGTTGTCATTCCGTACTGCGGGTCTTCCGTTACCCCGCCTCGTGTCATATTGACCCATTTGCACCGAAACAAAGGGACCTTTAAACCACGTCGATAGTCAAGTTCCCATATGTCCTGTATATAACCATAATATGTTTCCTTTCCCGTCTTGGTTTCTGCATCAAAGCGGACACCACTGTTTTGGTTGGTGCTATTCTTATCTTGGGCGATCGTGTAAAATGTATTACCATTTATCTCGTACCCTTTGAAAGTCATTATATTCGAAGATGGTAACTGGGACAGCAAGTACAGGTCATCTTCAATAGAGGTGTCATGCATGGTACGTGTCTACAACCAGCTGGCGGAACTCCTGGTTTGTTCACGTGTAATCCAGTCATCAGACCGCTCCGGGTGTTTGGAGCGTAGCAAATTCTTGTGTTCATCCATATACGGAGCCACCAAGGCGGAATTCTGTAGAACTGTGTAGTGTGCTTCAGTGAGAGAATGACCATCCATACATATTATTTGTTCCCCTCCTAGCGTGCCTTTTCCATCCAGTCTGCCCTTATGCCGCGATTCAGGAACACCAATCGGCTTAAGGTCAGGAATAAAGTCAATACAAAACTCAATGACCTCCTCATTTTGATGGCCCTTGGAGATGCTTCCTTCTGGCCTAGCATGGTTATGAACATATTTCTTTAAGACTCCCATGAACCTCTCAAAGGGGAACATATTGTGTAGAAATACAGGACCCAAAACGTTAATCTCTTCGCATAGGTGAACTAGGACGTGCGTCATGATGTTGAAGAAGGATGGTGGGAACACCAACTCGAAACTGACAAGACATTGCACCAAATCATTCTGTAACCTTGGTATGATTTCTGGATCGATTACCTTCTGAGAGATTGCATTGAGAAATGCACATAGCTTCACAATGGCTAATCGAACGTTTTCCGGTAGAAGCCCCCTCAATGCAACCGGAAGCAGTTGCATCATAATCAAGTGGCAGTCATGAGACTTTAGGTTCTGCAACTTTTTCTCTGCCATGTTTATTATTCCCTTTATATTCGACGAGAAGCAAGACGGTACCTTAATACTAAGCAGGCATTCAAAGAAGATTTCCTTCTCTTCTTTGGTAAGAGCGTAGCTTGCATGACCCTGATGTATGCCGTCTTCTCCGTGCATACGTTGCTGGTCCTCCCGTGCCTCGGGTGTATCTTTTGTCTTCCCATACACGCCCAAGAAGCCAAGCAGGGTCACGCAAAGATTCTTCGTCACATGCATCACGTCGATTGCGGAGCGGACCTCTAGGTCTTTCCAATATGGCAGGTCCCAAAATATAGATTTCTTCTTCCACATGGGTGCGCGTCCGTCAACGTCCTTTGGAACAGGTTGTCCGCCAGGACCCTTTCCAAATATCACCTTCAAATCCTAGACCATATCATGTACATCAGCACCAGTACGGTGGCGAGGCTTCGTCCGGTGATCCGCCTCACCTTTGAAATGCTTGCCTTTCTTTCTTATGGGATGCCTGCTCGGAAGAAATCGACGATGTCTCAGGTACACATTCTTCTTACAACTATTCAAGTATATACTATCGGTATCATCCAAACAGTGCGTGCATCCGCGGTACCCCTTGTTTTTCTGTCCTGAAAGGTTACTGAGAGCAGGCCAATCATTGATGGTCACGAACAGCAACGCCTTTAGGTCAAATTCTTCCCCCATGTGCTCATCCCACGCACGTACACATGTTCCATTCCACAGTTGTAAGAGTTCTTCAACTAATGGCCTTAGGTACACATCAATGTCGTTGCCGGGTTGCTTAGGGCCTTGGATGAGCACTGGCATCATAATGAACTTCTGCTTCATGCACAACCAAGGAGGAAGGTTATACAAACATAGAGTCACAGGCCAGGTGCTATGGTTGCTGCTCTGCTCCCCAAAAGGATTAATGCCATCTGCGCTTAGACCAAACCATACGCTCCTTGCGTCATCTGCAAACTCCTTCCCGTACTTTCTTTCGATTTTTCTCCACTGCGACCCGTCAGCGGGTACTCTCAACTTTCCGTCTTTCTTACGGTCTTCTCTGTGCCATCGCATCGCCTTGGCATGCTCTTTGTTTTGGAACAAACGTTTCAACCGTGGTATTATAGGAGAATACCACATCACCTTGGCAGGAATCTTCTTCCTGGGGCGCTCGCCCTCGACATCACCATGCTCATCGCGGCTGATCTTATAGCGCAATGCACCACATACCGGGCAAGCGTTCAAATCCTCGTACTCACCGCGGTAGAGGATGCAATCATTAGGGCATGCATGTATCTTCTGCACCTCTAACCCTAGAGGGCAGACAGCCTTCTTTGCTTCGTACGTACTCTCGGGCAATTCGTTGTCCTTTGGAAGCATATCCTTTATCATTACCAGCAACTTTCCAAATCCCTTGTCAGATACACCATTCTCTACCTTCCATTGCAGCAATTCCAGTGTGGTGCACAGCTTTTTCTTGTCACCTACGCAATTCGGGTACAA
This sequence comes from Triticum dicoccoides, assembly GCF_002162155.2. NCBI lineage: Eukaryota > Viridiplantae > Streptophyta > Magnoliopsida > Poales > Poaceae > Triticum > Triticum dicoccoides. The sequence goes on from NC_041393.1 coordinate 687,953,255, forward strand.
CAATTTTTTGTGATCCTCTAACATGCGCTGCAACTTCTTCTTCTCCAAATCACTTGCGCAGTTTCTTTTTGCATCGGCAATGGCCCGACCTAGATCATCAACGGGCTCATCTGATGCCTCTTCTTCAGCTTCTTCCCGCATTGTCGGCTCAGCTTCTTCCCGCATTACCGGCTCAGCTTCTTCCCCCATTATTGTATCATCGTATTCATGGAACCCATGGCCAGGATAGCTGTCGTCGTCCTCTTCTTCTTCATTATCTTCCATCATAACCCCTCTTTCTCCATGCTTGGTCCAAACATTATAGTGGGGCATGAAACCGGACTCAAACAGGTGGACGTGAATGGTTCTTGACGTAGAGTAATTGCGACCATTCTTACAGCCAGCACATGGACAAGGCATAAAACCATCCGCCCGCTTGTTTGCCTCAGCCGAAGCAGAAAAGTATGCACGCCCTCAACGAACTGGGGAGAGCATCGGTCATCGTACATCCATTGCCGGCTCATCTTCATTACACAACACCGAATAGACCAAATTAATACAAGTTCATACATAAAGTTCATATAACACTTAAATGCAACAAACAAATAACTCTCTAGCTAAAGCATTTAAATGCAACAACAAATGCGATCAAGATCGCAACTAAGGTAACAATTGATCCAACAGCATAATGATACCAAGCCTCACTATCGATGGCATATTTTCTAATCTTTCTAATCTTCAAGTGCATTTTCTCCATCTTGATCTTGTGATCATCGACGACATCGGCAACATGCAACTCCAATTCCACCTTCTCCCCCTCAATTCTTTTCAATTTTTCTTTCAAGTACTCGTTTTCTCTTTCAACTAAATTTAACCTCTCGACAATAGGGTCGGTTGGAATTTCCGGTTCACATACCTCCTAGATAAAAATATTTATGTCAACTTGATGGGCATAATTTGTCATAAACACGAAATGCAACAAATAGTTTTAAAAGAGAATATACCACATCCGAATCATAACAAGGAGGAGGGCCGACGGGGACGGATATCAAAACCATGGCACTATGTATAACAAACAACGTACGGGTAAGATAATTATTATACGAGTAACTATATATCCAAATCACACAAACATCAATTTTTTATATAAAATTTCATGAACAAGAGGCTCACCACAAGGTGGTGCCGGCGACGGGACG
>NC_041393.1:687955271-687962886 GCF_002162155.2 Triticum dicoccoides
TGCGGGCGATCGACGGTGGTTACGACGGAGATTTAGAAGGCACTAAGTAAACCACACCTACATATGCAAACTAAGTGTTATTTTGACCTCAAATTGCATATAAATCAAATACTACCACATATAATTCCTCCCAAATTACTAAAACCCACAATTAATCACTATATAAACCAATGCAAGAGCTAATCTAGCAATGAGAGATGAAAGGACAAAGTTGCTAACCTTGGTGATCATTTGAATGGATGAGGGCCTGCAAATCTTGACAAATTTGGGGCAAATTTTGTGATGAACTCGAGAGGAAGAAGGGAAGAACAGAGGAGAGGGAGAGGGGAAAGGGGAAAGAACAGAGTGCGGGTGGACGAAGGATTTATATAGGACGACCTTTAGTACCGGTCCGTGCCACGAACCGGTACTAAAGGTGCTGGAAGGGCCCCACTCTGACAACATTAGTACCGGTTCGTGGCACGAACCGGTACTAAAGGTGCTGAAAGGGCCCCACTCTGACAACATCCTGCCACCACTCTCATTAGTACCGGTTCGTGGCACGAACCGGTGCTAAAGGTTTGCCACGAACCGGTACTAAAGAGCTCCTCCCGGCTAGCCGTTGGAACCGGCACTAATGGACACATTAGTGCCGGTTCTGTTACAAACCGGGACTAATGTGTCTCACATTTGACCCTTTTTCTACTAGTGAAAGGCGATCTTATGGATGAAGAATACGATAGCGAGTCCGACACCTAGAGGAGTCCCAGTCAGTCCCGTGCGATTGTGGAATTAGTCACTTGTATCATATACGCTTCCGCTACCCGAATAAGATCATCAAGCCTCACTCCGACACTCGATGAGCTGTAAGATTTAGGAGTCATGTCACCCACGTCACTATGACATATCCATCACCACTTTTATTACGAGTCAGTAGTTATGCCACCATACTCCATGTGTCATATCCGCCTTTATGTATAATATCGGCATGCTTGTAATAAATTGTGGGGCAGCCTCAGCTCAACCTTGTATAATATTTAGTACCACTGGATTTCTGTATCAATGATTTGTCTACTAGTAAGGAAGATTTTCCTATACTGGTCCGATAAAAGGGTCGGTTTCTCAGTAAATGTTTTATTGGAAAATCAGTCCTGACAGAGGGGCCCAGGGCTGCCACGGTGGACTGGCGTGCAACGCCCCCATGCTAGGCGTTGCACCGTAGGATGTGGCGCCTGCCTGGTGGGCGCTACACAAAAAGGTCAGGGACGTGTAATAGTTTTACGGGCAATTCATTATGTGAATTGATTTCATCTCAAGATCAAAATTGTCAAATTTGCCCAGCACCACCGGCCCTGCCATGCACCAATCAGTGCTGACTTCAGCGTTACCGCAGGCAAGAGCTGGCACGCATACGGTCCATGCCGAGCGCCCTGCGCAGAATCAAGGCTCGACGATACGGCGGGGATCCCGTAGGCCCATGCGCCCAGAGTGGCCGGTGCCACGCTACAGGACAAGCTTTGCAAATACTGACACCCTTCAAAAAAATTGCACATAGTGACATCCCTTTGTAAACTAATTCTCTGTAAACTAATATAATATCACTATTTTTTTTAAACGTACTCCTTCCGTTTCAAAATGTAGTGCTTCCTTTTTTCCCGTGCTTCAACTTTGACCATAAATTTAACCAACGAGACCAATTGTGGCGAGAACAAAAGTTATACCAATGAATTCGTATTCAAAAGAAGTTTTCAATTATATATTTTTTTCTCCCGTCGCAGTCGATCTCGTTGGTTAAATTTATTGTTAAAGTTGAACCTCGGGAAGCACGGGCGCAATATATTTTGGAATGAAGGGAGTATAAGATCGCTACTTAGTTTATAGAGGGAGTACATGATACATTGCAGAGGTCGGTGATATTCCTCCTTTAAAAGAAAAGGATCCATGGGCTAAAATTGAAGGAAGTTTGCACGTGATGCTTGGAACACCGACACGAGGACGAACAAGAGCAAAATTCACGAGCACACATACGAAACAATGAGGATTTCAACAGATTGTATCTGATGATGAGGATGGCCAATTCCACCTCACAGTCAATGTGCGGACACCAGATAAAACGTACTCCCTCCGTCCTAGAATGTAAGAAGTTTTTTGGCACTGTATGTACTACGTACAATAGAATGTGATGGGGTACGGAGCCTTATTTTTTTCCGCTAGCATCAACCAACCAACTACACCTGGCTCACCTGGCACCCCCTGGAATGTTGTGAGGATGGGAGATTGTCCATCTTTAGGTGGTGATCTCTTGATCTCATCAATCATGGCTGGAATGCTAACGATGTATCGGGGCAAACTCAGCGAATTTTATTCGGTCCGTCCGTGGCCATTAGATTTTTAAATGGATGGGGACAAGTTCACTTAGAGCGACACACACTTTTTCTTCACCCTCTCGTGCCGCTACCCGCAAGGCGGGCGGGGAGGGAACCTTGATCTTTTTGCTAGACCGCCTCCTCCTCCCTACTCCCCCCTCGCCGCGGCGGAGGGTGCGGTAGGTCTTGGCCTTCCTCTTGAGTAGTGGGGTGGCGCGGGCCGTCCTTTTCGGGCTAGGGCGCGAAGTGCTGCGAGGCGGCGACGTGCCGCAGCGCAGCTTCTGCACTAGCATGATAGGGGCGTGAAGGGTCACGTGGTGGATGGTGCGCGTCTGGTCGTGGCGGCCGGATTTGGTCGGCAGGCCGCGCAGGCCGGAGGCTGCTGCTCCGCCTTTTGACGGCAGAGGCTGAGGACAGTGGTGGTGCTCTGCCTCGCGTGGGTGGTTGTCCATGGCCACAATGGGCAGGGTGGCGGTGCGCGCCTGGGTTTGATGCGGCGGCCGGGCTTCTACAACCGACGCGGGTGGTGGTATTGACCGGGTCTGTAATGGCGGCGCGTGGGGCAAGACGGGCGGCGATGGTGCCGGCCACATGCGCGACGGGGAAGGTTCTGATCTAGGGTTCGTGATCGGGCGGGCCAGATCAGTGCCAGGGATGGATCGGAGTTTGTGCTTTGGGTAGGTGTGGTGTACTTGGCGGGGGCTTTGTCATGGAGTTTAGGTGTACCAGGTAATAGTGTGTTGGTGTGTTCAGCTCTTCCTTTGTTCTTTATTGGTAGCATAGTCGCATGCATTCTGCGTGATCCACTTATCATGGGATCGTCTTTGTAAGGGCATGAACTATGGTGGCATCACCTGCGTATGCCTCAACGCATCCACGCAAGCGTGAATCAATGAAACCACCGCATAGCGGTCTCTTCCGGCCAATGCAAGCATTAGTCTGTGGTCCACATTTTTTTGTGAATCTCTTCCTTTCCTAATTCATGCACCGGGGTCCCTTCTCTTTCCTTTTACCTGCATGCTCCTCTTCTATCTTCTCTCTCTTTGCTTTTGAAAGTGAGAAGGTTGACTCTTCTGCAGGCTACACCTTTAGTCTGCAAGCAACACCTTTTGCTGAGCTAGACCATAAAGATCACACATGGCAGTTGGGGCACTAGTCCATGTTGGAGCATTGGCCATCCCCTGGGAGGGCTACCTCACCATCTTGTGTCGTTCGGTCGTGTACTTTCTTTCGGTTGTTGCTTCGTATATAGAGGGGAGAAAGCGTGTTTCAATAGTTCACTTAGAGCATCTCCAACGATGTATGAAAAACCTATGGTAAAAGTACAAACCGCACAACTAGGACACTTTGAGCCCTCCAACGCCGTCTATCGAACATCCACAGGCTGGTCCGGGCATCTGAATTCCGACAAACCGGAAGCAAACTGGTAAGAGATCATAAAGGTAGCTTACATGTACACCGTATCGGATAGTTACTTTAGGGTTGTCACAGTTTTCTGTAACTGGGAGATCATAAAGGTACCTTACATCTACAATGAAAAAGTATGACAAGGCCCTCAATGATTCAAGACTCAGATTTGCTCCACTAACGATGGAGAGATACTATATAGGCCCACTCAGTATTACAATATCCATCATCGTCTGGTCAGACACAACCGTGATTGTGATCACGGGGATACCGGAACACAAAAACGAGAAAATAGAACAAAACCGGTAACGAGGATAACTTGATATTGTGATAAAGTAGTTGATTCACAGGAAACCTATGAAAGTCTCGCCTCGGGTTTTAACGTATCGCGGAGTAAAGGGAATTGTATGCAGAAACAAAAAGTTTGCTCGATAAAGATTTTCGTGTATATGTAGGAATTAATATGGGTGTCCAGATCTCACTGTTAATTATTGACCCGAAGGTTTTCTGAATCATGCCCACATAATTACTGAAAATGCAGGTCATGCGCTTAATGACTAGTGGTCCATTCGAGAACTAGAAGACATTCGAGAATCTGAGAATGGGCACCGGAAGTGTTCTGGATGGTCTCAGGAGCGTCTCGGGAGTTTCTGAAAGTGTCTCAAAAGTGCCCGGGAATGTCCAATTTTTTTTATAGAAGGCATGAAATCTTTCAGAACATTACAAGGGGTCTTAGTGGGCGCCACATGGCTGGGCCAAGCGGGCATACACCACATGGGCCCCATTGGGCCCCAAATTGGTGTGCACCTTCTTTGCTTGGGGGAAAGTCGCGTTGGAAGGGAGGAGGAGTTCCCTCCCTAGTGCACTGGCCCTAGGAGGTTTTGGACCCCAAGTTAGCCGCCCCTCCTCCCCGGACACTATATGTACGTGGGAGCGGGCGCTACCCTAGGACACAAGTCCTTTTTTTTGCGGGATCTAGGACACAAGTCCTTTGGAGAACTCCCCCTGCCCTACGCCCCTCTTTCTCCCTCTTCCTTGTCTAGAGCAGTTCTAGACTGCTACGTAGAAGGCTGCTCCTCCCTCTAGTTCTCTGACAGCTTTTTGTCCTGGACTATGAAGTATTGCTAAACTACTAATACATGGATGTCGCAGAGGGGTCGTCTGCTTTGACTCTCGATCGGCCGAAAACTTCTTGCAAACGGGCGAGACATAACCAAACTGTGAGAATCAGCGAATCTTTATCAACAACTACTTCCTCTCAGTTGTGTTCTTGTTGATCAGATCGGATCTATCTTGTCTTTTTCATAGTGTTCCCGATGTGATCGTACTTTTTTTATTGTGTAGTATGCTCTCCTACAGTGCAATGTTGGCTAAGCATGTAATCCTCTCTTACAGCGAAAGTACCTTTCTAAGCTCGAGCTCAAATGCTCCTGGCACGAATAGTAAAATAAGTAATATAATTCAAAATTTTCTGGGTTTTTCTTTAACATTAAGAAAATTTTAAATTGCTTGTAAAGTTTCATCATGAAATCACATTCGTGGAACTCATGGGAAAAATATCTTTGTGTTCTTATTATTATTTTCCACAAATTTTGGATCTCGCCTTACAGTTAAGTCGTTGTATCTGTACCGGTCCTTTTTTTTATCTCGTACGGTTAATTAATAGAGATGTGACTTAGCTATCTCTATTCACTGCATACCTACGAGTTCGAGGTCCCAACTCACATTAATCCACAATCTTTGCGGATCTGGCATTGCTTCACTTCCAAATCTTGGCCATTTTTACTCTCATGGAGTAGTAATTTGGAGTTATAACTGCATGTGAAAAGTGGAGCCCCCTTGCACAGAGATCCTGCCCGGATACACATGCATATATCTTTCATGTATGAATGTTCCTGGAGTTCATTAACCGACTCGCCATCCAGAATAGATGGATCTTCGCTAATATTTTCAGCGGGGATGTAACTAGCTACATCCAGAACGCAGATATACACCGTAAATAAACCTATTCATAAGCCCATAACTATCTCTCGTTCGTACCACGTACAATTTACAATTTGTGGCCTTCATTTCATCGCACCTGTGTATTGCGCATGGACCAAAAGCTTGAATGCTGGCAGTGTTTGATAATTAACCAGTGGGGTCCTGCGTGCATGCAGGCATAGCTATATCATGGACAAACAGTGCCTGTTTGCATTATTGGCTTAAGTGAGCTATAGCTCGATCATGCATGAGCCAGTCATGGCATATGTTTTGGCCGATTAGGCTGCCTCCCTCCATAGGCTAGGACAGCGCATTCAAGTGTAGCATAACCTTAGTTATTTCCCGCGTATATTTTCACTGTATGCATGCAAACATGCGGCCGCACCGCATGTATGCATGCTCAACGAAAGAATACTTCAAGGTGCATGGAGGGGAAGAGATGGATCTCAACGAAAGAATACTCCATGGTGCATTGAGGAGAAGAGATGGATCAAAATCACAGCATGCTGGACTAAAAGCATCTCCAATAGATGATGTATTTTACATCACCAAATTATGATTCGAGTAAAATATACATCATCTAAAAGTGCATTTTTACATCATCAAAAATCTCCAACACCAACAGATGATGTAAAATACATCACAAATAGCTAGTGCTCCAATAGATGATGTAAAATACATTAGCCGCACTGCAGCCGCTCCAAGGCCGGTGACGGGACAGGAGGGGATGTGGGAGGAGGCACGGCAACAGCTATAGCTGCACATAAAACAGTTGTTGCTAGCGACACCAGCGAAGAAGCAGCAGCAGCAGCTGTCTTCATCTTCTTTGCCCGAGACAAAGTTGCAACGTGGTCGTTAGGTGGCCGCTTCGAGCCGCCACCTCATGGTTTGGTCACGGCTATCTTCTTCCTCAAAGGTGCTACCATTCTGGCAGTGGCAGCAGGACGAGGGGCTACAAATCCGCTGCGCAATTTGGGGAGGCATCGTGATGGCGGTGGCGGCGGGACCAACGGCAGACATGGAGGTGTCCATCACCGGAGCAGCATTGGCGGCCGCAGGGTCCCAGGAGACTTCCATGGGGACCGCCAGAGCGGGCGACGACACGAGGATGGTTAGGCGCGGCGCGGGAAAATTTCGTGCGGCAGTTCGGCTGCGCGTGCGATGGCTCGGGTTTTACTCGAGAGGCACAAGTGATGCAAATTTGCATCACCAAGTGCCTTATTTTACATCTACGGCAAATCTCGAGTAAAAAAGGTTGCATCTTCAACATCTGTTGGTGCACCGGCTTTTGGGCCTTCGTGCTGTAAAAATCGGTTATCTCTACATCTACATCATCTATTGGAGATGCTCTAAGCCCAGCTATCAATATTTTATCAGACAACTTAAAACGGCACGTGATTGAATACCCGAGAGATGCTACACTTAAGGATACTTTGTATGGATTTTTTGTTACGGATTGAAGTGTAGCTTTATGGTTGGAGATGGGGGGGCAGTGATTGGTGGATTCGACTTCCTGAAAACAACCCGTAGGAAATTTCCGCAAGTGTAGGATTTTTGCTAAACAACCCCTCCCCCCATTTTAGTCAATTTGGCAACAAACGGTTAGATCATCTACCTTTTTCATTGTATCGCGCAATGCCCCCTCCTCCCCGACGGCTGATCCAACCATCACCTGCCTCTTCTCTGGCCATGGCCTTCAATGGTGTCCTGCCTGGCCCCTCGTCGACAACGGCACTACAGGCCGTGACGTCCCTTCTCGACCTCGGGCTTCATCCAATCCGATCAACAGTCAGTATGTAAAGGCCTCCCACCTGAACATGTTAAACCTTCGCCTGGCCTCTGTGTGTGATGTTGTGCCCACCATGTTGTCGCTGGCTCTA
>NC_041393.1:687963336-687964601 GCF_002162155.2 Triticum dicoccoides
GCAGTTTATATCTAAGCGTAATAATAGAATAGTGTTACAAAGGTGTAAAAATACGTGGGGGTTTAATGGTGCAACGGTCTAGCGGCCAAGATTCCGCATTGAAGTGAGATCAGACGGCCGCTAGGGCCTAGGGGCCGCCCTAAAGGGATCGAAGAGTATATATACCGTCCGACAAGATTTCAACAAAACCGTTAACATGATGTGACGTTTGGATCCAAGGGGATGACGGACGTGACGTGACGTCGCGATCGCGCGTTCTGATTGACTGATTACCTGGGGCCTGGTTTAATTCGATGGCGTGAACAGTTGGCGGCTTCAATTCCGCGGTCGGCCGGCCGCTCCTGGACCAGGAGCCATCAATTGCCGCCGGCGCGCGCCATCGCCGGTCGTACGGGCGGCAGTGGCTGCTTCTGGCTTGTCACTCGCGCGTTTTCATGGACCGAGCGGATCTGCGCGCACGGTTGGCCGGCGGCGCCGATCCGGAAACGGCGGGCCGTGAACAGTGAGAGTGCGTACGTACGTAGTACTGCATGGTCTTGGCGACGCCATACGGCAGTGATTGATTCCAGTGATCTACGTACGTATGTAGCGTCAGCGGTGGTGCACGCACGGGTACGTCCAACAGTGCGTGCTGGCTGGCTAGCCACTGCTGGTGCTTGCACGTATGTACTGTCACAAGAGCGCAGGTGACCGCCAGGCGCAACTGTCGCGTACGTAGGCTCAGGCAGTCACCGTGCCCTGACAGTACGTGCGTGCCGGTCGCCGGCAACAGACCGCGGTCGGCGGGCGCACCGCATGCGCCGATGCACTCGGCACGGGTGCATGCATGCATTGTACTGAGTAGGCGGGATGTAACGAGTAAATAGCATAAAACTACTAGTACTTTACAGGCTATGGTTTCGAAAAACTACCGGTTTTTAATTTTTCTCAGATGACTACCAAATGGGCGGTCGGCTGTTTCAAAAAACCCAAATCATCGAGTCTTTATCAGTTGATCACGATTATGACAGGTTGGTCCCACAGCTAAACAAACCGTTAGTTTAACCTTAGTTTGACCGTTAACTTACATGTGGGGCCCACATGTAAGTTTCTTCTTCCTCCTCTCTTTCTTCTTTCTCTGCCTCCTGTGCCAGACCTTTCCTCTCCCGAGCCGGCGACCCCCTCCCCCTCCCAAGCCGGCGACCCCCTCCCCCTCCCAAGCCGGTGAACCTCCCTCCAAGCCGGAGCTCCTGGTGGCGACGGTTGCAACGAGGCCGGCCTCGTCC
>NC_041393.1:687964962-688013812 GCF_002162155.2 Triticum dicoccoides
GAGGCATGGCGTGGGGGCGGCGTGGAGACCTGAGCGGAGCCCCATGGCCGGCGGCGCCCCAGGCGGCTTCTGATGGCGCGCAGTGGCGCGGCGACCCGAGCCGGAGCCCCATGGCTGGCGGCGCTCCAGGCGGATCCCATGGCGCTTGGCGGCACTGCGGCGCGGCGACCCGAGCCGGAGCCCCACGACGGCGCGCCCGGCGACCACCCCGGACACCCAGGCTGCGGGCGCGGCGACCAAGGGCGAAGCCCCATGGTGCAACGGCAACCACGGGCAGAGCCCTTTGGAGGCGCGGCGGCGACAGCCCAAGGACCCGATTGCTTTTTTTCTAAATGATTCCAGGGACCCGATTGCTTCAAAAAATTCTAGGGGCTAATCTATAAAAAATCCATTGATGAGGCACTGACATGTGGCCCCCACAAGTCAGTTAACGGCAAACAAACGGTCAACCAAACGGTGTGTTTAGCGGCGGGTCCGACCTGTCATAAACATGTTTAATTTTTTAACAAAGAGAATTTGGGGTTTTTTGAAACAGCCAACCCCTGACTTGGTAGTTATCTGAAAAAAATTAAAAATCAGTAGTTTTTTAAAACCATAGCTTGTAAAGTAGTAGTTTTATGCTATTTACTCCTCCAAACCAAAGTATGCACGTAATGATCCTATCGGGAGGAGAAACTCCCTGTTTACTTGCTTGCTTAGCTACTTAATTAGCTCCAAACCAAAGTACGCACGCAATGATCCTGTCGGACCGCGCCGGGGTGCTTTAAAGTGGCCGGCACGATCGGGCGATCTGATTTGCGAGCACCTGTTCACGGCGGTCTGCCGCCGTACCGGTACCGCCCTGGGATCCGCTGCCCGTCCCGCCGTACCGGTATCGAGCAATTAAAGGTGTTTTCCTCTCGCCTAGGTCTTCCTTCACTCAGGTCGCGGCCCACCGGGCTCGAGATGCATCTGCTTTGGTGTTTTATGGTGGCGACTCGCTGGCGCCGGCCGGGCCAGCCATCTATGGGCGCCCATATTCCTCGCCTTCAGCGAGCGGGGAAGAACCCCCTCGCTGAAGGGGGGGACATAGATAGGCCGGCCCAGCAAAACGGGAGGCCATCATAGATGCATCTCCTTTGTTCGTTTTCTTAAGTTTTCTGTTTTTTTTGTTTTTTTCCTTTTGCTTATACTTTAAAATATTCCAATGTATATATTATTAAAAAAGACTCTATTGAAACATCTGAAAAATGTTGAACAAGTATTTGAAAACTGTTGAATAGGTATTTGCAAAATGTTGAAGAAGTATTTTTTTAAATGTTGATCATGTATATAAAAATGTTAATCAAGCATTTGAAAAATATTGAACAAGTATCCTAAAAATGTTGAACAAGTATTTCAAAAAGTGTTGGTCATGTATAAAAAATGTTGAATAATGTTAATCTAGTATTTGAAAATGTTGAATAAGTATTACAAATCTTGAATAAGTATTAAAAATCTTGAATAAGTATTTGAAAATGTTGAATAAGTACTGAGAATGTTGAATAAGTATTTGAAAATGGTGAACAAGTATTCCAAAACTGTTGAACATGTATTACAAAAATGTTGAATAAGTATTAAAATGTTAAACAAGTATCTAAAAAATGTTGAATAAGCGTTCGGACAATGTTGAACTTGTATAAAAAAATGTTGATCACTTATTAAAAATATGTTTTTGACATATACAAAAATTAAAGTGAAAATGAAAATAAACATAAGGAAAAACAAAAAATGGAGAAGAAAAAACAAACTAAAAAAGGAGAAGAAACAAAATGCAAGAAAACAAAAAACGAAGAAACAAACTTCAGGAAAGAATGTAAAGAAAATGGAGAAGAAAAAAAGGAACAAAAGAGAAGAGAAAAAAACCCGAATAGCCTCAAGTAGGACGTGCCCTATAAATAATCAATAGACGGACTCTAGGCGGAGTGGCTAGCAGCAGGCGAGATTTGATCGGTGACCAGAGATCAAACCCGGGTTCTCACATTTGTTTGCCGCGAGCGGGCTGGCCCAGTACGACGGACATGGACTAAACCTTCAGCAACAGTTCCCCTCTCGCCTCCCTTAAGGCAACTCTAACAAAAACGGTTTGAGAACCCCTGAAAAAAGAGACCAGCGCACCAAAACAGTAACCACCGCCGATGAAGATAAGCATAGTTCGGAGGATCCAGCCTGTAGACACACGAATCTAGGCGAACGAAGATTGGATGACAAACACCGACCGAATTCGACGAGATCTGCTGAAGACAAATCTCCACACGCTCTTCGACGATGTCAGAAGCATCATCGGGACGGGGCTACACGGGTAGAACCTTATTTCATCTTCAGGGAGCCGCAACCGCTTCGCATTCCTGAGCAGGACACAAACCCTATCAAAACTCCAAGAAACATCTACAAAACGAAGCCCTACCACCGGCAAGGACCGGGATCCACATCGCCTCCATGACCCTAAGACCATAGAAAACGAGACAGCCCGATGGCTGCGTGTTTGGGAGGAAGTAGAAAACCCCGCCTTGACTCATGAGAGCACAACAAAGGGGTTTAAGCAAATAGTTAACTAAAACGGTCTGAGTTCTCTCTGTGAAAACGGGCTTCGATGACAGTACTACATCATTTTTTGCGGCCAAGGGTCTGGAATTATAAATAAAATGTTCCAAACGATACAAGACATCGTAAAAGAACAAGTAAATTACAACCATACTCTCAGAGGGCCAAATAAACTCAATCTTACTCATAGTACGTGTGTAGGCACACTAATATCTGTACACATAACTCCACCACCTTACCAAGAGGCGAATCTCGCCATGTTAGAGCTATGCCAGTTTTTCATGCATGGCGTTTAACTCTGTGGGGAGGGACATTGATACACTATTTCTAACTGTGTAGCGCTAATAAACCAACACGGTGTTTGGTCTAGTGGTATGATTCTCGCTTCGGGTGCGAGAGGTCGTGAGTTCGATTCTCGCAACACCCCAATATTTTTTATTTTTTGCCTCAATTGTTTTTTTTATATATATAACCTACAAAATGACCATTAGCTTCTTCGAGTTTTCGTACGTCCTCGACCACGTTCGCACAGACTCACAGGAGGAGAGGGGCCGGCCAACGGCCCTGCCATGCAGCCGATCGGTGGTGACTTCAGCGTTGCCACCGGCAGGAGCAGAGCGGCCATGCATGCCGCCCGCTGGCACGCACGCACATGCTCCGTGCCCAGACCACCCTGCGCATGCAGAATCAAGCCTCCACGATACGCCGGAGACCCCGTAGGCCCATGCGCCCAGAATGGCCGGCGCCACGCCACAGGACAAGCTTGGCGTTGCGCACGCATTGCATGGCATGGGGGTCAAATCTCCCAAGAGAAATCTGTACCGGCCCTCCCATCCTCTTGTTGCTGCATGACATGATTCAAACCCATCCGTCCATCCATGGGCTAAAATTGTGTAAATGTTTGGAACACCCGAGACGACGACGACGACGACGAACCGGAGCGCGAAATTCGCCCCTAAGGAAGGAACGACCGGGGTTTCGACAGACTGCGTCTGATGAGGATGGCCGGTTCCACCACAAAAGTCAATGAGAATGTAATGGGGGCGATGAGCCTTACTTTCCAGGCAGTGCGTGCCTGCTGCGGGAGTTGTTCGGCAGCATCAACCAGCTACAATACAGCTCGCCCACCTGGCCCAGCCTGGGCATGTTGGGAGGTTGGGAGATTGTCCATCTCTAGCTAGGTAGTGATCTTGTGATCTCATCATTCACGGCTGGAATATCAACGGTGTACCATGGCGAGGCTCGGGGAGTTTTATTGGGCGCCATCCCTGGCCATTTGATTTTCAAACGGATTTGCGCAGCTTTACTCTCCGGCACTCAAGTTCTTCCGTGGGGTTGCTTGTCGGTCCTCATCTCACCAGGGGGATGAGCAGGTACTCCGCGTGGAACAGCTGCGGAGCCACGTGAGAGAGGAGTGAATGTGAGTTAACAAGGCGCAGAAGGTGAACTGATTGAATATATTTGGACAGTACAAGGAATTTTATTCAAGGAGGATGCTGTGAAAGATCAGGGAAATGGGTGTTGATGTCAGGACTTACCCTCCAGATGAGCATGTAGACAACAAAGTGGGCCCAGCCGCCCAGAGAGTATCTCTTTATCGTGAGAGGAGCAAATCTCAGTCTTAAACTACCGCTACCGAGACATACGTTTCCGGTATACTCATAAGTCACCTTTATTTACACATAAATATACGGAGTGGACATGTGGTAAACCCCAAAGTAACCACATCCGGTATGTTGGTATGCAATATTTCTTATGGTCTATGGAACAATGCAAACGTGAACAAGTTATATGAAGTACCGACAACATAGCAGCAATGACATCTCTCAAAAATTCATAAGTTGGGTCTATCAAACTCCGTTGTTATCATGACAACGATGTTCTCATATATTAATAGCATCCTTGTTAAATTAAGATGCTCATGATCAGGGAAATAAGATCATCATTAATACATGAGATAGTCGTAGAGGCTAGATTAGGGATCACTTGGTGTTTATATTTCCACACATGTATTTGATTTTTCCTTTGAATATCATATTCAATAACCAATACAATTGTAGCATAGAAACATGAACTTAATAGTGAACGTGGAAATATAATAATACATACATTATTGCCTCTAGGGCATATTTTAACACAGTTAACTACTTGATACCAATGCGTCGGATTTCACCACTTCCTCGCAAGACGCTTCCCCTTGGAGTCTCGGCAGCTGGACTCGGTGTAGGCATCAGCAGCTCCAGGCTCATCGTTGCCGTCATTGTCTGAAGCAGAGGCAGAGGAGGACGAGATGACGATTATCTCCATGCGTCGGGCGACGTGGGTCTGCCCCTCTTGGAGCCATGCGGCTCTCTCCGCCGCCGTCGCCCACTCCATCACGATCGACATGGCGGGCGAGGATTGGATTTTGGGGGAGAAGAAGTGGATTTGGGGGAGAACCGGACAGGGCAAGTGAGGACAGATTGGGCTGCCCATGCCCATTCTAGATTTGGACTGAATATGAGGGATGTCATTCATCCGGCTCAATTGAGGCCGGTTTGAGGCGCCCGGGTGGGTCAGGGTTTTTTTACCCGCCCGGGCACCAGTTTATGACGCCCGACTGTAGATGCAGGAAAACAAAGTGTGTTCGTCCCTTCCCCCTTTACTCTTTCCGGATCCCCCGCTAGCCGCCGCTACCCATTGCCCAAGCGCTAAAGCCAACTCCAACCGCCGACCCCAAAAGGATGTTCGTTTCGTCCGGATTATGTCCGTTTGGGTCGGCAAAACGGACGCCCATGTCCGATTTGGGGCGCCAACCGTACGGTGCACCTAACGCGTGGCTGCATCCCAAATATTGTCCATGTTGGACCAAAAAAAACCCAAAAAGGCATTCCAAAGTAGCTTTAAGACATTATATATATATATATATATATATATATATATATATATATATATATATATATATCAAACTTAATTAAACAGTCCACGTCTTCGTCACGGCCCGCATATAGTACTTAAGTTCAAAAAAAATTAAAACTTAAAAACGGTAGACCTGCCACCCGCCCGCACCGTCGGTGTCGTCGTCGTCCTTGGTCGGGTCGATGTAGGGAGGTGACGTCCAGAGATGGGCGGCGGCCTCCAAAATGGGCCGTCATCCGATCCGGGCTCAGATGCCACGCATTGGGGAGGTGGCATCGGACCACGGCTGCGGAGTGCCAATCAGCCAGTACCGGCGGCCCCCAAAATGGGCCGGCATCCGATCCGGGCTCAAATGCCACGCATTGGGGAGGTGGCATCGGACCACAGCAACAGAGTGCCAATCAGCCAGTACCGGCGGCAGACCTCCACCTTGACGTACGGGTGGAGGCGTACAGGAGTCGCCGGATGGGAGATTAAGAATGCGTCCGGCGAGGTGGAGTGGGTGGCCACGCTTCCAGACGAGGCGAACGACAAGCCCGCCTTGTGGTCGTGCATGCCCTTCTTGCCGGGCACCCACTTCCAAAAGCTCATCACGGCGGCTGGCGGGGAGCAAGGTGGGGTGCCGCTGCTAGGCTTGGGTTTGGTGTCGGGCACGGAGGGAGCAATGGTGGAAGAACGGGGTGGGGAAGTGGAAGTGGACTAGCTGGTTCACGGCTTCACCACAAAAAAGGATGCGTCCGGGGGCGGCTGGTTGGCTGACGAGCGGGCCTGTCCATTCGTGTGAATTAAATGGGATTGGTGGGAGGTAGTTGGATGGCCGACAACGGACCGAGACGGACGGCGAGACGACGCGTGCGCGTCCGTTTGACCGCAAAGCTCGATCAAAATTTACGCCCGAACTAGGTCGAGCTAGATCTGAAACGGATATTTTTTTGTGATGCGGTCGTGCGGTCGTCAGTTTGGACCAAAACAGACAGACTCGGGCGAATCTGGCTCCTGCATTGGAGTTGGCCTAACCCTAATCGATCAAATCCCTCCGGTCCAACCATGCTGCCGCCGACGACGCCGGAGCGGTGGTCCATCCTGGCTCGAATCCCTAAAGTTGTGAAGGACAAGAGGCGAAGCGCACCTTCCCGCTGGGCGCCGACGTCTCCGTCGCCTGCGACGTGCGCCCCCGCGCCTCAATCCTCACCGTGCCGATCCGCATCTCCCCGCCGCCCTGCCTCCCCAGCTACCCCTACGTCGCCGCTGCGGACTCCTCCGGCCTGCTCCTCCTCTGCGCCACGGAGCCTGGCGGAGAGGTCACCTACCACCTCTGCCACGCGCGCACAGGCGAGGCCACCATTCTCCGCGACCACGACTGCCCCATGAGCTTCGACGGCGCCAACGTCGGCCTAATGGTGAGGGGCGACAGCTGCGTGGTCGCCAAGCTCCAGCCCTCCGGTGACGGCTCCGGCCGCGCCACGCTCCTCCGCTACACGGTGGGGCAGTACAAGTGGGCCGTGACGGAGCTCGCCTACTCGCCCCCGCTGCACCGGCAGTGGTACTGCGAGGGGGTCGTCTCCCACGGAGGGATGCTCTGGTGGGTGGAGCTCTCATACGGCCTCCTCGCCTGTGACCCCTACTCCGACAAACCGGAGCTGCTACACGTCCCGCTTCCGACGATCATCGACCCGCTTCCTGGAAAAGTGGCAAATTTGGCCAACAGGGCCTCCCACAGCTGCGTGAAGGTGAGCAGTGGAAGGCTGAGGTACGTGCAGATCCATGGCGATCCCGACGCCCCGGTGGTGAGCACGTGGGCGCTCACCGAGGCTGGTAAATGGAACCCCGAGCGCAGTGTACCCTTGCCGGACATTTGGGCCGACGAGAGCTACCTTGACGCCATGCTGCCAGGGAGCATCCCCGCGCTTGCGCTCCTCGACCCCGCGGACCCGGACAAGCTCTACTTCTTCCTCGGCTCCTGCATCTTCGCCGTGGACCTGCGGCGGAGGAAGGTTGTGGAATCCGGTGAATTTGATATGCCGGAGCCGCCAAACCAGCTGATCGTGCGCTCTTCCCACTTGGTCCATGCATGGCAGTATGATCCTTCAAGCAGCCGTAAGCATATTTTACCTTCATCACTAATTTTTTTTTATCTTGTTGTTATTTAGTTACTTTGCTTTGAATTCTAATGCCACCTTGGTACCGCAGCTCACATCTTGCACAGTCACAATGTTGAGAAAGGGATGAGAGTTACTTTGAAGATACCCTACTTAAACAAATTGATTTCCTTAATATTAGTATATGGACATAGCTGCTATTGCACAATGGTACTCCCTCCGTCTGAAAATACTTGTCATCAAAATGGACAAAAAGGGATGCATCTAGAACTAAAATACATCTAGATACATCTCCTTTTATTCATTTTGATGACAAGTATTTCTGGACGGAGGGAGTACCACTTATCTTGCATGGGGAATTGCTGTCTTTTTACCTATAGTGTTTGTTTCAATAGAACATTGTTTGACAGACACTTGTCTTTTCTGTAAGCATACATATAGTTTGCTCGCCCTGGCACACATTTAACAGTGGTAATTTATTTTCTTTCAAGGGTCTGACTCTGTCCCGGCATGCTTGAGGCAGGAGAAGGAGACTGCTGCTCGGAGCAGGTGACGCTACTTCACTCTTACATTCTTTTGTGCAGATGCATAACCTTAGCCTCTCTTTGTCGGAAGGCCTAATGCAATTT
The DNA here is from genome assembly GCF_002162155.2 of Triticum dicoccoides. NCBI lineage: Eukaryota > Viridiplantae > Streptophyta > Magnoliopsida > Poales > Poaceae > Triticum > Triticum dicoccoides. The sequence goes on from NC_041393.1 coordinate 687,973,151, forward strand.
TATTCTTTTATTTCAGCTGGGCTGCTGCCATGCCCTTCCGACGTAAAACTGGTACCTACCATTACTATCCATGCCACAGCCATATTCACCCGTTTTCGATGGTTGAGAGCTTATTTTCATTTTCTCTGGTTTATTTTCAGATAAAATACAGAAGAAGTATCGTTATAATTTAATCATGCGGCAGCAGCACGGAATAATGATGAAGAAACCCGCTTTGCAATGAGGCCATAGATATCGCCAAAAGGCAAAAGAGTAGGCCATAGACGTGGGCAAGCTGCATGGTGCATCTCTCATGCAGTCTCTAATTAAAATAAAATCCGGATCTAAAGATTGGAAACTAATCTTAATGTATCAGTATATATTGAGTGGTACATCAATGAACATTGCTTGAATTCCTGCCTTTTCTCTTTACATAATTCGCATTTAGGCCTTTGGGTGGTGCATGAGTGAACATTGCCTTAACTTTTTCACTTAGGCCTCTTACATTACAATGCTAAGTATTTAGGGAGATGCTTAGAAAAACAAACCAGGTTAGTGCCCATTTTTACGGGAGACGCCTAATTAAGGGTCTGCCCTATACAACAAGTAAGCACCCGTGCTTAAAGAAAGGCTGATTTATTTCTCCAAGCGCCTCTCAAGCACTTTGCATTGTACAAGGCCTTATTTGTCTTGTAGGGTAGTTTTGTATCTGTAACTATAACTCTGTGTGTGTGGGCGCGCTTGCTTTCATTTGTAAGCTTGCTTTCATTTATAAGCTCATATGGTCGTTTCTGGAGCAGCTGCATATATGTAATGTTGAGGTTTCATGTAAAAGTTATACTTGAATGCTTAAAAGTGCAGCTGTGCTTTCTAGCGAAGTGAGCGCACGCGCTGCAGTCATTTGATGGCTCGTGACCCACACAATCATCATCCAGATTTGAAAAAAATTCCCACCCATCCATTCTATATGAAAAGATTCCTCTACAACAATTCGTTGATTTTTCTCCACGTGGTCCGATCAAACACGTCAATACAATGATGACGTAACATGCATTAATTCCAGTACGGGAAAATTCAAAAAGCTATAACTTTCAAACCACGTGTCGGAATGATGATCGGTTTTCTTCGTTGGGTTCCTCATGACGAACGCTTCAAAACTATATCCCATATGAATATGTTTTTAAGTTTTTTTAAAGCAACTTCGATGCTAAATGAGGCAACTTCGGTGCTAAATATGAGCAACTTTGATGCTAGATGAATTCATCGTGTCTATTAGTGAATTCATCTAGTAGCCTACTAATAGTTGTGTGCAGTAGTCTAATAGATTGTTACCATGGTTGCTAAGTTGCATACATCGAAAACTAATTTGTAGATAGTTTACTTGCCAATGATAATGTGAAAGTTGCTTACCGTAGAGTGGAAAGTTGTCTAACATGGCTTCTAAGTTGTCAGCTTCAGAAACCAAGTTGCCTATATTGCTACGAAGTTGCCTACGGATGATCCCCAATTGCATAAAATACTATGAAAGTTGTCCATCGAGGGACATAAGTGGCTTACAATGTCGAAAAGTTTTTGTGGGATCTAAGGTTTCTTCATGATCTAAATTCCGAATTATGTGGGGATGGATGGTATGAGAGCTTTTTTCTTACCTTTTTTGGGGTAGTCTACCAGCCTACGCTAATGAACGTGTGTGTGTTAGCTAGCTAGGTCGTGGGTGTTGACTAGTTGCAAAAGTGAGGACAGATGAGAAGTTGCATAGGGGGTGATGAGAAATTTCATAGGGTGCGGATTACACAGTTGCCCGCAAAACTACACAATTTGTTCATAATTTTGGCACGAGTTGCCAGCAAAAATATTAAAATCTCCAGATATAATGATGAAAAACACACACTAGTTGCTTGTTGAATGCACTGGTGTTGCACGAAAACACCATAAAAGTTGCTAACTTTTTTTATGTGATACTCGAGTGCATAACAATCTTAAAGTTATTGTCCTCGTTTTGCCTCCAATAGCCCCATCAATGGTGAACTTGCATTTTTTTCATATGTGGTTGCTTTTTTTCTAGATACTAACTCAAAGTACACAGGAGTAGTCTAGTGAGTGCACTGGAATTGTATAAATACACCCCAAAACTTGCTAACTTTTTTTGTGTGCCACTCGAGTGCATAACGATCTCAAAGTTTTCTACCACGACCAACAAGTATTCTACCATAACTACCTTCATCTCCAAGTTGATAGTATTATAGGAAACTTACTTTCTGAGGTAGCCTAACGTTATCCTAGGTTGCCTGCCATGACTAGTGAGTAGCTTAACATTATCCTAAATTGCATATAACACATTTTTCAGTGTGGTAAGCAACTTAGTTTCATATATAGGCAACTTGGCAACATTGACGGACAACTTTTTATATATTATAGGCAACTGAAATAGTAATGGCAGTCAACTGAGCATCATTAATAGGCAACTTCATAGTGTTTTTGGGCAACTTCAAAAATACAACGATAAGCAACTTCATAATATTGTAGGCAACTAATTTGCAAAGTTAGACAACTGAGCAGCAATGGTAGGTAACTAATTACCAATAGAAGGTAACTGGACGTCGATGATAGGCCAATTTCATAGTATTGTAGGCAACGAGGCATCAATGATAGGCAACTGAACATCCACGATAGGCAACTGAGCAAACATGGTCGGCAAGTTGTGATAATGTTAACAAAATCCATTGATACACATAGTGCAATGAAGTTACTTATATGTAGCACTAAAGGTGCCTCATGTTTTGTGTGGTTTTCTCATTTTTACACAAACCAACCTAACAGGCAGCCCTGCTAGGGAAAAAATGAAGTTGCCTTCCTATAGCACTAAAGTTGCCTCCATCGGACCCAAAGTTGCCTCAAAAAAAAGTTCGATGAAACCTATCAATATGAGATCTAGTTTCGAATAACTCGTCGCAAGAAACCCAAATGTAAAAACGAAACTGGATTTCGACGCTTAAATCAAAAGTTACAGTTTTTTAAACGTTTTTGACCCCCAAATAAATACACGTCAGGACAAGATTCTTTTTTTGGTCTACCATCGTCAGGCGCGTCAATTGCTCCTTCCATATTTAGAAAAGCGCTCCATCTTAACAACTGACGCTCGTGCGTCCTCTAGCCATGTCCAAAGTTGTAATGCTTAAATTTCCTGTGAGGTTTCAGAATGGATACTTTGATGCAACTCATTTTGTTACCGATTCAGATTCGCTGACTTGCCGTGGCAAAGATAACGAAGCTACAGTACCGCTACCTTTGCCCAGTTCATCTGTCGGTTTAAAAAGCGGCGGCCCAGATCGTATGCTACAGTATGGTCAACAGTGATTTGTGTGAACAGTGGTTTGTGTGAGCAGTGTTTGGGAACGGTGATTTGGCGAACCTCAGCCTTCGATTCTTGATCCAGCGGCAAAGTCGGCAGGGACTTGCTGTAGCCAAGTCAGTGAATCCGGATCCGTGTGTACATCCTTGGAAACTCAGGCCATCTCCACCGCGCGGCCCCATCCTATCCGGCCCCGTCCATTTGGGGTAAAAGGGACAACCCGGGCGGCCCAGCGCGCGGGAGCAAACGGACTTTTGTCCATTTTGTGTCCGCTTTCGACCCATCCCCGGCCCAAGTTTGCGCCGGTTTTGGGGTGAAACGGACAGCGCGCGAACGGGCGGGACGCGCGCTTGTCCGCCCCTGGCCCGCCTGTCGGTGACACAAAGCAAAAAAAAACCGCGGCCCCTTTGGCGCTATTTCCCCCCAAACTCTCCCACGTCCCGCCGTCCGACTCCCTCCCCCGTCCATGACCGACGCCCAGCCGAACTCCGGCGGGCTGGCCGTCGCCCCGCCCGGAATGGCCAAGAAGAAGAAGGGCAAGGCGCCAAGGAAGCTGCGGTCGGAGTGCACGCCGGAGGAGATCGCCAAGTTGGACGTGGAATCGGCGAAGAGGAGGAGCCGGAGGGCGGTCGCCAAGGACAACATCGCCGCGGCCAAGAGAGCCGCCGACCGCGCTGCGATTGAGGCCGCGCGGCGCAAGGCCGAGGTCGAGGAGAAGGAGGCCATCGTCAGCAAAGCGCATGCCCTTCTCATGATGGGCATTTGTCGTCCAGCCGGTTTCTCTGGAGCGGCCGTCGGTCCGGCGAGCACAGGGTCGTCGGTAGCCCGGCCTTCGCACTGCCAGTCGCCGACGTCATGGACCACGCCAATGTCGCTCGGCTTCCCCCCGCCAAGGCACGACGGACAGACCCGTTTCTCGGGGTCGCCGTACGTGAGCGTGATCCCGCCGTCCACCCCGCGCACGGCGGCCGTCATCGACCTGAACGTCACCCCTGGGTCCAGCAGCGGCGGCCGACCGTCCGTCGAGATGCAAAGAAAGTAAGCATGGCCGCCGTTTACGGGCACCATGTCGTCCCCCCGCATCTTGTTCGACGGAATTCCAACACCAACGCCACCGGTCGACGACCCCTACTACGACCAGTTCATGGAGGAAGTGATCTATGAGGGTGGGCACGTCCCTGTCTACGACCCCGAGGAGACCCAAAGTCAGGATGGCCTCGGCCAGTTCACTGCCGATGAAGACGCCGACGACCGTGCTGACTACGACCATGGTGACTCGTGGCATGAGGACGATGACATCTATGTCGAAGATGATGGTGATGAAGAAGACAATGACATGGATATTAGTGGCGAGCCATTGTTCATCGACGAGCTCACCAAAAGAGCGAAAGCACAAAAAAGGAGGAAAAGCATTCACACGGGTTCATATACACAAGATGAGGACAAGTTGATTTGCCAATGTTGGATGGAGATTAGCCAAGATCCGAGAACGGGCGCGCAACAAAAGGGCCTAGTTTTTTGGACGAGAGTCCACGAAACTTTTCATGAAAGGAAGATGTTTGAGCCCTACCAAATCACAAGCAACTGTGGCATCACCTCGATTCAAAGGAGATGGTTGTTCATCCAACAAGAGTGCAACAAATATTGCGCCGCATTTAAGAGCGTTGAAGCACGACCCGTGAGTGGTCTCGGTGTTGGGGACATGGTATGCTCTCCTCATCCTAATCCTTGCTACGGCCAAGTGACTTTGGCCTTGTATATGTTTGCATGTCCAATTCTTGTTGATCTTGTGGTGTAGGCATTTCAATCTTTGAAAGCATTCAAGGCCCAGCACAATGACAAGCCATTCTTTTTTTGAAGGCCGATCCGATTGGCCGTGGCCGTTCTTTTTTGAAGGCTGGAATGGGTGCCGCCCGCTAGCAATGTGCTGGCGAGAACCTGATTCGTTTTGAAGGTTGGCTGTGTTGCCGGCCGCTGGCTGTGTTGCCGGCGAACAAAACTATTCATTTTGGAGGCCGGCTGTGTTGCTGGACGCTGACTGTGTTGCCGGCGACGACGTGTAGACCGCTGGCTTTGTTGTCGGGCATGAACTAGGGCCACTGGCATGAACTAGGCCGACCGCTGGTATTTGAAACATTGTTTAAAAGAGACGGACATGATGGGGTAAAAAGATGCGGCCGCGCGTTGGGCACACGGCCACCGCATCCCAGGACAGGCCCGGGCACAACCCCATCGCCCTACCCAAACGGATAAAATCTGGACAAAACGGACGTCCGTTTGAAGTCGCGCGGTGGAGATGGCCTCAATGGAGGAGACACAGACCCAGACCAGAGAGTCATCTGATTGGTGCTGACTTGAGCATTACGAATACACGCCCAGCACCCTGCCCAGAAGCGGCGCCCAGCCTCTTTATTAGCAGAAAACCTGGCTATATGCACACAATAGATATACTTTTGTGTTGGAACAAAACCTTTAGTTTTCACGAGCGAAACATTGATCCCGAGAATACTTTTCACAAAGAAAACATTAAGGTTTTTCCAACCACGAAGTTGCGTTGACAGTCAAGTTCAGCGTCAGATAACCTTGTGTTGTACAGAACAGAATGATTATATTCACTTGTTAAGATTTTAGGGGACGGTTGAAACTTCAGAAAAGGGACCAATTTTGCCAATTCACCCCTCCCGGTAAGATATAAGAAAGTCTGCGCAATGTTCCAAACATCCTAGACAACAACGGACCAGAGCAAAATTCACAAGTACTAAAACCGTACAACAGAATGTAATTGGGAGTGGGGAGCCTTATTTTCCAGGCAGCCGCGTGCCTGCTGCAGGAGTTGTTGCTCGCTAGCATCAACTAAACTACAGCTCACCTGGCCCAGCTTGGGTACATGGGGAGGTTATCCATCTTTAGGTGGTGATCTCACCATTCATGGCTGGAAAATCAACGATGTACCGGGGCAAGGCTCTGGGAGTTTTATTGGGCGCGGTCCGTGACCATCCGAAATTCAAATGGATTCGCACAGCTGTACTCCGGCACTGAAGTTCTTCCGTGGGCTGCTTGTCGGTCCTCATCTCACCAGAGGGATGAGCAGGTACTCCGCGTAGAACAGCTGCGGAGCCACGTGAGAGAGGAGTGAATGTGAGTTAACAGGGTGTGTCATTCAAGGGTCCACAAGGTGCCGAAGGTGAACTGATTGAATATGTTTGGACAGTACAAGGAATTTTATTTGAGAAGGATGCGGCGAAAGGCCGGGGAACTGGGTGTTGATGTCAACACTTACCCTCCAGATGAGCATGTAGAAGGATGTTATCGCAGCTTTGCTTGTCAAGTCGATGGACCGTGCGCTGCTCCACAAGATGCTGGCGAGGATTGCATGGCCCACAACCTGCAAAAGCCCATGCTCATAAACGGGACTGCAAACAACCACTTATACAATAGCCTATAGAAGTTTAAGCCTTTTTAATTATAGTTGTTATGTTTTGGGCAAGCTTAAATGGATACAGAAGTTTCACTTACCTTGTAATGCTAAAACAGAACAAAGGTACAAAGCTCAGATCAATCTTGAATTTAAAAGAGGTTAAATTTCCATAATAAAGCCATATTAATTTCCACAACTAGTTCTCAATCATAATAGAAATAAAAGCCTTCTACAGATCACTAGAGATGTTAGCTCCATGGTGGTAATCAATTCAGAACAAAGCCTAATACTCAAATTGTTTTGGTTGGCAAAAAATGGATAACTTAAATTTAACGATGGACATTGCAGTGGAAATCTATGAGATGTGGTGGCGTACAGTTAGAGATTTGCTCCACAAACTGGAAGAAGTTACCCCCATCAGTATCGCAACACCGTAGGCAACCTCAAGTAGACCAACACAAGTCCAGAAAACCTGCGTGTGAGTTTAAATCAGCAACTACAACAGTAAGTCTCTTAGCACAATAGCAATGTTTGTTATTTACTACTAACCTTGCTTTGACCTAATCTAACACTAAAAGATTGAATTCCAAAGATGCGGTCCCCTTCAATATCGGGTATATCCTGCAGGAAAACGAAATTTTCTCAAGGGAACATTGTTTGTATCAAAAGAAATGCAACATATGAGCACTGCATTAGCAAACCATGAAAGGATATTTATGAGCATTCAATTAGCAAATCTCTCTAGCCGCAGTAATGCAGTACAGGAACTAGATTTCGTTACCTTGAATAATGCTATTACAACTGAGAAGAATGTCATGAAGGCAGTTGCAAATTTCAATGGCTTTGAAAAGACTGCCGGCCTTCTGAAAACAAATGTCTGAAAGCAAGACAAGGCAACACAGCATAAATCATATGTAGCAGTTATCATGTGATGTTCATAGAACAAGCCACATCAAAATGTAATTACAGTTGCAAACAGAACATTATGTCTTACTACAAGTTGCTTCTGTTTTCAAATAGATCATCAGAAGAAGACTTGCCTGAATGTGGAGAAAAAATGCCAGTTGAACAATCACCGCACGCACTGCTAATATGCAGAGTGCTGCAACAACAGCAGATCTCTTCCATCGAAAGTACGGCAGCTGTAGAATACAAAAATGGGAACGTCAGCTCTGTTTAATTAGGTAATAATGGGTATCAATAGGTCACACCAAATACCATGATATTCCAGATAATTATGCAGGAATATGAACTAATGGACGAAATGCTTTCACATCAAAAATTTCTACATATCACTGTGATTTTTATCTGTCAATTTTAGTCTCTGCCACATGCCAGCCCCAAAACGTTTTGAGGCCCATTTAGCCCATCAAATTTGAGTGTTCTGCAGAGTGCCGGGCAAGGTGTTCCACTGTAACATGTTAGTCCATTAAAACTGCAGATCAGGTATAATCTCATAGGTGCGTTCCATACATGTCAGTTCTCCACATCTTTCAGGCCCATGTGAATTTAAAAAAAGGCTGGTATAGGTATTTCACTTAGATTGTAGTAGCGTTCAAAAGTAGATTATTATTACTATAGGAAGTCCTACTAAAGCTTTGTATTACAGCAAAATACTCCCTCCATTCACTATTATAAGATGTTCTAGCTTTTGTCTGATTCGGATGTATATTGATGCATTTTATTGTGTTTGTTCACTCATTTCAATCTTTATGTAGTCCATATATTGAAATATCCAAAACATCTTATAATAGTGAACAGAGGGAGTAGGTAACAACATCATCACAGAAAATATGAATATACGGGAACCTCAAGTCATATGTGCTGAGTTGATGATCATAAAGACGTAAGCTCTTACATTGACTGAATAAGCAGTTCCAAGAACAAAGCTAATAAAAAGAGCCCAAAACAGAGGTGGTGATCCAACAACCCATCCAAGGCCAAAGCTCTGCAATTCAAACAGCAATGCTCCTGTTAGTCTGACAGACTGACAGCAAAGAGCCTAAGTAAATCAACTGTTAAATTATTCTTCCAAGATTATCGCAACTACAGATGAATAGCAATAGATTTTATTCGCTGCCATGTAACTAGTAAATAGAAACAGGAGAATTGCGACAATGATGTGCACCCTCACTAGATTTAAGAGAAATAGAAGTGTTGTTAAGTGCAGGTGCTCAACCACGCATATCCATCAAAGTTCAGAAGTCCCTATGCAGGAACTTGTTTCTTACTGTGCTACTTAATTTCATTGTCTGGGAGTATCATTAGTTACAAAGAGTAATATAGAAGATAAATGCTTAAGGAAACAAGTCAATTACTCTAACACACTCCAAGTATTACATCATTCTTGTACATCAAATGGAAATGTCAAAATAAGCTACTCCCTCCGGTCCAAATTAACCGACGCTGCTCTAGTACAACTTCAGTACAAAGTTGTACTAAAGCAGCATCAATTAATGTGGATCGAAGGGAGTATAGGACTTCAAAATCTCTTTCCAGACAAATAAACATAGTTACCATAGCAGTAATAAATGTCTAAAAAACGTTACCATGGCTGCAAATACTGACACTATTGCAACTCCAGTTGCAGGAGAGTATTCCCCAGATGCTAGTGGAAGAGTTGGCTTGTTAACCTGGTGAGTCACCAACATTAGCTCCCACAGAAGTTCGAAACAGAATAATAAAAAGCAGCACTATAAAGTCAGAGCTGAAACATTTGAGATTACAATCAATGTATGATACCTTGTCAATTTCAATGTCGAACAACTGATTCAATCCAACAATATAGATGTTCATAAAAAGAGCAGCCACCACTGCCTGCATAGGAGTAAAAGTGCATCATTTTTTATACAAGTCCATCACTGTAGAAGAAAAGTGCTGCTCAAAGTTGTACCTCCAGCAAACCAGTGAGGAACAAGGGCGAAATATCAGATAAGCTCTCGACAGCTAGAAGGGAAACTGAGACTATGCTTAGTGCCTGCCTAAACAAGAATTTTTCTCTTAGATCCAGAGAGAGTAAAAGCAAACCACAGCCCAAGTGTACTAGCTTCATTAAGGGATCTTATATGCTGGCGATTCATCCAAATGTAGCAACATCAACATGACTTAACTGTTCCTATGATGGTATGTGGCCGAGAAAACCTGTAGAACGCGTCCAGAGAAGATGATATTGGCTTCCAGAAGCTTGCAGGATCGTGTGCTTCAGTTTCAGGCTGTAGCGATTGCCCAGCTTTTGCAGAAGTATTTATTGATTGATGTGATATCCTATGGTTGGAATATTTCCAATCCAAGAACTTTTTACAGTGATTAATGGTAGGGCCTTTGGATGCTTGGATGGACAAAGTAACTCGCCCTTTACCATTTCGTTGGATCGAACAAAATGATGGTAGAATATGATCTGGAAAATCAACATTTCAAAACTACGTCAAGCACTCAGGAAACAAAGATTGAAGAACCTCATCCATAATGCAAGATACACGACAATATGTAAGCTCAAATGTTGGTAGATCCATTATCTGATTAGGCCTTTTACTACTGAATAGGATCAATCAAGGAAAATGGCATTTACGTCTTGCCTACTTCATCTCAATCAGGTTGGTTCATTATGTTCAGTGATAGAAGATGAGAAGTGCCTGATACACAGAAACACTAGATTTATTGTAGTACAACTTCTTTTGATTATCACAGAGATGATTTTTTTTTCACACGATTGACAAAGATCTGCTCCCTCCGTCCCAAAATTCTTGTCTTAGATTTGTCTAGATACGGATGTACCTAATACTAAAACGTGACTTGATACATCCGTATTTAGACAAATCTAAGACAAGAATTTTGGGACGGAGGGAGTACTACATAAGGAGAGGAATTGTGCATGAACAAATTTTGCATATAAGGAATCCATCAGTGCATCCATTTGTGTCTGACATAATCGACACAGAACGCTTGTTCAACTGAAACAAGCAACACCTCCATGATACTTCACAGGCCGCACGCAGCATGACCAATCATTCCAGTGAAAAAGGACAAGCTATTTACCAACTTGAACAAGCTGACAACCTGTAGCATGGTTTCTCTATAAATATGTTCCCTCTTTACCTATCCTACTGGTACAAGCTAAAATTCACCACACAAAGAACATGCATCCTCTCAACGTTTCCCCAAAAGAAAACGATATTCAGAAGTACCCGAACGGCCTGCCTATTTCACATCATTTACAAGCGCATTCACCCTGCCAATACACCCATTCCGTCGGCTCTGATCCCCTCTTAACACAGAGCCGGCGAGAAGAAACGCTTAACACAACTTTTCCTATGGATTTACTAGTAGAAGAAAGTAGAACTGATCCATTTTCCGTCGACTTATGAAACACTGGGCCATTTCGGCATACTATTCCTATTCCGGAAAAAGGGCGCGTACTAGGAGAAGACTCCCATCCCATCCCAACGAATCCGGTAAGGTCAGTTCGCACTTGCTCCCGCTTAACTACATCCACTCGTACAGCGCCAGCATCTAGTCGAAGGTACTGACTGAAAGGCGCCCATCACCATCGGAGTAGACCAACCACGCGGAGGGGCGGGGGACGGGCGGGGGAGTCGAGGCACTCACCTCGCCGGCGGGCGGCGGCGGCGCCGGGCGCGGAGCGGAGCGAGGACGGCCGGAGGCGGAGCGAGTCCATCGCCGCGGCGGCGCGCGGGTGGGGGGCGGGCAGTGGGACGGAGAGCGGGCGGGGGAGGGAGTGGTGGAGAAGAGAAATGTAGGGGGGGCAGCTCCAAATAGTCGTGCCCGTGCGACGCAAAATCCAAATCGTTCGACTGTTGAACCATTTCCCTTTTTAGCGAGTATATAATTGAGCTTGACAGAGAGGTTAACACGTGGTGCGTCATGTGCCGCCTTGTCAGCAGGACATGTGTCCTGCAGAGAAGATTCGCTCAAAATCTAGCAGCCCCGTTTGGCTTGATGAATTAGCCGTGAGATCTAAGAATGTGAGCGTCTACAGCGCCGGAGGTCTCAAATGATGCCAATTTATGCACAATTTTTTAGACCATGAGAGTAGTTATTACCTTCATACTAATTCACAAAAAAAGAAAAAATCAACTACCTTCAAACCGGATGGTGTGCTTTGGGGTTCGTCAAATGTTACCCGTAACAGGGTGATCATAAGGGCCACTTTCAGGTGCATCAAAAATGTATGCCAAGGGACTTAACAGCTCAAGACTAAGTTTTCTTCTCCTCCGACGGAGAGATATTTTTAGGGTCCTCTCGGTATTACGATATTCATCATCGTTTGGCCAAACACAATGTCACATGTTCACGAGGATGGCGGAATACGAAAACGAGAAAAGAGAACAAAAACGGTAACGAGGATTACTTCGTATGGTGATCAAAAGTTGCTTCATGTGGATACCAATAAGTCTCACCTCGAGTTTTCTAATGTGTCGCGAAGCAAAGGGAATAGCACACGAGAACAACAGGTTTGCTCGATATTAATTCGTGTGGGCGTAGGGGTCAATACGGATGTCCACGCTTCTGCTATTGATCATTGAATGGAAGGTAGTTATTGGTCATGTCTACACTTTACCGAACCTTCAGGGTCACATACTTAACATTTACTGGTTTGTTAGAATACTATGAGATAAATGAGAATATGATAATGGGTTCGAAAGTGTTTCAGATGGCTCTAAAAGTGTTCCGACGGTTCCCAGAATGTTCGCTAGTGTCACAGAAGTGCCTGAAAGGTCCTGCGGTCTATCCCAAAGATCTAGAAGGTTCTAGAAGGTTCCTAGTGGACCAAAACCACATCACCATGGGGGACAAGGTGCCACCAAGGGCCCAAGGCGGTTGGACTAAAGAGTTCATATGGATCAAGGCAACTTGGGGAGGAATCCTCCTAGGTGGGGACTACTGGAGTGGCCAATCCAGGGAGGATTCCTCCTCCCTAGGCCGACAAACCTCTTGGGCCTCCACCTATATATAGGTGGGAGGGGCACACCAAAACACACAAGACACTGCTGCCCCTTCCCTCATTGCCTCCGCGACCCGTTTTCTCCTCTCTAGTTTTCTCGGTGGATCTTTCATTCTAGACGGTGAAGCTCTATTGAACCACTACTTTCGTATGTGTGGATACCGGCAAATGCACTGTACTTTTGGTGCTCGATCTATAGATCAGTTCGAGGGATAAATTCTCATGGTTGAGAGGAATATAACCTAGTCGAGGACCAACACTCCACACCAACTCTACTTCCGCTGCACTCTAGTTGGTAATGATTTGATCCAATCTCATCTACATCTTCATAGTGATCTTGGGAGTTGATTCATAGGGTTTTTTTTGTTTTCTACTATGTTTCCCAACATTTTCACTTTCCCTCCAACGGGTCCTTAAGAAAAAGCATTAGTGTTATCATGTGTTGAGTTTCTATTCGAAAAAGCGACAGGGAGTAATGTAGGGTCGGAAGTATGTCTAGAGGGGGGTGATTAGACTACTTGACCAAATAAAAATCTATCATTTTTCCAATTTTAGTTGTAGGCGGATTTTAGCAATTATGACAAGTCAAGAAATCAACCTACACATGCAATTCTAAAAGTATAGCAGCGAAATGTAAAACATTGCACATGAAGGTAAAGGGAAGGGTTTGGAGAAGGCAAACGCAATGGGGACACGAAGATTTTTGGCGTGGTTCCGGTAGGTGGTGCTATTGTACATCCACATTCATGGAGACTTCAACCCACGAGGGGTAACGGTTGCGAGAGTCCACGGAGGGCTCCACCCATGAAGGGTCCACTAAGAAACAACCTTGTCTATCCCACCATGGTCATCATCCATGAAGGACTTGCCTCACTCGGGTTGATCTTCATGAAGTAGGCAATCTCCTTGCCCTTACAAACTTCTTGGTTCAACTCCACATCATGTCGGAGGCTCCCAAGCGACACCTAACAAATCTAGGAGACACCACTCTCCAAAAGATAATAGACGGTGTGTTGATGATGAACTCCTTGCTCTTGTGCTTCAAATGATAGTATACCCAACACTCAACTCTCTCACAGATTTGGCTATGGCGGAAGAAGGATTTGAGTGGAAAGCAACTTGGGGAAGGCTAGAAATCAAGGTTCAAATGGCAGGATTAGAATCTCTTGATCTCAACACATGAGTAAGTGGTTCTCTCTCATAAAATGAATGGTGGAAGTGTAGGCACGTTTTGATGGCTCTCCTCAATGAGGAAGAAGGGGTGGAGGGGTATATATAGCTGTCAGTGTCAAAACCGGCGGATCTCGGGTAGGGGGTCCCGAACTATGCGTCTAAGGCTAATGGTAACAGGAGGCGGGGGACACGATGTTTACCCAGGTTCGGGCCCTCTCGATGGAGGTAATACCCTACTTCCTGCTTGATTGATCTTGATGATATGAGTATTACAAGAGTTGATCTACCACGAGATCGTAGAGGCTAAACCCTAGAAGCTAGCCTATGATTATGATTGTTATTGTCCTACGGACTAAACCCTTCGGTTTATATAGACACCGGAGGGGGCTAGGGTTACACAGAGTCGGTTACAGAGAAGGAGATCTACACATCTAAATAGCCAAGCTTGCCTTCCACGCAAAGGAGAGTCCCACCCGGACACGGGACGAAGTCTTCAATCTTGTATCTTCATAGTCCAGCAGTCCGGCATAAGCATATACTCCGGTTGTCCGAGGAACCCCTAATCCAGGACTCCCTCAGTAGCCCCTGAACCAGGCTTCAATGACGATGAGTCCGGCGCGCAGATTGTCTTCGGCATTGCAAGGCGGGTTCCATCTCCGAATACTCTAAGGTAGATTTTGAACACATGAATCGTGTCCGGCTATGCAAAATAAACTCCAGATACCACCGTAGAGAGCACAATATTCCACAAATCTAATCTGCTGACACCTTTTCATAGCGTGAAACCACGCCGCGGCCCGGTTATTATACGAACCATTTTTTCCCTGCCTGCTACTGCGTGTATTGTGAGGCGGTTTTATTGGCACATCTTGTCGAAGTAGAGATCGTGTCCCCTTATCACGTGATTCTCATCAATACGGGTGTGGGTAATCCAACCACGCCATCAATGCGGCGCTTGGGGAATAAGAGAGTTTACAGGGCAAGTGGGGAGGCGCACAGTTTCTACCGCCTTTATAAAGAGATAAGGATCCCCCCTTTTCACCCATGCCTTCTCCTCCCTCTGCTCATCCATTCCCTCTCGCTCGAGCTCTAGCGCGCAAGCCCTCACTTTCTCCGCAAAGTCATTCAAGCATGTCCGGAGCAGGAGGCAAGTGGATGGCCTCTTCCGTCACGGAGGAGGACATAATGAAGCTACGGGAGGCCATATACCTGGCCGTAAACATCACGCACAGGCTTCCGGCTGAGGGGCAGATCATCCCCACCCCGAAACCTTGGGAGAGGGTAGTGTTCCTCTCTCAATTTGTCCGCGGACTGGGATTTCCCCTCCACCCATTCGTCCGCGGGTTTATGTTTTACTACAGGCTCGATTTTCATGATCTAGCCCCCAACTTCGTCCTCAACATCTTGGCGTTCATTGTTGTGTGTGAGGCTTTCCTCCGTATCCCGCCCCACTTTGGCCTATGGCTGAAGACCTTCAATGTGAAGCCAAAGGTGGTGGGCGGCCAGCAAGCGGAGTGTGGGGGTGCCATGGTGGGTAAGATGCCCAATGTCTCTTGGCCCGAGGGCTCCTTCGTGGAGACCGTAAAGGGGTGGCAATCAGGGTGGTTCTACATCACCGAGCCGCGCAACGCCAACTGGGCGGCGGCCCCCGAATTTTGATCTGACGCCCCCATGCGGCTCACCTCCTGGAAAGAGAAGGGCTTAGCCTAGGGGTCCGCGGCAGAGCTGTCCGAACTTCAGAACTGTGTCTGGAATATGATAAGCAAGAAGATCAAGCTTGGCAACATAGTACAAGTTATGCTCTTCCGCCGGATCCTTCCGTGCCAATGACGGGTTTGCCATCTGTGGGAGTTTGACCCGGCCGAACACCATACACTACGAGAGTTCTTTGGCACGACGCACGAAGACGTCTGGAAATTGTTGTTCAAGACCAACAAGGTGCCACCACCCATAACCGAAGATCGCGGACTCAGCGTCAAGCGCCCCGCCAATCCGGTAAGTTTATGTGTTTCGCAGGACGTGCTTATCATCAGCACATCTGAAGAAGGATCCTAAGCCTTTCACGCTGTTTCTGCAGGATTGGGTAGCAGTGGCGGAGCGGATTGACTGCCCGGCTCTTTACCAGAAGATCCGGAATCGGAGCTTCTAACGAGGATGTTGTTTCTGGCGCCCTATGAGGTGCCGGAGAAGAAGGCCAAGAAGACAGCCGCAGGGACCAGGAAAGGTCTTCGGCGCAAGGTCATATCGGACTCGTCGTTCGAGGACGGCAAGACGCACTCCTCCCACGAAGACGGGGAGGAGGAAGAAGAAATCCCCCCTCCCCCAACCGGGGGGGGGGGAGAGGAAGAGGAAAGCCGCCCCACAGGGGGAGGCCCCACTCCACCACGACCGCCTACAACGACGAGGAGTGGTTGCCCTAGGACAAGCCCCTGGTGAAGTCGTAAGTATTTGTACTCCATAGTACTTTTAGTGTGTTTAGCTTCATTGCTTCTTATAATGCTGAACACGCATATGCAGTCCGGCCAAGTCCCACATCAAGGTATCCCCTTCGGAGGAGTCCCTAGACCCGTCGGCAATGAACAACGAGTCACTCTCGACGGCCTCCTCCCCCAGGCCTACGGACGACACTGAAGTGTTGTCCCAGAGGATGCCGGACCAGGGGAGAAAGTTCTGGAGATGCCCCAAGGCGAGATCCCAGCCGCCGGACACATGGGGGGAAAGACCTCCATGGATTCTGCTAACGGGGGCCGCAACAAGTCTGGCCCCCAGCCGGATACTGTGCCGGAACCTCCGATGGTTCCAGATTCAGGTAGGCAGCCCCTCGCTAAGGAGGCCGAACCGCCTATGCCGATGACCTCTGTCCACCCAGAGGCATCGGACAATTTGCTGGAAGCGCTTCACGGCTTTTCCATTGACGAAGAGCACCGTACTCTTATGAGTACGGTGATTGAGAACGTTCGGTCCGCCAAAAGCGGATTGACCGAAGCCTGCGCCAGCCTCCTAATAGGCTTTGAGGTAAGTAACAAAAGTGTTTAAGAAAATATCACATTATAGACAGTAGCCCCTGATACTCTGTTTGGTGTTCGGAAAGAAAAGCCAAACAGAGGGTCAACTGATATCTGTAGGAGTCTAACGGAAAAATGTCTATGTAAATAAGCAGGCGTCGCTGCTGGCCGCTGCCGCCCGCACTGCGGAGGTCTCTGGACTGAAGCGGGACCTGGGGCGAGCCAAGGAAGAGCTCGGCCTCGTAATGAGGCAGCTCGAGGAGAACAAAGGTAAGTGATACCTCATCCGTGTGTCATATAAAGGAAAAATCGTTGATGCTAACAGAAGCATCATGAATTTTAATAGGGGCCATGACCGAAGTGGCGGCCCTTAAGAAAGCGCTGTCCGAGGCTGAAGACAAGGCGGCCAAAGAGCGCACCGAGCGTGAGAAACATGAGGCTTGGGTTAATGAGGTCCAGCAAGAGCTCCAGGACTTCGTCAAAAAATTCGAGTCCTTGGAGCGTGACTCCAATACGCAAGAGTCCGAGCTTGCGAAGGCCCTCCAGAGCGTGCAAGACGCCAAGGCCGAAGCCCAACAGGCCCTCCAAGAGATTCAGGCGGCCAAGAAGATAGCGGCGGGTAAGGCATTTATTATGCAAAGCAAGCATGTGAAGGAGACTTTCCTTTTACTTACCCGAATTCGGAGCTCTCCAGGAGCGTTCGCAGATCTGCCACGCAGCATATCGGATGCCGTGGAGTTCTAGCATGCCGAAGAAGGGAGCTCGACGGAGAAGTTGTTCTGGTCTCAATATACTGGGACCGAACATCCGATGCTCTTGAGTGACCAGCTGAAGCAATTGGTCGAACTGCACAAGGCGGCCGAACTGGCCATGTAGGACCTCATAGTCTGGCTGTGGCCTGGCGAGCCCCTGCCCAACAGCTACTTCGACCTTGTAAAGTGGATGGTAAATGCCTGTCCGCGGCTTGAAGTCGTGAAGCGGTCCGTCTGCATTGAAGGTGCCCACCGGGCCTTCGCCCGCGCGAAAGTGCACTGGGCGAAGATGGATGCCGAGAAGCTGGTGACGGAGGGGCCACCGAAGGACAAGGAGCACCGCCACCTCGAGAAGTACTATGACGGTGTTATGAAAGGCGCCTGCCTTGTGGCGGAGGAATGTGCCAAGGATGTAATATTTGAATGAATGTACTCATGTCATCCTGTAATACAAAAACGAGTTCGTGTGCGCTATATAACGCTTGTTGATTTAAAATATTACCTTCTGTGCGGCCGTTTATAAAAATCTGAAAGTTGGCCAGTCGTCGGCTTCTGCCCCCATGTAACTAGTACTGGGGTGTTCGGGATAAATCTAAACACTCTTTATCCATTTTTTGGTCCTTTAAGGAGATGTTTAGCGCAGCGAACAAGGCAATCGGACTATACAACTTTATCACTCTCACTTGGCCATAGAAATCTACAATTTTAAATTTTGGTGAAGCCCCTAGTATTCGGAAGGCCGAACTTGGGGCTCTATACAAGCCTAAATCGGACAAGGCTGATTCCTCGCCCGAAGCGGAAAAAATCTTTAAGGATTTGAGACCTCTCGAACAGCGACCAGCTCTTGCCGCATCATGACAGCCACTTTTCGGCTTTCTCTACTGAGATGCTCGTCCGGAAGAACCGGGACACAATCGCAGTAGTTCTCCCTGTGCTACCTTAGCCGATATAGCGAAACATAAGGCACCAAAACATGGGAGCCGGGCAAACCGAACTATTGACCTAAGACATGATTCGGAGCTGATGCATATAATGCTATAAGTTTGGGGTGCCGCACTGTCGAAAGTGTTTGGACTTTTCTTGCCGTGTTATGGGGTACATTGAAGCCCCTGGCGAACTGAACGTACCAAAGTGTACGGGTGCGATTTGTAGTAAATAAGCAGTCAAGGAAAAAGATAAAGAAAATATAATAATAAGCTGATGCTGTATATTTTTTCCATTGCTATTTAAATAATACGTTAAAGCGTATGCATACAAGTAATGCGATAAGCAAAAAATAGGACTACTTGACGTGTCCTAACCAAGGGCAGGCTACGTGTGGGTATGTAAAAAAGGTATAACGATCATTATGAGAGACCACCTGGGTATTCCCTTGTACGTCAAAGCCTTTTGCCTCCTTGGTTTTTCCTTCCCGTGATGAGTCGAATAATCGGGCTATCTGAAAGGGCTTCCCGAAAGTAGGGTCCTGAAGGCGCATTGTAGTCGTAATCGTGCCTCCACCTATGCCCATGGTATTTTTAGTGCGTAATTATGTACGCACGGCGCAAATTTCACCGCTTGACTGGGACTAGGACGGAGGCCGAATTGCTCGTCGAGCTCTGGACGTGCCGGACGATCCTGTTGCAGAGTACTCCAGACTCGCTTGACGGTGTCCGGGGGCTTTATCGTCGAGTTGGCGGTTGATATGTCTCCAACGTAATTTTTGATTGCTCCATGCTACTTTATTTACTGTTTTGGACTATATTGGGCTTTATTTTCCACTTTTATATTACTTTTGGGACTAACCTATTAACCGGAGGCCCAGCCCAGAATTGCTGTTTTTTTGCCTATTTCAGTATTTCAAAGAAACAGAATATCAAACGGAGTCCAAACGGAATGAAACCTTCGGGAACGTGATTTTCTCACCGAACGTGATCCAGGAGACTTGGACCCTACTCCAAGAAGTGCCAGAGGCGGTCACGAGGGTGGAGGGCGCGCCCCCCTGGGCACGCCCCCTGCCTCGTGGGCCCCCTGTTGCTCCAACAACGTACTCCTGCCTCCTATATATACCTACGTACCTCCGTCAGATTAGATACGGAGCCAAAAACCTAATTCCACCGCCGCAACTTTCTGTATCCGCGAGATCCCATCTTGGGGCCTGTTCCGGAGCTCCGCCGGAGAGGGCGTCTACCACGGAGGGCTTCTACATCAACACCATAGCCTCTCCGATGAAGTGTGAGTAGTTTACTTTAGACCTTCGGGTCCATAGCTAGTAGCTAGATGGCTTCTTCTCTCTTTTTGGATCTCAATACAATGTTCTCCCCCTCTCTTGTGGAGATCTATTCGATGTAATCTTCTTTTTTGCGGTGTGTTTGTTGAGACCGATGAATTGTGGGTTTATGATCCAGCTTATCTATGAATAATATTTGATTCTTCTCTGAATTCTTTTATGTATGATTGAGTTATCTTTGCAAGTGTCTTCGAATTATCCGTTTGGTTTGGCCAACTAGATTGGTAGTTCTTGTAATGGGACAAGTGTTTAGCTTTGGGTTCAATCTTGCGGTGCCCTTACCTAGTGACAGAAAGGGTTGCAAGGTACGTATTGTATTGTTGCCATCGAGGATAACAAGATGGGGTTTTTATCATATTGCATGAATTTATCCCTCTACATCATGTCATCTTGCTTAAGGCATTACTCTGTTTTTAACTTAATATTCTAGATGCATGCTGGATAGCGGTCGATGAGTGGAGTAATAGTAGTAGATGCAGAATTGTTTCGATCTACTTGTTTTGGACGTGATGCCTATATACATGATCATACCTAGATAATCTCATAATTATTCGCTTTTCTATCAATTGCTCAACAGTAATTTGTTCACCCACCGTAGAATACTTATGCTCTTGAGAGAAGCCACTAGTGAAACCTATGGCCCCCGGGTCTATTCTCATCATATCAATCTCCATTACTTTATTACTTGCTTTGTTTTTACTTTACCTTTTACTTTTTACTTTGCATCTCTATATCGAAAATACCAAAAATATTATTGATCATCTCTATCAGATCTCACCCTCGTAAGTGACCGTGAAGGGACTGACAACCCCTAATCGCGTTGGTTGCGAGTAGCTATCGTTTTGTGTAGGTACGAGGGACTCGTGCATGATCTCCTACTGGATTGATACCTTGGTTCTCAAAAACCGAGGGAAATACTTACGCTACTTTACTGCATCATCCTCTCCTCTTCGGGGAAATCCAACGCAGTGCTCAAGAGGTAGCAAGAAGAATTTCTGGCGCCGTTGCCGGGGAGTTTGCGCAAAAGTCAACCATACCAAGTACCCATCACAATCCATATCTCTCGCATTACATTATTTGCCTCTCGTTTTCCTCTCCCCCACTTCACCCTTGCCGTTTTATTCGCCCTCTCTTCCCCAATCTCCTCCTCTCTTTATCTTTTGCCTTTTTCTCATTTGTCTTTTTGTTGCTTGTGTGTTGGATTACTTGTTGCCATGGCACAAGATAATACCAAGTTGTGTGATTTCTCGAATACCAATAATAATGATTTCCTTAGTACTCCGGTTGCTCCTCTTAATAATGATGAGTCTTGTGAAATCAATACCGCTTTGCTGAATCTTGTTATGAAAGATCAATTCGCCGGCCTTCCTAGTGAAGATGCTGCTACTCATCTAAACAATTTTGTTGATTTGTGTGATATGCAAAAGAAGAAAGATACGGATAACAATATTGTCAAATTGAAATTATTTATGTTTTCACTTAGAGATCGTGCTAAAATTTGGTTTTTGTCTTTGCCTAAAAATAGCATTGATTCTTGGAACAAGTGCAAAGATGCTTTTATCTCTAAGTATTTTCCTCCCGCTAAGATCATCACTCTTAGGAGTGATATTATGAATTTTAAACAACTTGATCATGAGCATGTTGCCCAATCTTGGGAAAGAATGAAATTGATGCTTCACAATTGCCCTACTCATGGTTTAAATTTATGGATGATCATACAAAAATTTTATGCCGGATTAAATTTTGCTTCTAGAAATCTTTTAGATTCGGCCGCGGGAGGCACATTTATGGAAATTACATTAGGGGATGCTACAAAATTTCTTGACAATATTATGGCTAATTATTCTCAATGGCATACCGAAAGATCTTCTAGTAAAAAAGTGCATGCTATAGAAGAAATCAATGTTTTGAGTGAAAAGATGGATGAACTTATGAAGATGTTTGCTACTAAAAATACTTCTCTTGATCCCAATGATATGCCTTTATCTACTTTGATTGAGAATAATAATGAATCTATGGATGTGAATTTTGTTGGTAGGAATAGTTTTGGAAATAATGCGTATAGAGGGAATTTTAATCCTAGACCTTATCCTAGCAATCCTTCTAATAATTATGGAAATTCCTACAACAACTCTTATGGAAATTTTAATAAGATGCCCTCTGAATTTGAGAGTAGTGTTAAAGAGTTTATGAATTCACAAAAGAATTTTAATGCTTTGCTTGAAGAGAAATTGCTTAAATTTGATGATTTGGCTAGGAACGTTGATAGAATTTCTCTTGAAATTGATTCTTTAAAGCTTAGATCTATTCCTCCTAAGCATGATATCAATGAGTCTCTCAAAGTTATGAGAATTTCCATTGATGAGTGCAAGGAAAGAACCGCTAGGATGCGTGCTTCCAAAGATGCATGAAGATATAAAAGTTATTGATGTGTCCCCCATTAAATCTTTGTTTTGCAATATGAATCTTGATTAAACTGAATATGATCTTCCTTTACCTAGAAGGCATTCTAAGAATTCGGAGTTTCTAGATCTTGATGATGAAATTGATGAAAGTGGGATTGAAAGAAATAAAAATCTTGATGTTGCTAAACCCACTATTTTGGATCTCAAGGAATTTAATTATGAAAATTGCTCTTTGATTGGTTGTATTTCCTTGTTGCAATCCGTGCTAGATTCTCCTCATGCTTATAGTCAAAATAAAGCCTTTACCGAACACATTGTTGATGCCTTGATGCAATCTTATGAAGAAAAACTTGAGTTGAAAGTTTCTATCCCTATAAAACTCTATGATGAGTGAGAACCTACTATCAAAATTAAAATTAAAGATTATGAGTTTCATGCCTTGTGTGATTTGGGTGCTAGTGTCTCCGCTATTCCCAAAACTTTGTGTGATTTACTAGATTTCCGTGACTTTGAAGATTGCTCTCTAAACTTGCATCTTGCGGATTCCACTATTAAAAAGCCTATGGGAAGAATTAATGATGTTCTTATTGTTGCAAATAGGAATTATGTGCCCGTAGATTTTATCGTTCTTGATATAGATTGCAATTCTTCATGTCCTATTATTCTTGGTAGACCTTTCCTTAGAACGATTGGTGCGATTATTGATATGAAGGAAGGGAATATTAGATTCCAATTTCCCTTGAGAAAGGGTATGGAACACTTCCCTATAAATAAAATAAAATTACCATATGAATCTATCATGAGAGCCACTTATGGATTGCCTACCAAAGATGGCAAAACTTAGATCTATCTTCACTTTTATGCCTAGCTAGGGGCGTTAAACGATAGCGCTTGTTGGGAGGCAACCCAATTTTATTTTGTGTTTTTTGTTTTTGCTTCTGTTTAGGAATAAATAGTCCATCTACTTTCTGTTTATATGTGGTTTTATCTTTTAATTAGTGTTTGTGCCAAGTAGAACCTATAGAATAAGCTATGATGATAGTTGATTTGATTCTGCTGAAAAACAGAAACTTTGCGCTCACGAGAAAAAAAATCAATAACTCAAAGGAACGATATTTTGCATTGATTCTTTTTGCTGCTGATCAACAAACAAAATGTCCAGTACGTACTATTTTGGTAGAATTTTTAGAGTTCCAGAAGTTTGCGTTAGTTACAGATTGCTACAGACTGTTCTGTTTTTGACAGATTCTGTTTTTCGTGTGTTGTTTGCTTATTTCAATGCATCTATGGCTAATAAATTAGTTTATAAACCATAAGGAAGTTGGAATACAGTAGGTTTAACACCAATATAAATAAATAATGAGTTCATTACAGTAACTTAAAGTAGTCTTTTGTTTTCTTTCACTAACGGAGCTCACGAGATTTCTATTGAGTTTTGTGTTGTGAAGTTTTCAAGTTTTGGGTGAATTCTTTTGATGGATTATGGAACAAAGAGTGGCAAGAGCCTAAGCTTGGGGATGCCCATGTCACCCCCAAGATAATCCAAGGACACCAAAAAGTCAAAGCTTGGGGATGCCCCGGAAGGCATCCCCTCTTTCGTCTACTTCCATCGGTAATTTACTTGGAGCTATATTTTTATTCACCACATGTCATGTGTTTTGCTTGGAGCGTCTTGTATTATTTGCGTCTTTGCTTGTTAGTTTACCACAATCATCCTTGATGTACACACCTTTTGAGAGAGCCATACATGATTTAGAATTTGCTAGAATACTCTATGTGCTTCACTTATATCTTTTGAGCTTGATAGTTTTGCTCATAGTGCTTCACTTATATCTTTTGAGCGTAATAATTTTTGCTCTAGTGCTTCACTTAGATATTTTAGAGCACGGTGATGGATTTGTTTTAAAGAAAATATTGATCTCTCATGCTTCACTTAGATTATTTTGAGAGTCGTTAATAGCATGGTAATTTGCTTAATGTTAATATACTTGTTATTCAAGATATGTGAAACTTTCTTTTGAGTGAATTGAATACTAAGATAAGTTTGATGCTTGATAATTGTTTTGAGATATGGAGGTGATAATATCAAAGTCGTGCTAGTTGGGTGATTATGAATTTGAGAAATGCTTGTGTTGAAGTTTGCAAGTTCCGTAGCATGCACGTTTGGTTAAAGTTGTGTAACAAATTTGAAACATGAAGTGTACCTAGCTTGTGCATCCTTATGAGTGGCGGTCGGGGACGAGCGATGGTTTTTTCCTACCAATCTATCCCCCTAGGAGCATGCGCGTAGTACTTGATTTTTGATGACTTCTAAATCTTTGCAATAAGTATATGAGTTCTTTTGACTAATGTTGAGTCCATGGATTATACGCACTCTCACCTTTCCGCCTTTGCTAGCCTCTTCGGTATCGTGCATTGACCTTTCTCACCTTGAGAGTTGGCGCAAACTTTGCCGGTGCATCCAAACCCTGTGATACGATACACTCTATCACACATAAACCTCTTTATATCTCCTCAAAACAGCCACCATACCTACCTATTTATGGCATTTCCATAGCCATTCCGAGATATATTGCCATGCAACTTCCATCATCATCATCATCATCATGACATACATTACTTTTGTCATATTGCCATTGCATGATCATGTAGTTGACGTCGTATTTGTGGCAAGGCCACCATGCATTATTTTCCATACATGTCACTCTTGATTCATTGCACCATCCCGGTACACCGCCGGAGGCATTCATATAGAGTCATATCTTGTTCTAAGTTTCGAGTTGTAATCCTTATGTTGTAATCAATAGAAGTGTGATGATCATCATTATTAGAGCATTGCCCAAAAAAGAAAAAAAAAAGAAAGAAAAAAAAGAAGAAAGGCCAAGAAAAAAAAGAAGGAAAGGCCCCAAAAAAAAGAAAAGAAAAAAGGGCAATGCTACTATCTCTTTTTCCACACTTGTGCTTCAAAGTAGCACCTTGTTCTTCATGTAGTGAGTCTCATATATTGTGCTTCAAAGTAGCACCTTGTTTCTCATGTAGTGAGTCTCATAAGTTTTTTTTATACTACCGGGAATCTTTCATTATAGAACTTGGCTTGTATATTCCTACGATGGGCTTCCTCAAATGCCCTAGGTCTTCATGAGCAAGCGAGTTGGATGCACACCCACTAGTTTTCTTTTGTTGAGCATTCATAGCTCTAGTGCATCCGTTGCATGGCAATCCCTACTTCTCATGTTGACATCAATTGATGGGCATCTCCATAGCCCGTTGGTTATCCTCATCAATGTGAGACTTTCTCTTTTTTTGTCTTCTCCACACAATCCCCATCATCATATTCTATTCCAGCCATAGTGCTATATCCATGGCTCACGCTCATGTATTGCGTGAAGGTTGAAAAAGTTTGAGATTATTTGAGTATGAAACAATTGCTTGGCTTGTCATCGGGGGTATAGAAGTTAGGAACATCTTTGTGTGACGAAAATGAAGCATAGCCTAACTATATGATTTTGTAGGGATGAACTTTCTTTTGCCATGCTATTTTGAGAAGACATGATTACTTTGATTAGTATGCTTGAAGTATTATTATTTTTGTGTCAATATGAAATTTTGTCTTGAATCTTTCGGATCTAAATATTCATATCACAATCAAGAAGATTTACATTGAAATTATGCCAAAGTACCACTCCGCATCAAAAATTCTTTTTTATCATTTAACTACTCGAGGACGAGCAGGAACTAAGCTTGGGGATGCTTGATACGTCTCCAACGTATCTATAATTTTTGATTGCTCCATGCTACTTTATCTACTGTTTTGGACTATATTGGGCTTTATTTTCCACTTCTATATTACTTTTGGGACTAACCTATTAACCGGAGGCCCAGCCCAGAATTGTTGTTTTTTGCCTATTTCAGTATTTCGAAGAAACAGAATATCAAACGGGGTCCAAACGGAATGAAACCTTCGGGAACGTGATTTTCTCACCGAACGTGATCCAGGAGACTTGGACCCTACTCCAAGAAGTGCCAGAGGCGGTCACGAGGATGGAGGGGGCCCCCTGGGTGCGCCCCCTGCCTCGTGGGCCCCCTGTTGCTCCACCGACGTACTCCTTCCTCCTATATATATCTACGTACCTCCGTCATATCAGATACGGAGCCAGAAACCTAATTCCACCGCTGCAACTTTCTGTATCCGCGAGATCCCATCTTGGGGCTTGTTCCGGAGCTCCGCCGGAGAGGGCATCTACCACGCAGGGCTTCTACATCAACACCATAGCCTCTCTGATGAAGTGTGAGTAGTTTACTTCAGACCTTCAGGTCCATAGCTAGTAGCTAGATGGCTTCTTCTCTCTTTTTGGATTTCAATACAATGTTCTCCCCCTCTCTTGTGGAGATCTATTCGATGTAATCTTCTTTTTTGCGGTGTGTTTGTTGAGACCGATGAATTGTGGGTTTATGATCCAGCTTATCTATGAATAATATTTGATTCTTCTCTGAATTCTTTTATGTATTATTGAGTTATCTTTGCAAGTCTCTTCGAATTATCCGTTTGGTTTGTACAACTAGATTGGTAGTTCTTGCAATGGGAGAAGTGTTTAGCTTTGGGTTCAAACTTGCGGTGTCCTTACCTAGTGACAGAAAGGGTTGCAAGGTACGTATTGTATTGTTGACATCGAGGATAACAAGATGGGTTTTTTATCATATTGCATGAATTTATCCCTCTACATCATGTCATCTTGCTTAAGGCATTACTCTGTTTTTAACTTAATACTCTAGATGCATGCTGGATAGGGGTCGATGAGTGGAGTAATAGTAGTAGATGCAGAATCGTTTCGATCTACTTGTTTTGGACGTGATGCCTATATACATGATCATACCTAGATAATCTCATAATTATTCGCTTTTCTATCAATTGCTCAACAGTAATTTGTTCACCCATCGCAGAATACTTATGCTCTTAAGAGAAGCCACTAGTGAAACCTATGGCCCCTGGGTCTATTCTCATCATATCAATCTCCATTACTTTATTACTTGCTTTGTTTTTACTTTAGCTTTTACTTTTTACTTTGCATCTCTATATCAAAAATACCAAAAATATTATTTATCATCTCTATCAGATCTCACCCTCGTAAGTGACCGTGAAGGGATTGACAACCCCTAATCATGTTGGTTGCGAGTAGCTATCATTTTGTGTAGGTACGAGGGACTCGTGCGTGATCTCCTACTGGATTGATACCTTAGTTCTCAAAAAACTGAGGGAAATACTTATGCTAGTTTACTGCATCATCCTCTCCTCTTCGAGGAAATCCAACGCAGTGCTCAAGAGGTAGCAGCGGTCTGCCTAAGAAGGCTGCTTTGTACTTCTGCTGCGAGGGCCGCAGTGTGCTCCTCTGTACGGAGCGAGCGTTCTGTGTTTCCATTGACTGTTATAACCCCACGAGGTCCTGTCATCTTGAGCTTGAGGTATGTGTAGTGTGGTACCGCATTGAATCAAGCAAATGTGGTTCGTCCTAGTAGTGCATGATAGCCACTATGGAAGGGGACGATATCAAAGATTAACTCCTCGCTTCGGAAGTTGTCCGGAGATCCAAAGACTACTTCCAGTGTTATTGAGCCCGTATAACAGGCCTCTACACCTGGAATTACACCTTTGAAGGTGGTTTTGGTGGGTTTGATCCTTGAGGGATCGATGCCCATTTTGTGCACTGTATCCTCATAAAGCAGGTTCAGGCTACTGCCACCGTCCATAAGGACTCGCGTGAGATGGAATCCGTCAATGATGGGGTCGAGAACCAATGCGGCTTAACCGGCATGACAAATACTGGTAGGATGCTCCCTGCGATCGAAAGTGATCGGACAAGACGACCATGGGTTGAACTTTGGGGCGACTGGCTCCATCGCATAGACGTCTCTTAGTGCACGCTTCCGTTCCCGCTTGGGAATGTGGGTGGCATATATCATGTTTACCGTTTTCACTTGGGGAGGAAATTTCTTCTGTCCTCCTGTGTTCGGCGGCCGGGGCTCCTCGTCATCATCGCTATGCAACCCCTTTTCCTTGTTTTCGGCATTCAACTTGCCGGCCTGTTTGAACACCCAACATTCTCTGTTGGTGTGGTTGGCTGGTTTATCGAGGGTGCCGTGAATTTGACACAAGCGATCGAGTATGTGGTCCAGACTAGACGGGCCCGGATTGTTTCTCTTAAATGACTTTTTCCGCTGACCGGGATAAGAGCCACTGAATCCGGCATTGACTGATGTATCTTCGGCGTTGTCGCCATTGTTGCGATGCTTATGTCTGTTGCGTCGTGGCTTGCCGTTGCTATCTCGGGCATCTGAAGTGCCAGGATTTCTTGGTATGATGTTGCTGCGAGCCAGCCAGCTGTCCTCGCCCGCACAAAAGCGGGTCATGAGTGTCATGAGGGCTGCCATGGACTTCGGCTTCTCTTGGCCGAGGTGTCGGGCGAGCGACTCACTGCGGATGTTATGCTTAAATGCCGCTAGGGCTTTGGCATCCAGACAGTCGACGATTTGGTTCTTTTTAGTTAGGAACCGAGTCCAGAATTTCCTGGCTGACTCTTCGGGCTGTTGGGTTATGTGACTTAAGTCATTAGCGTCCGGTGGTCGCACGTAAGTGCCCTAGAAGTTGTCAAGGAATGCGTCCTGCAGGTTCTCCCAACTGCCAACTGAGTTTGCCGGCAGGCTATTTAGTCAATGCCGAGCCGGTCCTTTGAGCTTAAGTGGGAGGTACTTGATGGCATGTAGATCGTCGCCGCGGGCCATGTGAATGTGGAGAAGGAAATCTTCAATCCATACCGTGGGGTCTGTTGTACCATCATATAATTCAATGTTTATGGGTTTAAACCCTTCTGGGAATTCGTGATCCATTACTTCATTAGTGAAGCATAGGGGGTGTGCGACGCCTCTATGCCGGGCTACATCACGACGCAGTTCAAATGAGTCTGGTCTGTTGTATTCGGCCCGGACGGACTTGTTTTTAGTGTATCCGGCGTGACGGTCATCTGCACGCGTTGTGGCGCGCCCCCGTGATCCGTATATCGATCTTGACTGTACTGCTTTATTTTCCAGTACGTCTCGCAGGTCCTGCGTGTAGCCCCGGGCCTTAGTGTTTTTGTTTGATTGGCGATGGGATGCGGGCGGTTGTTCGGACTGATACACTGCTTTGTCTCAGCCGCGAGGTGGCCGGTCAGCCTCGTCCTGCGCTAGTAGTGTAGGCTCTCCTCCTCGAATTGAGGTAGCAACCTGTGCTTCGGGTAACTTTTGGTTGGGCGCTCGAGTCCGTATTCCTTGGCTGCCAGGACCTCAGTCCATCTATTTATTTAGTAGATCTTGATCAGCTTGAAGCTCCTGCTGTTTTTTCTTCAGGCTTTTTGCAGTGGCTATAAGCCGGCACTTGAAGCACTCCTGCTCGACGGGATCCTCAGGCACGATAAATTCTTCGCCGCTGAGGCTCACCTCGTCTTCGGAGAGTGTCATATAATTGTCGTCCTCCAAGTCTCCATCCATTGCCTATTCATCCGGGCTAGCTTGCCCATCCTCCCATCCGGCTTGCTCAGTGCTTGGCTGGGCAGGGTTGTTTTCATCTTCGACATCATCGTCTCTTGTGCGGGTATCATTATTTTTGCTATGGTGGGGCTTAGAGCGGCGCCGATGACGCCGGTGCTTTGATTGCTTCCCCAAGGGATTATCCTCCGTTGCCTCATCGCCATTGTTTTATTTTGGGGTGTCCACCATGTATATATCATATGATGAGGTGGCTGTCCAACGCCGTGTGGGCGGTGGTTCCTGTTCTTCTCCGGCATCATCGTCCATACCGTCGATGTCTTCGGAGTCGAAGTCGAGCACGTCAGTTAAGTCATCGACAGTGGCTATTAAGTGGGTGGTGGGTGGGGAACAAATTTTTCGTCGTCCGCTTCCCACTCAAGCCAGACATAGTTCGACCAAGAGTCTCCTGATAAAGAGAGAGACCTCAATGAATTTAGCACGTCGCCCAGGGGTGAGTACTGAAAGATATTCGTGGAGGTAAACTCCATGATCGGTGCCCAATCAGATTCGATAGGCACGAACGCGCGCGGTTCGGAACCTATGACCGGAGACAAGTCCGAGGGTCCGATGACACAAATCTCTTTGGAGGTGAAGTCTGTGTTCGGCTCCAGCGCCGATGATGTGCGGCCTCCATGGCGGGGTCCATCCACCCGTCCTCGGATGGCGTGATCTGCTCCAGGTTAAGGTTCGGGGCAGCCGCAGGTGCGGTATGCCGAACACCGTCCGATGGCAGATCTATGTCATGCCCATCGTGACTATTCGGCGCTCCTGGCGTGGGCTCGAATCCGTCGAAGATCAAGTTTCCGCGAATGTCGGCGGTGTAGTTCAAGTTTCCAAACCTGACCTGATGGCCAGGGGCGTAGCTGTCGATCTGCTCCAGACGGCCAAGCGAGTTGGCCCGCAGTATGAAGCCGCCGAGTACAAAGATCTGCCCGGGGAGGAAAACCTCACCCTGGACCGCATCATTGCTGATGATTGAAGGATCCATCAAGCCTTATTGTGATGACACAATGGAACTCTCAATTAAAGCACCAACGCCGGTGTCAAAACTGGCGGATCTCGGGTAGGGGGTCCCGAACTGTGCGTCAAAGGCTAATGGTAACAGGAGGCGGGGGACACGATGTTTACCCAGGTTCGGGCCCTCTCGATGGAGGTAATACCCTACTTCCTACTTGATTGATCTTGATGATATGAGTATTACAAGAGTTGATCTACCACGAGATCGTAGAGGCTTGATTTCTACTACACAACCTTCTTCTTGTAGACGTTGTTGGGCCTGCAAGTGCACATGTTTGTAGGACAGTAGCAAATTTCCCTCAAGTGGATGACCTAAGGTTTATCAATCCGTGGGAGGCATAGGATGAAGATGGTCTCTCTCAAGCAACCCTGCAACCAAATAGCAAAGAGTCTTTTGTGTCCCCAACACACCCAATACAATGGTAAATTGTATAGGTGCACTAGTTCGGCGAAGAGATGGTGATACAAGTGCAATATGGATGGCAAATAAAGGTATTTGTAATCTGAAATTATAAAAACAGCAGGGTAGCAAGCGATAAAAGTGAGCGTAAATGGTATTGCAATGATAGGAAACAAGGCCTAAGGTTCATACTTTCACCAGTGCAAGTTCTCTCAACAATAATAACATAGATAGATCATATAAAAATCCCTCAACATGCAACAAAGAGTCACTCCAAAGACACTAATAGCGGAGAACAAACAAAGAGATTATGGTAGGGTACGAAACCACCTCAAAGTTATCCTTTCTGTTCTATCTATTCAAGAGTTCATAGTAAAATAACGTGAAGCTATTCTTTCCGCTCAATCTATCATAGAGTTCATACTAGAATAACATCTTAAGACACAAATCAACCAAAACCCTAAGGTCACCTAGATACTCCATTGTCACCTCAAGTATCCATGGGCATGATTATATGATATGCATCACACAATCTCAGATTCATTTATTCAACCAACACAACGAACTTCAAAGAGTGCCCCAAAGTTTCGACCGGAGAGTCAAGACGAAAATGTGTGTCAACCCCTATGCATAGGTTCATGGGAGGAACCCGCAAGTTGGTCACCAAAGCATACATCAAGTGGCACATGATATCCCATTGTCACCACAGATAATCACGGCAAGACATACATCATGTGTTCTCAAATCATTAAAGACTCAATCCGATAAGATAACTTCAAAGGGGAAACTCAATTCATCACAAGAGAGTAGAGGGGGAGAAACATCATAAGATTCAACTATAATAGCAAAGCTCAGGATACATCAAGATCGTGTCATAGAGGGAAGACGAGAGAGAACACGAGAGAGAGAGAGAGATCAAACACATAGCTACTGGTACATACCCTCAGCCCCGAGGGTGAACTACTCCCTCCTCGTCATGGAGATCGCCGGGATGATGTTGATGGCCACCGGTGAGGGATCCCCCCTCCGACAGGGTGCCGGAACGGGCTCCCGAGAGGTTTTTGGTGGCTACACAGGCTTGCGGCGGCGGAATTCCCGATCTATCTTGATATTCGATGTTTTTAGGGTACGTAGGCTTATATAGGTGAAAGAAGTCGGTCAGGGGAGCCTCGAGGGGCTCACGAGAGGGTAGGGCACAGCCAGCGGGGGTGGGCGCGCCCCCTGTCTCGTGGCTTCCTCGATGACCCCCCTGAAGGAAATATGCCCTAGAGGCAATAATAAAGTCATTATTTATTTCCTTATATCATGATAAATATTTATTATTCATGCTAGAATTGTATTAACCGGAAACATAATACATGTGTGAATACATAGACAAACATAGTGTCACTAGTATGCCTCTACTTGACTAGCTCGTTTATCAAAGATGGTTATGTTTCCTATCCATGGACAAAAGAGTTGTCATTTGATTAACAGGATCACATCATTAGGAGAATGATGTGATTGACTTGACCCATTTCGTTAGCTTAGCACTTGATCGTTTAGTATGTTGCTATTGCTTTCTTCATGACTTATACATGTTCCTATGACTATGAGATTATGAAACTCCCGTTTACTGGAGGAATACTTTGTGTGCTACCAAACGTCACAACATAACTGGGTGATTATAAAGGAGCTCTATAGGTGTCTCCAAAGGTACATGTTGGGTTGGCGTATTTCGAGATTAGGATTTGTCACTACGATTGTCGGAGAGGTATCTCTGGGCCCTCTCGGTAGTGCACATCACTTAAGCCTTGCTAGCATTGCAACTAATGAGTTAGTTGTGAGATGATGTATTATGGAACGAGTAAAGAGACTTGCCGGTAACAAGATTGAACTAGGTATTGAGATACCGACGATCAAATCTCGGGCAAGTAACATACCGATGACAAAGGGAACAACGTATGTTGTTATGCGGTCTGACCGATAAAGATCTTCGTAGAATATGTGGGAGCCAATATGAGCATCCAAGTTCCGCTATTGGTTATTGACCGGAGACGTGTCTCGGTCATGTCTACATTGTTCTCGAACCCGTAGGGTCCGCACGCTTAAAGTTACGATGATAGTTTCATTATGAGTTTATATGTTTTGATGTACCGAAGGTTGTTCGCAGTCCCGGATGTGATCACGAACATGACGAGGATTCTCGAAATGGTCGAGACATGAAGATTGATATATTGGAAGCCTATGTTTGGACATCAGAAGTGTTCCGGGTGAAATCGGCATTTTATCGGAGTCCCGGGAGGTTACCGGAACTCCCCGGTAACTTAATGGGCCTTAATGGGCCTAGTGGAGGAAGAGGAGAGGAGGCAAAGGGGCAGCCGCGCTCCCCTTCCCCCCAAGTCCGAATTGGACAAGGAGGGAGGCGGCGCCCCCCTTTCCTTTCCCCTCTCTCTCTCCTTCCCCCCAAGTCCTAGTCCAACATGGAAAAGGGGGGGAGTCCTACTCCCGGTGGGAGTAGGACTCCTCCTGGCGCGCCCTCCTCCTGGCCGGCCGCACCCCCCGTTGCACCTTTATATACGGGGGCGGGGGGGGGGGGGGCACCCTAGAGACACAACAATTGATCCTTGAGATCTCTTAGCCGTGTGCGGTGCCCCCCTCCACCATAGTCCTCGATAATATTGTAGCGGTGCTTAGGCGAAGCCCTGCGACGGTAGAACATCAAGATCGTCACCATGCCGTCGTGCTGACGGAACTCTTCCCCGACACTTTGCTGGATCGGAGTCCGGGGATCGTCATCGAGATGAACGTGTGCTAGAACTTGGAGGTGCCGTAGTTTCGGTGCTTGATCGGTCGGGCCGTGAAGACATACGACTACATCAACCGCGTTGTTATAACGCTTCCGCTTTCGGTCTACGAGGGTACGTGGATACACTCTCCCCTCTCATTTCTATGCATCACCATGATCTTGCGTGTGCGTAGGAATTTTTTTGAAATTACTACGTTCCCCAACAGTGGCATCTGAGCCTAGGTTTTATGCATTGATGTTATATGCACGAGTAGAACACAAGTGAGTTGTGGGCGATACAAGTCATACTGCTTACCAGCATGTCATACTTTGGTTCAGCGGTATTGTTGGATGAAGCGGCCCGGACCAACATTACGCGTACGCTTACGCGAGACTGGTTCTAGCGACGTGCTTTGCACACAGGTGGCTGGCAGGTGTCAGTTTCTCCAACTTTAGTTGAACCGAGTGTGGCTACGCCCGGTCCTTCAGAAGGTTAAAATAGCACTAACTTGACGAACTATCGTTGTGGTTTTGATGCGTAGGTAAGAACGGTTCTTGCTCAGCCCATAGCAGCCACGTAAAACTTGCAACAACAAAGTAGAGGACATCTAACTTGTTTTTGCAGGGCATGTTGTGATGTGATATGGTCAAGATGTGATGAGATATAAGTTGTTGTATGAGATGATCATGTTTTGTTGAAGTTATCGGCAACTGGCAGAAGCCCTATGGTTGTCTCTTTGTTGCATAAGATGCAAGTGCCAAATAATTGCTTTACTTTATCGCTATACGATAGCAATAGTTGCAAGAGCAATAGTTGGCGAGACGACCATGTGATGACACATTGATATAGATCAAGATGATGAAGATCATGGTGTCATGCCGGTGACGATAGAGATCATGACAGTACTTTGGAGATGGAGATCAAAGGTGCAAGATGATCATGGCCATATCATGTCACATATTTTGATTGCATATGATGTTTATCTATTATACATCTTATTTTGCTTAGTTCGGCGGTAGCATTTTAAGATGATCTCTCACTAATTATCAAGAAGTGTTCTCCCTGAGTATGCACCGTTGCGAAAGTTCTTCGTGCTGAGACACCACGTGATGATCGGGTGTGATAGGCTCTACGTTCAAATACAACGGGTGAAAAACAGTTGCACACGCGGAATACTCAGGTTAAACTTGACGAGCCTAGCATATAACAGATATGGCCTCGGAACACGGAGACCGAAAGGTCGAGCGTGAATCATATAGTAGATATGATCAACATAGTGATGTTCACCATTGAAACTACTCCATCAAACGTGATGATCGGACATGGTTTAGTTGATTTGGATCACGTGATCACTTAGAAGATTAGAGGGATGTCTATCTAAGTGGGAGTTCTTAAGTAATATGATTAATTGAACTTTAATTTATCATGAACTTAGTCCTGGTAGTATTTTGCAAATTATGTTGTAGATCAATAGCTCGCGTTGTTGCTTCCCTATGTTTTATATGTGTTCCTAGAGAAAACTAAGTTGAAAGATGTTAGTAGCAATGATGTGGATTCAATCCGTGATCTGAGGATTATCCTCATTGTTGCACAGAAAAATTATGTCCTTGATGCACCGCTAGATGACAAACCTATTGCAGGAGCAGATGCAGACATTATGAACGTTTGGCTTGCTCAGTGTGATGACTACTTGATAGTTTAGTGCACCATGCTTAACAGCTTAGAATCGGGACTTCAAAGACGTTTCTGAATGTCATGGACCATATGAGATGTTCCAGGAGTTGAAGTTAATATTTCAAGAAAATACCCGAGTTAAGAGATATGAAGTCTCCAACAAGTTCTATAGCTAAAAAGATGGAGGAGAATTGCTCAACTAGTGAGCAAGTGCTTAGATTGTCTGAGTACTAACAATCGCTTGAATCAAGTGGGAGTTAATCTTTGAGATAAGATAGTGATTGGCAGAGTTCTCTAGTCACCATCACCAAGTTACTGGAACTTCGTGATGAACTATAATGCAAGGGATGACGAAAATGATTCCCGAGCTCTTCGCGATGCTGAAATCGACGAAGGTAGAAATCAATAAAAGAGCATCAAGTGTTGATGATTGACAAGATCACTAGTTTCAAGAAAAGGGCGAAGGGAAAGAAAGGGAACTTCAAGCAGAATGGCAAGCAAGTTGTCACTCCCGCGAAGAAGCCCAAAGCTGGACCAAAGCCTGAAACAGAGTGATTATACTACAAAGGAAATGGTCACTGGAAGCGGAAATGCCCTGAATATTTGGTGGATAAGAAGGATGGCAAAGTGAACAAGGGTATATTTGATATACAGGTTATTGATGTGTACCTTACTAGTGTTTATAGTAGCCCCTGAGTATTTGATACTTGTTCGGTTGCTAAAAATTAATAACTCGAAACAGGAGTTACAGAATAAAGAGAGACTAGTTGAGGGTGAAGTGACGATGTGTATTGGAATCGGTTCCAAGATAGATATGATCATCATCGCACACTCCCTATACTTTCGGGATTAGTGTTAAACCTAAATAAATGTTATTTGGCGTTTGCGTTGAGCATGAATATGATTTGATCATGTTTATTTCAATATGATTATTCATTTAAAGTCAGAGAATAATTGTTGTTCTATTTACATGAATAAAACCTTCAATGGTCA
The DNA here is from genome assembly GCF_002162155.2 of Triticum dicoccoides. Taxonomy (NCBI): domain Eukaryota; kingdom Viridiplantae; phylum Streptophyta; class Magnoliopsida; order Poales; family Poaceae; genus Triticum; species Triticum dicoccoides. Next base: position 688,009,878 of record NC_041393.1, read on the forward strand.
TACACCCAATGAAAATAGTTTGTTGGATCTCGATCGTAGTGATACACATATTCATAATATTGATGTCAAAAGATGCAAAGTTGATAATGATAGTGCAACTTATTTGTGGCACTGCCGTTTAGGTCATATCGGTATAAAGCGCATGAAGAAACTCCATGCTGATGGGTTTTTGGAATCACTTGATTATGAATCATTTGATGCTTGCGAACCGTGCCTTTTTGGGCAAGATGACTAAAACTCCGTTCTTCGGAACAATGGAACGACATACTGACTTGTTGGAAATAATACATACTGATGTATGCAGACCAATGAGTACTAAGGCTTGTGGCGAGTATCGTTATTTTCTGACCTTCACAGATGATTTGAGCAGATATGGGCATATCTACTTGATGAAACATAAGTCTGAAATAGTTGAAAGGTTCAAAGGATTTCAGAGTTTAGTGGAAAATCACCGTAACAAGAAAATAAAGTTTCTGCGATCTGATCGTGGAGATGAATATTTGAGTTACGAGTTTGGCCTTCAGTTAAAATAATGTGGAATAGTTTCACAAACTCATGCCACCTGGAACACCACAGCGTAACGGTGTGTCCGAACGTCATAACCGCACTTTATTGGATATTGTGTGACCTATGATGTCTCTTATCGGTTTACCACTATCGTTTTGGGGTTATGCATTAGGGACAGTTGCATTCACTTTAAATAGGGCACCATCGAAATCCGTTGAGACGATGGCTTATGAACTGTGGTTTGGCAAGAAACCAAAGTTGTCGTTTGTTAAAGTTTGGGGCTGTGATGCTTATGTGAAAAAGTTTCAACCTGATAAGCTCGAACCTAAATCGGAGAAGTGCATCTTCATAGAATACCCAAAGGAAACTGTTGGGTACACCTTCTATAACTGATCCGAAAGCAAGATATTCATTGCTAAGATGGATCCTTTCTAGAGAAGGAGTTTTCTCTCAAAAGAAGTGAGTGCGAGGAAAGTAGAGCTTGATAAGGTAATTGTACCTTCTCCCGAATTGGAAAGTAGTTCATCACAGAAATCAGTTCCTGTGATTCCTACACCAATTAGTGAGGAAGCTAATGATGATGATCATGAAGCTTCAGATCAAGTTACTACCGAACCTCGTAGGTCTTACAGAATAAGATCCTGTTCTAGAAGTCATGTTACTAGACCATGATGAACCTATGAACTATGGGGAAGCGATGATGAGCCCAGATTCCGCGAAATGGCTTGAGGCCATAAAATCTAAGATAGGATCCATATATAAGAACAAAGTGTGGACTTTGGTTGACCTTCTCAATGATCAGCAAGTCAAGTTAAATAAATGGATCTTCAAGAGGAAGACAAACACTGATAGTAGTGTTACTATCTACAAAGCTCGACTTGTTGCAAAAGGTTTTCGACAAGTTCAAGGTGTTGAATACGATGAGATTTTCTCACTCATATCGATGCTTAAGTCTGTCCGAATCATGTTAGCAATTGCCACATTTTATGAAATCTGGCAAATGGGTGTCAAAACTACATTCCTTAATGGATTTCTTAAAGAAGTGTTGTATATGATACCACCAGAAGGTTTTGTCAATCCTAAAGGTGCTAACAAAATGTGCAAGCTCCAGCGATCCATCAATGGACTGGTGCAAGCATCTCGGAGTTGGAATATACGCTTTGATGAATTGATCAAAGCATGTGGTTTTATACAGACTTTTGGAAAGGCCTGTATTTACAAGAAAGTGAGTGGGAGCACTACTGCCTTTCTGATAAGTATATGTGAATGACATATTATTGATCGGAAATGATGTAGAATTTTCTGGAAAGCATAAAGGAATGTTTGAAAGGAGTTTCTCAAAGAAAGATCTCAGTAAAAATACTTACATATTGAGCATCAAGATCTATTGAGACAGATCAAGACTCTTGATAAGATTTTCAATGAGTACATACCTTGACAAGATTTTGAAGTAGTTCAAAATGGAACAGTCAAAGAAAGAGTTCTTGCATGTGTTGCAAAGGTATGAAATTGAGTAAGACTCAAATCCCGAACAAGGCAGAAAATAGAAAGAGAATGAAAGTCATTCCCTATGCATCAGTCATAGGTTCTATAAAAGTATGCCATGCTATGGACCAGACCTATTGTATACTCTGCCCTGGTTTGGCAAGGGAGTACAATAGTGATCTAGGAGTAGATCACTGGACAATGGTCAAAATTATCCTTAGTAGAATAAGGATATGTTTCTCGATTATGGAGGTGATAAAAGAGTTCGTGTAAAGAGTTACATCGATGCAAGCTTTTACACCGATCCAGATGACTCTAAATCTCAATGTGGATACATATTGAAAGTGGGAGCAATTAGCTAGAGTAGCTCCGTGCAAAGCATTGTAGACATAGAATATTTGCAAAATACATACGACTCTGTAATATGACAGACCCGTTGACTAAACTTCTCTCACGAGCAAAACATGATCATACCTTAGTACTCTTTGGGTGTTAATCGCATAGCGATGTGAACTAGATTATTGACTCTAGTAAACCCTTTGGGTGTTGATCACATGACGATGTGAACTATGGGTATTAATCACATACAGATGTTAATATTGATGTTGAATCACATGCTGATGTGAACTAGATTATTGACTCTAGTGCAAGTGGGAGACTGAAGGAAATATGCCCTAGAGGCAATAATAAAGTTATTATTTATTTCCTTATATCATGATAAATGTTTATTATTCATGCTAGAATTGTATTAACCGGAAACATAATACATGTGTGAATACATAGACAAACATAGTGTCACTAGTATGCCTCTACTTGACTAGCTCATTTATAAAAGATGGTTATGCTTCCTAGCCATGGAAAAAAGAGTTGTCATTTGATTAACGGGATCACATCATTAGGAGAATGATGTGATTGACTTGACCCATTCCGTTAGCTTAGCACTTGATCGTTTAGTATGTTGCTATTGCTTTCTTCATGACTTATACATGTTCCTATGACTATGAGATTATGCAACTACCGTTTACCGGAGGAACACTTTGTGTGCTACCAAACGTCACAACATAACTGGGTGATTATAAAGGAGCTCTACAGGTGTCTCCAAAGGTACATGTTGGGTTGGCATATTTCGAGATTAGGATTTGTCTCTCCGATTGTCGGAGAGGTATCTCTGGGCCCTCTCGGTAATGCACATCACTTAAGCCTTGCAAGCATTGCAACTAATGAGTTAGTTCTGAGATGATGTATTACAGAACGAGTAAAGAGACTTGCCGGTAACAAGATTGAACTAGGTATTGAGATACCGACGATCGAATCTCGGGCAAGTAACATACCGATGACAAAGGGAACAACGTATGTTGTTATACGGTCTGACCGATAAAGATCTTCGTAGAATATGTGGGAGCCAATATGAGCATCCAGGTTCCGCTATTGGTTATTGACCGGAGACGTGTCCCGGTCATGTCTACATTGTTCTCGAACCCATAGGGTCCGCACGCTTAAAGTTACGATGACAGTTTCATTATGAGTTTATATGTTTTGATGTACCGAAGGTTGTTCGGAGTCCCGGATGTGATCACGGACATGAAGAGGAGTCTCGAAATGGTCGAGACATGAAGATTGATATATTGGAAGCCTATGTTTGGACATCGGAAGTGTTCCGGGTGAAATCGGCATTTTACCGGAGTACCGGGAGGTTACCGGAACCCCCCGGTAACTTAATGGGCCTTAATGTGCCTAGTGGAGGAAGAGGAGAGGAGGCCAAGGGGCAGCCGTGCACCCCTCCCCCCCAAGTCCGAATTGGACAAGGAGGGGGGCGGCGCCCCCCCTTTCCTTTCCCCTCTCTCTCTCCTTCCCCCAAGTCCTAGTCCAACATGGAAAAGGGGGGGAGTCCTACTCCCGGTGGGAGTAGGACTCCTCCTGGCGCACCCTCCTCCTGGCCGGCC
>NC_041393.1:688014051-688102071 GCF_002162155.2 Triticum dicoccoides
TGCTCCTTTATATGCGGGGGCGGGGGGGGGGGGCACCCCAGAGACACAACAATTGATCCTTGAGATCTCTTAGCCATGTGCGGTGCCACCCTCCACCATAGTCCTCGATAATATTGTAGCGGTGCTTAGGCGAAGCCCTGCGATGGTAGAACATCAAGATCGTCACCACACCGTCGTGCTGACGGAACTCTTCCCCGACACTTTGCTGGATCGGAGTCCGGGGATCGTCATCGAGCTGAACGTGTGTTAGAACTCGGAGGTGCCATAGTTTCGGTGCTTGATCAGTCGGGCCGTGAAGACATACGACTACATCAACTGCGTTGTTATAACGCTTCCGCTTTCGGTCTACGAGGGTACGTGGACACACTCTCCCTCTCGTTGCTATGCATCACCATGATCTTGCGTGTGCGTAGGAATTTTTTTGAAATTACTACATTCCCCAACACCCCCGGCTTGCACTCCAAGTCTCCTGGATCATAATCTTTCCAAAAATCACACTGCCGAAGGTTTCATTCCGTTTGGACTCCGTTTGATATTCCTTTTTCTTCAAAATACTGAAACAGGCAATAAAACAGCAATATGGGCTGGACCTCCGGTTAATAGGTTAGTCCCAAAAGTAATATAAGAGTGTATAATAAAGCCCGTAATCATTCAAAACAGATAATAAAATAGCATGAATGCTTCATAAATTATAGATACGTTGGAGTCATATCAGCATCCCCAAGCTTAATTCCTGCTCGTCCTCGAGTAGGTAAATGATAAAAGAAAGAATTTATGAAGTGTGAATGCTAGCCGGTGCATAAGTTTGATCAATGATAATTTCAATCACCTTTTCTAGCATCATTATATGTCATAACAGTAGTTCATCTCATAAAACTTTTCATAATAAAGTAATAAGCTATTCACATGTCAAAGCATAGACCATAAACTTTCTTGAAAACTAGCAAACTTCATTCTTAGTCATCAAACAATTGCAATTCATCTTATTTTCAGGAAGGGTCTATGTCAGAGCTTTGATTTAGCAAACTCCACATACTCAACTATCATATAGTCTTCTACAATTTCTAACACTCACGCAATACTTGTGGTTATGGAGTTTTAATCAGACACAGAAAGATAGGGGCTTACAATGTTGCCTCCAAATGCATTCACCTTTGGGTGATGTCAACAATAATAGTTCATGCTAACTTACATCCAATTGGATATATATATCAGGATCACCTCAACACAAAGTGCTTGCCAAAGGATAAAATGAAAAAGGGAAAGGTGAAGATCACCTTGACTCTTGCATAAAGTAAAAGACGTAAAGTAAAAGATAGGCCCTTCGCAGAGGGAAGCAAGGATTTGCAGAGGTGCCAGAGCTCGATTTTGAAATAGAGATAAATAATTTTGAGACATATGATCTCATTGTCAACATAACAACCAAGAGTTCCCAATATCTTCCATACTACATACATTATAGGCGGTTCCCAAACAGAATGGTAAATTTTTTTACTCCCCCTCCACCAACAATCACACTCCACGGCCATCCGAAACAACGGGGTACCATCCATATACCAACAACATTCCTAGGGGAGTTTTGTTTGCAATTATTTTTGATTTGATTTTGATCTTTTTGGTCATGGTACTGGGCATCCTGGTTACCGCCACTTTCTCGTGAATGAGGAGCGGAGTCCACTCCTCTTGAGAATAACCCACCTAGCATGGAAGACACTGACAACCCCTAGTTGCTACATGAGCAATCCGGGCATACAAAACAGATTATAATTTGAAGGTTTAGAGTTTGGCACATGCAAATTTACTTGGAACGGCAGGTAAATACCGCATATAGGTAGGTATGGTGGACACTCATGGCAAAAACTGGGTTTAAGGATATTGGATGCACAAGGAGTATTCCCACTTAGTACAGATATTTAGGCTAGCAAGGGGAGAAAGGCAAGCTCAACATGTTTGAATGATCCTTGACAATATACTTTAACTGAGATGTGAGAAAACATAACCCATTACATTGTCTTCCTTGTCCAACATCAACTCTTTAGCATGTCATACTTAATGAGTGCTCACAATTATAAAAGATGTCTATGATAATATATTTATATGTGAAATCTCTCTTCCTTCAATATTCTTTCATGAATTGTTCAAATGACCAATATAATGCTTGCGAACCGCCAATAAATTACTACCTCTACTTCTTAGATGTGAAGTCATTACTCCCCATGGGATAAGCAAATGAAACATATATAATTTAAGATTTATGACATTCAACTCATTCCACCATTTACTCATTGGATATAAGTGAAGCACAAGAGTAAATGAAAAACTACTCCAAAAAGATATAAGTGAAGACTAATGAGTAGCTAAATAATTATGCAACTATGTGAAGACTCTCTCTCATTTAATAATTTCAGATCTTGGTATCTTATGCAAACAGCAAGCAAAGCAAAACAAAATGACATTGCAAGGATAGCACAACTGATGTGAAGAAGCAAAAACTTAGGTTCAACCGATACTAACCGATAATTGTTAAAGAAGAAAGTGCCTACCGGAGCATCCCCAAGCTTAGATGCTTGAGACTTCTTGAAATATTATCTTGGGGTGCCTTGGGTATCCCCAAGCTTGAACTTTTATGTCTCCTTAATTCCTTTTACATCATGGTTTCTCTTCTTTTTATCAAAGGCTTCATCCACAACAAACTCAACAAGAACTCATGAGATTGGTTAGTATAAACCAATGCAAAACCTTATCATTCTCTACTGTAACAAATTACTAACATTATTATTCAACATTGAATACTAAATGTCTCTGCATATTTAATACTCTTATCCTCAAATAGAATCATTAAACAAGCAAGCATATGCAAACAATGCAAACATAACAGCAATCTGCCAAAACAGTATAGTCTGTAAAGAATGCAAGATTAATCATACTATCCTAACTCCAAAAATTATAAAACAAATACTACACTGTAAAATATTTATCATATCTCATTATGCAAAAAGATTCAACATTATATCACTCTCTGACTTTTCTAGGGAATTTTTGCAACAGCGGTAAACTTTCTGTTTTCAAACAGCAACATGTATACTAGCAAAATAAGCATGGTAAAGGCTATCCTTGACATTTTTATTGAAAATAAAGATGAAAAACATTATCCTAAATAACAGCAAGCAAATACTAACAAAATAAAATGACGCTCCAGGAAAAACACATATCATGTGTCGAATAAAAATATAGCTCCAAGTAAAGTTACCGATGAACGAAGACGAAAGAGGGGATGCCTTCCGGGGCATCCCCAAGCTTCTTGGTTGTCCTTGAATATTACCTTGGGGTGCCTTGGTCATCCGCAAGATTAGGCTCTTTCCATTCCTTATTCCATAGTCCATCGAATCTTTACCCAAAACTTGAAAACTTCAACCACACAAAACTCAAAACAAAACTCGTAAGCTCCGTTAGTATAAGAAAACAAACCGCCACTTTAAGGTACTGTAATGAACTCACTCTAAATTAATATTGGTGTTAATACTACTGTATTCCAACTTATCTATGGTTCATACCCTCTGATACTACTCATAGATTCATCAAAATAAGCAAACAACACAATGAAAACAGAATCTGTTAAAAACAGAACAGTCTGTAGTAATCTGTATCAAACGTATACTTCTGGAACCCCAAAAATTATGAAATAAATTGGTGGACCTGAGGAATTTGTCTATTAATCATCTTCAAAAATAATCAACCTAAAATAACTCTCCTGTAAAGAATGGAAGCTAATCTCGTGAGCGCTAAAGTTTCTGTTTTTTACAGCAAGATCATAAAGACTTCACCCAAGTCTTCCCAAAGGTCCTACTTGGCACAAACACTAATTAAAACATGAAACCACATCTAACCAGAGGCTATATTATTTATTTATTACTAAACAGGAACAAAAAGCAAGGAACAAAAATAAATTGGGTTGCCTCCCAACAAGCGCTATCGTTTAGCGCCCCTAGCTAGGCATGATGAAATGATGCTCACATAAAAGATAAGAATTGAAACATAAAGAGAGCATCATGAAGAATATGACTAGCACATTTAAGTCTAACCCACTTCCTATGCATAGAGATTTTGTGAGCAAACCACTTATGGGAACAATAATCAATTAGCATAGGAAGGTAAAACAAGCATAGCTTCAAAATTTTCAACACATAGAGAGGAAGCTTGATATTATTGCAATTCCTACAAGCATATGTTCCTCTCTCATAATAATTTTCAGTAGCATCATGAATGAATTCAACAATATAACCAGCACCTAAAACATTCTTTTCATGATCTACAAGCATAGAAAATTTACTACTCTCCACATAAGCAAAATTCTTCTCATCCGGAATGGTAGTGGGAGCAAACTCAACAAAATAATTATCATGTGAGGCATAATCCAATTGAAAACTAAAATCATGATGACAAGTTTCATGGTTATCATTATTCTTAATAGCATACAAGTCATCACAATAATCATCATAAATAGCAACTTTATTCTCATAATCAATTGGAACCTCTTCCGAAATAGTGGAATCATCACTAAATAAAGTTGACACTCTTCCAAATCCACTTTCATATTCATCACAATAAGATTCAATATCCTCCAAAATAGTGGGATCAATACTACCTAAAGTTGACACTCTTCCAAACCCACTTTCATCAATATAATCATCATAAATAGGAGGCATGCTTTCATCATAATAAATATTCTCATCAAAGCTTGGGGGACAAAAAATATCATATTCATCAAACATAGCATCCCCAAGCTTGTGGCTTTGCATATCATTAGCATCATGGGTATTCAAAGAATTCATACTAACAACATTGCAATCATGCTCACCATTCAAAGATTTAGTGCCAAACATTTTATAGATTTCTTATTCTAGCACTTGAGCACAATTTTCCTTACCATCTGTCGGGGAGGCTGATCCACCAACACCTATGGGGACCGGGCCCCTTTTCGGTTCGGAGGGAGGCGGAGGTTGCACAAAGAGCGGATCGAGGCGGTACACGCGAGCGGTTTTTACCCAGCTTCGGGCCGCACGGATGCGTAAAACCCTACTGCTGCTTGTTTGTGTGTATTGAATTCTTGCTCAGGAGCGACGGACGCTACCAGACTGAGCGTGAGAGTGTTCCTGATGTTTCGAATGAGCCGAACCGGCCGAACCCCCTCTACGTTGCGCCTGGGCCTCCTTTTATACTTTCAAGGGGTCACCGACAGGTGGCAACGTAGACTAGAAGGGTAAAAATGGAAAAGGATGCGGTAGGTGCAGCTACCGCTACTGTGGATACAGTGCGCCCTACCTAACTCTGACGGCAGGGGACAAAGTCATTGAATGCCTGTCTGAGTCGCCTAAACAGTGCAAAAAGTGACCGTTAGGAGCGCCACCGTTTGCCACGATGGCCTTCTCTTCATCTCCGCTTGCCACCGCGCACCCCTAGCTGCACAACCTCCTGCCACGTGTGCTTGCGAGAGTCCTAGAGCGACACGTTAGCAGGTGTGCTGGAGCGCGGGCACGAAGTGGGGGTTTCCCGTGGCAAGCTCCTTGCCGCAGTCGTCGTCTTGTCGTGTTTGGGAGCTTGTCGCTCACCGGGCCTTGCCGGGACGCAGGGCGCGTCATGGCAAGCTTTCTTGGTATGCCTTGAGTGGCCTTCCTGGCAAGCTCCTCTTGCCGGGGTCTTGTCTCTTCCCGGCAAGCTCCTCTTGCCGGGGCCTGGGTTGGCCTTCCCGGCAAGCTCCTCTTGCCGGGGCCTTGGTTGGCCTTCCCGGCAAGCTCCTCTTGCCGGGGCCTTGGTTTGAGTACTTTGTTCTTGAATGGTCTTCGAGGGAACCACAGAGGGTCTTGGCGGTCACCCGGCAAGCCTTGCCGCGGGATGCTGCGACTGCCCGTGCACAAGTTCGGGGTACTAGGGTACCCCTACTCTAGTACACCGACAGGAGCCCCCGGGCCTGGGCCATACACGGTGCCGAGCGCTGTTGGGCCAGGCCCAAAACAGTGCACGGGCACGCGCGGCCTAGGTCACGCCGCATATCTCTCCGCTCCCACCGTGCACGCCCAGAACGGCACGCGTCAAACGCGGCGTCGTGGGAGAGATCGTGGGAGGTTGTTTATTTGGAAGGCCGAAACGTCCGCCCCGTCCCTCTTTATAAGCAGGGGAAACAGGGGCATTTCCTCCATCTTCGTCATTCGCTGTTGCAATCTCAGAAACCTCCGCCGCCCTCCTCCGCTTCCAAAGTCGAAAGAGAGCAGCGCTCCGCTCCCGTCGCCGCCGCCACTACCGGCGCCGTCGATCTACCCCACCGCCTTCGCCATGGCTCCGAAGCCCGGAAAGGGGAAGGCCGCGAAAGCTGTGAAGTCGACCAAAGCGCAACGGCTTGAGGCGCTGCGGAAAGAGCGGGCCACCTTCCTCTCCGAGCTCTCCGCAAAGGATCTGAGGGAGTGGTACTATCTCTTCTGGTCGACGGAGACACGGGCGCATCTGCGCACAAAGGTACTCTCCGCCATCAGCTCGCAAGAAGCTCCAGTTGGCGGGTACCCTTTCTTTGCCGTGTTCTTCTACTGCGGGCTCTGCCCGCCATTCTCTGATTTCTTCTTCTCTTGTCGTTGCCAGTCATGTCATGGGAACACTTTATTAGAGGCGCGACAAGTTATTTTTGTAATATAACTCTATCTTAGGCAAAAAATTGCTGTGTTACTTCCTTTACTCGACTCTTGGCTTTGTATGGTTCTGCCCTACGCTTTCTAGGGAAACTTGTCGGTGCAGGCACCCTTGCCGCGAGCGCCGAGTGCGGAACTTCAGCAGCCTGCTGGCGGGGTCGCTACCGACAAGCAACCTTGTCGCAACTAGTTGCAGCTCACTTAAGTTGTTGAGCGGACTCGAAACAAAGTAAGGGTGCTAGCGGCTCACTTAAGTTGCTGAGCGGACTCGAAGCAAAGTAAGGGCGCTAGCAGCTCACTTAAGTTGTTGAGCGGACTCGAAACAAAGTAAGGGCGCAACTAGCTACGAGTTGGTTCCTCCGCGCACAGGTTTTCCATACAAAGCACGGTCGTTCAAGGAAAATAACTCAAAAACTTAAAAAACTGATTGCTCAAGCTTTAGCAACTTAGCTTTTTTGTCGTCTGCTTCCCGGCAAGGAGAAACTTTCTTGAACGGCCTGGTCCACACCATGAAGCCGGCAAGCTTGTTGCCAAGAAGGCTTTTATCTTCAGCAGAGAACTTTGACGTTCTCGATGCCGGCTTCCGGCAAGCTTGTTGCCGAGAAGGCTTTTATCTTCAGCAGAGAACTTTGACATTCTCAATGCTGGCTTCCGGCAAGCTTGTTGCCAGGAAGGCTTTTATCTTCAGCAGAGAACTTTGACATTCTCGATGCCGGCTTCCGGCAAGCTTGTTGCCAGGAAGGCTTTTATCTTCAGCAGAGAACTTTGACGTTCTCGATGCCGGCTTCCGGCAAGCTTGTTGCCAGGAAGGCTTTTATCTTCAGCAGAGAACTTTGACGTTCTCGATGCCGGCTTCCGGCAAGCTTGTTGCCAGGAAGGCTTATGGCGAAGAACTTCGTCGTTCTTGACACCAAGAATATTGGTCCTAAGGGCGTTGCCAGCCCCTGGGCCATAACTGCGTTTAAACATGACAAGTGATTAGCATCTGAAGTGCACTTAACTCGCTTGCGAATTTTGACTTTTGCTGCATATTCCCTATGCCTGCTGGAATGCTTTCCGGTGCATACGATCCAGCCAGTAGCGCTTGAGGGAACGGGCCCTTAGCGGCTATTCGGGAACATCGCCTCCCGGAAAGGTTTACCTTCTTGGTTCTAGCACAACCGCACAAGTTGCCGAGCGGACTCGAGGCAACATGGAGCGCAACTAGCCCCGAGAAGGCTCCTTGGCATGCAAGGTCTTATGCAGAAATCTCAAATAAATAGTGCATGCTATCTTCCTGTTCAACCTCTCTTTGTACGTTCACCCTACACTTTTAGGGAAACTTGCCGGTGCAGGCACCCTTGCCGCGAGCGCCGAGTGCGGAACTTCAGCAGCCTGCTGGCGGGGTCGCTACCGACAAGCAACCTTGTCGCAACTAGTTGCAGCTCACTTAAGTTGTTGAGCGGACTCGAAACAAAGTAAGGGCGCTAGCGGCTCACTTAAGTTGCTGAGCGGAGTCGAAGCAAAGTAAGGGCGCTAGCAGCTCACTTAAGTTGTTGAGCGGACTCGAAACAAAGTAAAGGCGCAACTAGCTACGAGTTGGTTCCTCCGCGCACAAAGGTTTTCCATACAAAGAACGAGATCTCCGAGGCGGATAACCTTATATAGAAAGGAAATATCTAAAATTTCGCATGACTTACCTTTTCTGTTGCCACACTGGCGTCGTTCTTTTGGTCGCCTGCTTCTTAGGAGCCATGGCGATGAAGAACAGCTGAGCCTTGACGTGGACGGAACAGCTGCCGCCCCTACCTGGCGCGCCAGAGATGTCGGGGAGGCTGATCCACCAACACCTATGGGGATCGGGCCCCTTTTCGGTTCGGAGGGAGGCGGAGGTTGCACAAAGAGCGGATCGAGGCGGTACACGTGAGCGGTTTTTACCCAGCTTCGGGCCGCACGGATGCGTAAAACCCTACTGCTGCTTGTTTGTGTGTATTGAATTCTTGCTCAGGAGCGACGGACGCTACCAGACTGAGCGTGAGAGTGTTCTTGATGTTTCGAATGAGCCGAACCGGCCGAACCCCCTCTACGTTGCGCCTGGGCCTCCTTTTATACTTTCAAGGGGTCACCGACAGGTGGCAACGTAGACTAGAAGGGTAAAAATGGAAAAGGATGCGGTAGGTGCAGCTACCGCTACTGTGGATACAGTGCGCCCTACCTAACTCTGACGGCAGGGGACAAAGTCATTGAATGCCTGTCTGAGTCGCCTAAACAGTGCAAAAAGTGACCGTTAGGAGTGCCACTGTTTGCCACGATGGCCTTCTCTTCATCTCCGCTTGCCACCGCACACCCCTAGCTGCACAGCCTCCTGCCACGTGTGCTCCTCTTGCCGGGGTCTTGTCTCTTCCCGGCAAGCTCCTCTTGCCGGGGCCTGGGTTGGCCTTCCTGGCAAGATCCTCTTGCCGGGACCTTGGTTGGCCTTCCCGGCAAGCTCCTCTTGCCGGGGCCTTGGTTTGAGTACTTTGTTCTTGAATGGTCTTCGAGGGAACCACGGAGGGTCTTGGCGGTCACCCAGCAAGCCTTGCCGCGGGATGCTGCGACTGCCCGTGCACAAGTTCGGGGTACTAGGGTACCCCTACTCTAGTACACTGACACCATCATTCTCACGAAAGATATTAAAAAGATGAAACATATGAGACAAACTCAATTCCATTTTTTCAGTTTTCTTTTATAGACTAAACTAGTGATAAAACAAGAAACAAAAAGACCCGGTTGCAAGATCTAAAGATATACCTTCAAGCACTCACCTCCTGGCAACGGCGCCAGAAAAGAGCTTAGTTGACAGGGTGTGAGTGCCGTTTACCTAGCCTCCCCGGCAACGGCGCCAGAAAAGATCTTGATGTCTACTACACAACCTTCTTCTTGTAGACGTTGTTGGGCCTGCAAGTGCACAGGTTTGTAGGACAGTAGCAAATTTCCCTCAAGTGGATGACCTAAGGTTTATCAATCCGTGGGAGGCGTAGGATGAAGATGGTCTCTCTCTCAAGCAACCCTGCAACCAAATAGCAAAGAGTCTCTTGTGTCCCCAACACACCCAATACAATGGTAAATTGTATAGGTGCACTAGTTCGGCGAAGAGATGGTGATACAAGTGCAATATGGATGGTAGATAAAGGTATTTGTAATCTGAAATTATAAAAACAGCAGGGTAGCAAGCGATAAAAGTGAGCGTAAACGGCATTGCAATGATAGGAAACAAGGCCTAAGGTTCATACTTTCACTAGTGCAAGTTCTCTCAACAATAATAACATAGATAGATCATATAACAATCCCTCAACATGCAACAAAGAGTCACTCCAAAGACACTAATAGAGGAGAACAAACAAAGATATTATGGTAGGGTACGAAACCACCTCAAAGTTATCCTTTCTGTTCTATCTATTCAAGAGTTCGTAGTAAAATAACATGAAGCTATTCTTTCCGCTCAATCTATCATAGAGTTCATACTAGAATAACACCTTAAGACACAAATCAACCAAAACCCTAATGTCACCTAGATACTCCATTGTCACCTCAAGTATCCATGGACATGATTATACGATATGCATCACACAATCTCAGATTCATCTATTCAACCAACACAACGTACTTCAAAGAGTGCCCCAAAGTTTTGACCGAAGAGTCAAGATGAAAACGTGTGCCAACCCCTATGCATAGGTTCATGGGCGGAACCTGCAAGTTGGTCACGAAAACATACTTCAAGTGGCACATGATATCCCATTGTCACCACAGATAATCACGGCAAGACATACATCAAGTGTTCTCAAATCATTGAAGACTCGATCCAATAAGATAACTTCAAAGGGGAAACTCAATTCATCACAAGAGAGTAGAGGGGGAGAAACATCATAAGATTCAACTATAATAGCAAGGCTCAGGATACATCAAGATCGTGTCATAGAGGGAACACGAGAGAGAACACGAGAGAGAGAGAGATCAAACACATAGCTACTTGTACATACCCTCAACCCCGAGGGTGAACTACTCCCTCCTCGTCATGGAGATTGCCAGGATGATGATGATGGCCACCGGTGAGGGATCCCCCCCTCTGGCAGGGTGCCGGAACGGGCTCTCGAGAGGTTTTTTGTGGCAGCGGAACTCCCGATCTATCTTGATATTCGATGTTTTTAGGGTACGTAGGCTTATATAGGCGAAAGAAGTTGGTCGAGGGAGCCTCGAGGGGCCCACGAGTGGGTAGGGCGCACCCAGGGGGTGGACGCGCCCCCCTATCTCGTGGCTTCCTTGATGACCCCCCGGCTTGTACTCCAAGTCTCCTGGATCATAATCTTTCCAAAAATCACGTTGCCGAAGGTTTCATTCCGTTTGGACTCTTATTCCTTTTCTTCGAAATACTGAAACAGGCAATAAAACAACAATATGGGCTGGGCCTCTGGTTAATAGGTTAATCCCAAAAGTAATATAAAAGTGTATAATAAAGCCTGTAATCATTCAAAACTGATAATAAAATAGCATGAATGCTTCATAAATTATAGATACGTTGGAGACGTATCAAGGCTAAACCCTAGAAGCTAGCCTATGATTATGATTGTTGTTGTCCTACGGACTAAACCCTCCGGTTTATATAGACATCGGAGGGGGCTAGGGCTACACAGAGTTGGTTACAGAGAAGGAGATCTACACATCTGAATCGCCAAGCTTCCCTTCCACGCAAAGGAGAGTCCCACCTGGACACGGGACGAAGTCTTCAATCTTGTATCTTCATAGTCCAACAGTCCGGCATAAGCATATAGTCCGGCTATCCGAGGACCCCCTAATCCAGGATCCCTCAATAGCCTCCACACAAAATCCAACCGTTACACACTTTTGACCCATCTCGGTGGCACCAATCTGCGTAAAAATATGAACATTAGGAATCTCGGTGGGACTGGCGGGAACAACTTGAAGGGACCGATGTGCAAGGGCTTAGGGCAAACCTCATCTTGGTGGCACTGATTGCATCATCTCGGTGGGACCGAATGCTACCTCTTGAGCATGCGTTGGTTTTCTCTTGAAGAGGAAAGGGTGATGCAACAAAGTAGCGTAAGTATTTCCCTCAGTTTTGATAACCAAGGTATCAATCCAGTAGGAGACGACACACAAGTCACCTAGTACCTGCACAAACAATCAAAAACCCTGCAACCAACGCAAAAGTGAGATTTGATAGAGATAATAAAATAAATATTTTTGGTATTTTTGTTGTATATATTGGAAAGTAAAGATTGCAATTAAAAAGGAACGGCGAAAGAAATTGGCAAGTTGACGGGAAACTAATAGATTCAGTATAATGGAAAAGAGACCCGGGGGCCGTAGGTTTCACTAGTGGCTTCTCTCAAGATAGCATGAATTACGGTGGTTGAACAAATTACTGCCGAGCAATTGATAGAAAAGTGCATAATTATGAAGACATCTAAGGCAATGATTATGAACATAGGCATCACGTCCATGTCAAGTAGACCGAAACGATTCTGCATCTACTACTATTACTCCACACATCGACCGATATCCACCATGCATCTAGAGTATTAACTTCATAAGAACGGAGTAACGCATTAAGCAAGATGACATGATGTAGAGGAATAAACTCAAGCAATATGATATAAACCCCATCTTTTTATCCTCGATGGCAACAATACAATACGTGTCTTGCTGCCCCTACTGTCACTAGGAAAAGACACCGCAAGATTGAACCCAAAGCTAAGCACTTCTCCCATTGCAAGAAAGATCAATCTGGTAGGCCAAATTAAACCGATAATTCGAAGAGACTTGCAAAGATATCAAATCATGCATATAAGAATTCAGAGAAGAACCGAATAATATTCATAGATAATCAAGTTCATAAATCCACAATTCATTGGATCTCGGCAAACACACCGCAAAAGAATATTACATTGAATAGATCTCCAAGAACATCGAGGAGAACTTGGTATTGAGAATCAAAGAGAGAGAAGAAGCCATCTAGCTAATAACTATGGACTCGAAGGTCTATGGTAAACTACTCATGCTTCATCGGAGAGGCAATGGTGTTGATGTAGAAGCCCTCCATGATCGATTCCCCCTCTGGCAGATCGCCGGAAAAGGCTCCAAGATGGGATCTCACGGGTATAGAAGGTTGCAGCGGTGGAAAAGTGATTTCGTGGCTCCCCTTAATGTTTCTAGGGTATAAGAGTATATATAGGCGAAAGAAGTACGTCGGTGGAGCTACGAGGGGCCCATGAGGGTGGGGGTGTGCCTACCCCCTGGGCGCGCCCTCCTGCCTCGTGCACTACAAAAAAATACACTTCCGTGATGACACATGTTTGTCATAGTAGGTCGCGTTTTTTGTCATGCATGTACATCCATGACGATTTTATGACAGAATCAAGATAGTCATACCTGTGCTGTCGTAGAAGTGTTCCATCACATTACCAAAATTATCATCACAGAAGTGTCCACTTCCATGACGATAAATCGCGCGTCACAGAAGTGCTTTCGTCAAGAGTGACCGACACATGGCATCCACCGTAACGGAACACCGTTAAGCTATCGGGTCTGGTTTTGGATCCGATAACCCGTTAACAGCCCCGACCAATGGGGATTTTCCACATGTAAAATCATCATTGGCTGGAGGAAATACGTGTCGGTTCACCATTGGGACAGATGTCACCCACTCACTGGACCGAAGGCGCCTATGATACGTCGACACCTGGCATGGCACAACAGAGGCCCATTCCTGTGAAAAGGCCGGCCCGTTTAACTTGGTCAAAAGGTGGCGGGCCGGCCCACGGAAAGCCTGTTAACGGCCTGTTCGCATATAGCCCATTTACAGCCCGCTAACCCATGGCCCGTTAGGGCCCAATGGAAATCGGCCCAACAACATCATGTGGGCTGTCGAATATAACACCATCTTGTTTCACTTTCGGCCCATGTATGGCCCATGATGTCTTTCGGCCCATATGAGGCCTTCGTATCTTTAGGCCCTTTAGAGGCCCACGGTGACTCTAGCCCATAATGAACAGTAAATTTCTTTGTACCCGTTAACGACCTGTGATTCACATGGGCCGTTTCTAGCCCGTGTTAGCTTTCGGCCTATTGACGGCCCATACGTTCTTGGGCTCCTTTTTGGCCCTCGATTACTCCCGGCCCATTATTGGTTTGTTCCCCTAATGGGCAAAATTCGGCCCATGGCAAGAGTCGGCCCATTTCTGGCCTATTAACCCGTTGCGCTGTTTCCAGCCCGTACTATATTCCGGCCCATTAACGACCCGTTATGCCTGTGAAAGAATTAAGCCTTTGCTATCCTCTGGCCTATTAATGGCCCGTTATCATGCTGGGCCGATACCAATTACGCCTGTTTATGACCCATGTAGACCCATTTATCCTACGGACTGAGGCCCATCGATTCTACGGCCCTGTTGGAGGCCCATTTATCGACGGCCCGTAGGAGACCCATGGATCCTACGACCCATAGCAGGGTCAAGGAGGCCTATTTATCGACGGCCCGTAGGAGACCCATGGATCCTACGGCCCGTAGCAGGTTCAAGGTTATCATGGTTGTCGGTGTACTAGAATAGGGGTACCCTAGTACCCCGAACTTGTGCACGGGCAGTCGCAGCGCCCCGCGGCAAGGGTTTGCCAGGTGACCGCCAAGGTACTCCGTGGCTCCTTTGGAGCCGTTCAAGAACAAAGTATTCAAGTGAAGAAGACAAGGCCCCGGCAAGAGGAGCTTGCTGGGAAGGCCAACCGAGGCATCTCAAGGAACTTGCCGCGACGCGCCACGCGTCCCGGTAAGGCTCGGCGAGCGACAAGCTTCCGGGCGCGACAAGACCACGACCGCGGCAAGACGCTTGCCACGGCAAGCGGCCACTCTGCGCCCACCCTCCAGCGCATCCACCAACGTGTTGCCCTGGGGGCCTTTCCAGACGCGCGTGGCGGAAGGCTGTGCAGCCAGCGGTAAGCGGTGGCATGCGATGCTGACAAGATCACCATCGTGGCGGACGGTGGCACCCCTGGCGGTCCTTTTCTACACTGTTAGGGCGACACAGACAGGCATTTAATGCCCTTGTCCCCTGCCGTCAGGGTTAGGTAGAAAGCACTGTACAAATAACTTTACCAACCACCTCTCTTTTTACATTTTTACCCTCCTCTTCGTTGCCACCTGTCGGTGACCCCTTGTGCATATAAAAGGAGGCCCATGCGCTACGTAGGGGGGGGGGGTCGGAAGGTTCGGTTCGTCTAGTTCGAGGCTCGGATCATTTCGAAGCCAGAAACACTTAGCTCTCTAGAGCAAGAACACAATACAATCAGAAAAGCAGCAGTAGGAGTATTATCTCTCCGGAGAGCTCCGAAGCTGGGTAAACTGCTCGTGTGCCTCGCCTCGATCTGCTCTCCGTGCGACCTCCGCCCCCCGCCGAACCGAAAGGGGCTCGGTCCGCCGGTCCCATAGGTGTTCGTGGATCAGTTTCCCCGACATCTTTGGCGCGCCAGGTAGGGGGTGTCGAGATTGCGTGAACCTGATCCGGCGTTCACACGAGCTAGATCTGCATTTTCTTCATCAACATGCCACCGAAGAAGAAGGCTTCGGAGGCAGCTGCTCCGTCCGCGTCGATCTCGCCGCCACCGGAGCAAACGGGTGGTGGGGTTGACGCTGGTGGAAGAACAGACATCGGCGAGGATGCTCACGGTGCTGCCAGGTCCAAGGACAAGGCTGCACAAACCTTGGTGTCTTCGCATCCGCCGCGTCCCTCTCAGGAGACGCAGGACCGACAGCGTCATGGTATTCGCAGTACCATACGCTTGTTGGACCAAGATCAAGCTGGTGGGTCTCGGGACGCTCAAGACCAGCATGCACGCCAACATGCTGGCACGAGTGAGGCATGGTCACTTGGACGGGATACTGCTCCTTCTAACGTAGTTAGAAGTTCGAGCATATCCCGCTCCTCGCACCGTTCGCCACTGCCGCCCACCACTCCAGCGGAAGCTTTAGCACAAGCTCAACTGCTCCTGGATTACCCTCCGACGTCGGACAAGATCGACGAATGGAGGACCACCATTCAGAGTCTCATCGGCTACGCCAACGGCGACACTCCACGGCAGCCGAATACTTTGCTGCCGCGGCAGGACTGCTAGGCACGAGCCGGTGGTGACGAAACTGGTGGGGGTGCAACCACCGTGCACTCTCCACCCCGAAGGCCAAGATCGCCGACTCGCCGGATCCACCTCGACAGCGACTCCACCGCATCGTCGGATCCACGAGCTCGTCGCGATCAGTGCCAAGTTCTTCATGAACGACAGCAAGAAGACGCTCGTACTCGCATCGAGCGCCGAAGAGAAGCGCGACGTCAATCCGACAAGCGCGCTGGGCCCTCTGTTGACATGCACGCGCCCGAAGAACCAGGAAACTTGCCGTATGCGGTAGGTTGCCCTGCGTTCACTCGTGAGCTGCGGCAGGTCCAGTGGCCCAGCACGAAGAACTTCAAGCCAGATGTACCGGAGAAGTACGATGGCAAGACGCACCCGTCAGAGTTCCTCAGCATCTACACCATCACGGTGCAAGCTGCCGGGGGGCGAGACGACAAGATCCTTGCCAACTACTTCCCGGTGGTGCTCAGACCCAACGTCAGATCCAGGCTCATGCACTTGCCGGACAACTCCATATCCTCCTGGGCTGACCTGTGCCATCAGTTTGTTGGCGCCTTCACAGGCGGCCACAAGCCTCCTGGCCAAGAGAGTGACCTTCACCTGCTCGCCCAGAAGGAAGGAGAGTCCCTGCGCAAGTACATACAGAGATTCAGCAACGTGCAGCACAACATCCCAGACATCCACCCTGCCGCGGTAATCAGCGCGTTCCATCAGAACGTGCGGAACCGCAGGATGCGGGAGGAGATGGCGATGAGCAAGATCAGAGACGTCAGTGAGCTATATGCCCTGGCCGACAAGTGTGCACGTGCTGAGGAAGGGAGGAGACTCCCCAGAGAGAATATAGGAGCAGGAGGGTCTGACAGTGAGGATACTGCCCCGGCAAGGAAAAACCGGCGGCGGAATAACAGAAGGAAGAAAGGCAAAGAGGTGCTAGTTGTCGAGCAGTCCGGCGGCGGAGGTGGCGCCAACAAAGCCAAAGCTGGTGGTTCCGGCAAGGAGACTGCCGCGGAGGCTGTGGCAGTCGCCAACAAGCAGGACGGCACCAACAAACAGTACTGCAAGATCCACCGCACCAAGGGCCATGACCTCCAGAGCTGCAAGAAAGTCGAGCAGCTTGTTGAGCAGCAGAAGGCTGAATACGAGCGGCGCGACAAGGAGAAGGCCCAGGAAGGTGCTGGGGATCCGGCAAGAAACGTCCCGGCCGAGGAGGACGCCGCGGCAAGGCCAAGCAGCGGCAAGGAGATAGACCTCCCCGCGGCCACGACAAGGATGAAGATGACGACGACGACGAAGACATGGATGATGACAAGACTGATGAGCAGGAGTTCCAGAAAGCCACGGAGGTCCTGTGCATTAACGGCGGTGCTTCTCTGCATACTTCACACCGCCAGCTCAAACAATGGGTGCGGGAAGTCAATGCGGCAGAACCACCCGTCGAGTCGCGCAGGCCTCTGAAATGGTCCAGCACGCCTATCATCTTCGATATTGAGGACCACCCAGATCGCATAACTGCGGTCGGGTGCTTGCCGATGTTGGTTTCACCAACTATCCGCAACCTCAAAGTCACTAAGATGTTAGTTGACGGCGGGGCCGGCTTGAACCTGATCTCCTCCGCAGTGCTCCAGAAACTCCAGATCCCTGACAGCGAGCTCGAAGAGACCGGCACATTTCAAGGAATCAATCCGGGAAGGAGCAAGCCGAAGGGAAAGATCACGTTGCCAGTAACATTTGGCAGCGAGCTGAACTTCAGGACTGAGAGGGTCACTTTTGACGTCGCTGATTTTCCATTGCCTTACAATGGGATACTCGGCCGTCCAGCACTTGCCAAATTCATGGCAGCCTCTTACTATGCATACAACGTACTGAAGATGCCAGGCCCGATAAGCGTCATCTCTGTCCCTGGCGACAAGAAGGATGCCCTTATCTGCGCCGACAAGATCTACCGGGAGGCAACAGCTGCAACAGATCGCAAGTCACTTGCCGCTGAAGCTCCCGAGGGGAAGAAGAAGACTAAGTCCGGCAAGAGTTCTGATGCCCACTCCGGCAAGGGCACCTCTTCGGAGTGCTGCGCTACCGTCGAGGACGCACCATCGAGCTCCACCGGCAAGTGTAAGAAGGCAATGGCAGCTCCACCAGAGACCAAGAAGGTGTCTGCCAAGGAGGACGGCACTGGTGGTACCTTTTCCATCAGTGCCACGCTCGACCCTAAATAGGAAAGCGCGCTCGTTGCTTTCCTGCGGGCGAATGTCGACGTGTTTGCATGGCAACCGTCTGACATCCCCGGTGTACCCAGGAAAGTAATTGAGCACCACCTTGCCGTCTGTCCTCATGCACGGCCCGTCAAGCAGAAAGTCAGGAAACAAGCAGTGGAGCGCCAAGAATTCATTGCAGAAGAGATCAAGAAGTTGGAAGCAGCAGGCCTTGTCAGAGGAGTGCTCCATCCTACGTGGTTGGCTAATCCTGTTGTCGTGCGCAAAGCCAACGGGAAATGGAGGCTTTGTATCGATTTCACCGATGTCAATAAAGCTTGTCCCAAAGACCCATTTCCCTCGCCGCGCATCGACCAGATTGTTGACTCCACAGCCGGATGTGACTTGCTTTCATTTCTTGATGCATACTCAGGATATAATCAGATCTTCATGGCAGAAGAGGATGAGGAGAAAACCGCGTTCATTACCCCATGTGGCACATACTGTTTTGTACGGATGCCCTTTGATTTGAAGAACGCGGGTTCAACATTTGCAAGGGTAGTCCATCACGCTTTTGAGCCGCAAATGCACAGGAATGTGGAAGCCTACATGGATGACATAGTGGTCAAGAGCAAGGACAAAGCGACCCTGATCCAAGATTTGGATGAACATTTGCAAATCTGTGCAAGATCAACCTCAAGCTGAACCCCGAGAAGTGCGTGTTTGGAGTCCCCTCCGGCAAGCTTCTCGGGTTCTTTGTGTCTCAGCGGGGGATTGAAGCCAATCCCGACAAGATCAAGGCCATTGAGCAGATTGAAGCACCGAAGCGCGTCAAGGATGTACGAAGACTTGCTGGTTGCGTGGCTGCTCTCAGCAGGTTTATCTCTAGATCTGCTGAGCACGCCCTGCCGTTTTTCAAAATATTGAAAAAGGCAGGTCCAATGAAATGGACTCCGGAAGCGGAGGCTGCGCTGCAGGACTTGAAGAGATACCTGTCCTCCGCTCCAACACTTGTCGCACCTAGGCCACAAGAGAAGTTGCTGCTGTATATAGCGGCAACCAATCAAGTGGTTAGTGCTGCGTTAGTGGCAGAGAGGGAGGCAGATGATGAGCCGGCAACCACGGCAGATGCATCCAGCGACAAGCAGGGGGCTTCACCGGCAAGCTCTGGTCCGGCAAGCTCTGGTCCCGACAAAGATGGATCTGCGCAGATGCACAAGCAGGTGCAGAAGAGAATGGTGCAGCGCCCAGTTTACTTTGTCAGTTCCCTTTTACAGGGGGCTAGGTCAAGGTATTCCGGTGTGCAGAAGTTGCTTTTCGGCCTTCTCATGGCCTTGAGAAAGCTGCGCCGTTACTTCCAAGCACATGAGATCACAGTTGTCACTCGCTTTCCATTGAAGAGGATACTGCAAAATCCAGAAGCAACAGGCAGGATTGTTGAGTGGGCACTGGAACTGTCAAGCTTTGGCCTCAAGTTTGAAAGCACTACAACTATCCAAAGCAGAGCATTGGCAGAGTTCATAGCAGAGTGGACGCCAACACCAGATGAAGAGATTCCAGAGACGAGAATCCCCGTCAAGGAAGCAAGTAAAGAGTGGCTGATGTATTTTGATGGTGCCTTCTCACTGCAAGGCACCGGTGCGGGCGTGCTGCTTGTCGCACCCACCGGAGAGCACCTCAAGTACGTAGTCCAGATGCACTTTCCCAAGGAGCAAGCAACGAACAATACTGCAGAGTATGAAGGTTTGCTTGCCGGTCTCAGGATCGCGACAGACCTTGGGATCAAGAAACTCATTGTCAGGGGAGACTCACAGCTTATCGTCCGCCAAGTGAACAAGAGTTATCAGAGTCCATTGATGGAAGCTTATGTTGATGAAGTGAGAAAGCTAGAAGAGCACTTTGACGGCCTACAAATGGAACATGTTCCAAGAGCTCAAAATGACATTGCTGATGGCCTGTCAAAGTGCGCCGCACTTAAGTTACCTGTGGAACTAGGGATCTTTGTGCTCAAGCTGACTCAACCATCCTTGACACCATCAACTGGACAGAGCAAGAAGAGAAAGTTGATTTCCGGTGACTACTTTCCGGCAGAGCTTCCCAAAGCCGCCGCCAAGAAGGTCCCCAAGATCAACGCCAAAGATACTGAGGAGCAGTTTGCTCCGGCAAGTCTCAGTGCTTGTTCCGTCGAAGCAGACGCTCCCGACAAGTTTTGCTCCGGCAAGCTTGCCGGGGGACATCAAGCTCCGGCTGAGCCGCAGGTTCTCGCCGTAGAAGCGGATGTTCCCGCAGCAGCAGATGTGCCTTTAGTCCTTGTTGTCGATCCGCAAGCTCCAGCATGGGCACAACAAATTGTCCGTTTCCTTCAGACAGGAGAACTTCCCGAAGAGCAAGAAGAAGCGGAAAAAGTAGCCCGACAGTCGATTATGTACCAGTTTGTCGACAACATACTGTACAGAAGACGACTCAACGGTGTGAAATTGAAGTGTATTTGCCGGGAAGACGGACGGAAGCTGTTGGCAGAGATACATGGAGGCATATGTGGTCACCACATTGGCGCAAGAGCACTTGCCGGCAAAGCTTTCCGGCAAGGTTTCTTTTGGCCGACAGCCCTCCAGGATGCAACTGCACAAGTAACCAAGTGTGAAGCGTGCCAGTTCCATTCCAAGCAGATTCACTAGCCAGCTCAAGCTCTCCAGACGATCCCTTTATCCTGGCCATTCTCGGTTTGGGGGCTCGATATCCTCGGCCCTTTCCCCCGAGCTGTCGGGGGCTTCGAGTACTTGTACGTTGCAATCGACAAGTTCACGAAGTGGCCGGAAGTGGAACCAGTGAGGAAGGTGACAGCACAGTCAGCAGTCAAGTTCTTCAGGTCGATTGTTTGCCGTTTCGGGATCCCTAACAGGATCATCACCGACAACGGCACACAATTCATGAGCCGCACCTTCATGCAGTACGTCCAAGACCTTGGCGCCAAGGTCTGCTTCGCTTCTGTTGCTCATCCGAGAAGCAACGGTCAAGCGGAGAGGGCAAACGCTGAAGTGCTGCATGGGCTCAAGACCAGGACTTTCGACAGGCTGCGCAGGTGCGGAAGAAACTGGATCGAGGAGCTGCCGGTGGTTCTTTGGTCGATCAGAACGGCGCCAAATCGAGCCACCGGCCAGACGCCTTTCGCTCTAGTTTATGGAGCGGAGGCAATTCTCCCCATGGAACTCGTATACGGGTCACCTCGAGTGCTCGCTTATGATGAGCTTGAGCAAGAGAAGCTGCGACAAGATGACACACTGCTCCTTGAGGAGGATCGTCTTCAGGCTGCTGTACGAGCTGCTCGATACCAGCAAGCTTTGCGCCGCTACCATAGCCGCAAAGTTAATGCCAGAAGCTTCGAGGAAGGCGACCTTGTTCTTTGGCGCGTTCAGTCCGCCAAGAATTCCAACAAGTTGACGCCGAAGTGGGAAGGCCCTTACCGGGTGAAACGAGTCACTAGGCCTGGCGCTGTCCGCCTTGAGACCGAAGATGGCATTCCGGTGAGCAACTCCTGGAACATTGAGCATCTTCGTAAGTTTTACCCGTAGGGCGCGGTTGCCGGAACCTGTTCCGGCAACCACCTTTTGTACAAGTCTTGCTGCTGTTGCATGTAATCCTTTGTACAAAGCCGGGCGCAGATCCCGTGCATAAGTAAAGCTCATGTGCTTCGCACATCTTGTCACTTTCATGCTTTTTACTTTACATTTGCATGCTTTATCTGACACTTTGTGCAGCACCTATCCCCGGTAAGCAATAACGAGCCGAAAGGCCCCATATCGTTATTTTCTCTTCTTTCTTTCTCTCAACCAAAGGAAAAGAAGGATCCCTCGCACACAAGTTTACCGGGGGGAAGGAGAAGATAATGGTGTGGACCAGGCGTCGTTTAAGGAAGATTCGCCTTGCCGGGAAGCAAACGACAGAAAAGCTAAGTTGCCAAAGTTTGAGCAATTAGTTTTAGTTTTTAAGTTATCTTCCTCGAACGACTCTGCTTTGTATGGAAAACCTGTGCGCGGAGGAACCAACTCGTTGCTAGATGCGCCCTTACTTTGTTTCGAGTCCGCTCAACAACTTAAGTGTGCTGCAACTAGTCGCGACTAGGTTTCTTGTCGGAGCGGCACCGCCAGCAGGCTGCTGACGTCCCGCACTCAGCGCTCGCGGCTCGGGTGCCTGCGCCGACAAGTTCCCTAAAAGCGTAGGGTAAAAACATACAAAGCAAGAGATCTAGTAAAGGAAATAACATAGCGAACATCATCCAAAATAAAGTTATATTACAAGATAACTTGTCGCAGCTCTAACACATTGTTCCTATGACATGACTAGCAGCGACAAGGAAAAAGATAAAGCAGGCGGCCTAGTCTACGCGACCACCCTCAACCCTCCTGATCTCGCTCACCTTGTCCACAATGGGTGCGACAAGGGCCTTGAGCGCTTCCTGATCGGCGTCGGGCGGCAGGGATCGGAGGACGTTGGTGAGGTTGAGGCCCGGGTTGCGGAAAGCCACCTTCACCAGCACCTTCTGAAGAACTCCCGCGCAAATCTTGCGCGACTCGTCGGCCAGCTGCTTTGGGATCTTCTCTTGAAGCCGCTGGAGGGCCGTCACCACGCCCTTGAAGAACAGGCTGAGCTTGGCGCTGGGTTGGAGATGCTCGTCGGAAGGATACCCGAAGTCCTCCATCCCCAGCTGAGCCAGCTCCCCGTCGATGACTACGGCGATGTTCACCAGACCCTCGGTCCAGTGCTCCACCGTCTCCCTGAACGAGTTCTGGGTGACGGCAATGCTCACCAGCAGTGCCTCGTCGGCCTTGATCTTCTCCGACAAGGCCACCTCTCGCTCCTTGGCGGCATCCAACGTCTGCGTCAGCGTGGCCAGCTTCAGCTCGAGATCCGCGTTGGAGTCCTTGGCGGCGCCGAGCTCCTTGTTCCTCTCCGTGAGAAGACCTTGCAACTCACCATGGGCAGCAGCATCCTTCTCGCGCTCGCGCTTGAGCGCGGCGAGCTCCTCGCCGCTCGTCCGGAGATTGGCCTCCAGCTGCGCCACTTTTACCTCCAGCTCTTTCTTGGCGGCCTCGGCAGCCGCGGCAGCATCCCTTGCTTCTTGGAGAGCGCTGCCGATTGCTTGCTCCCGCGCGGCGAGCTCCTCCTCGTGGCTGTCAAGGTTCACCTTGCGCTGCACCAACTCTTCCTCCCGCGCAGATAACCTCTCGGCAGCAAGCCGCTGCTGCTCTTCGACCTTAGCCTTCGCGAGGAGGAAGGCCTTCCTCTCCTCGGCGACTTGCTCCCGTTCCTCCGCCAAGCTCCGGAGAGTCTCCTGCCTGAGATCCCGGAGCTCCTCCGTGCGTTTCTCAATGTCGACTCCCGCCCTCGCGACAAGCGCTTCCTGGGAAGCCAGCTTGGCTTGCCGGGCGCGGTAGAGCGACGTTAGCTTCCGCAGCAACTGCTCCTCTTCGGGCTCCTCGCTGCTGCTTGGCGCGTCAACCAACGCCAGTCCGGCGGAGGCGAGCACCTCTCCGTCGAAAGTTTCTCCCTCGACCGGCGCCCTGGAGCTCGAAGCCCAGGGGAGCTTGATGAAGACGCTGTCGCTGGCCTTCAAGTAGGCGCCGGGCTGGGGCACCTCGGAGTCTGGCTCTGTGGCAGCGGCGGGAGGATCGGTGGTCGGTGCAGCGCCTGGCGCTCCTGCGGCCTCGAGGCCGTCAGTACGACCACCGGATCCCTCGCCGGCTTCTGCGGCGGCAGCCTTGGCGGCCTCTTCGCCGGCGGGTTCATCAGCGCCGGCCTATCCTTCAGCAGCTTCGGTCTCCATCGGCTCAGTGGCGGGTGGATCTGAAGAACGAAGAATGGAGAGAAGTCAAACGAATATGCAAAAACAAAGTCAGAAGAACAAAAACCCAAGGGTAAGTTTTTAGGCAAGTGGATTACCTGTGATGGGATCTGCAGTCGCGGTCTCAGCCGCCGGAGGATCACTGGCGTCTTCCCTTGCCGGAGAATTGGCCCTTGCCGGAGAGTTCTCCCTTGCCGGAGAACGCTCCCTTGCCGGGGACTCTACCCTTGGCGGCGTAGTCGAAGCAGATGGCGCTTCGGGGGCGGCTTCCGGGCCCTCCTGGTGAGGCTCCTCTGCTCCTACACAAATCCAACAATCAAGATATCAGTAAGAGAAAAGAGAAACCATGCGCATCTGACGGCGGGAAGTAAATTATAAACTTACGCTGGGGGCTGCGCTGGGGGCTGCTTTGCGGAGTAGTGGCCAGGTCTGGCAAGGTGGGCTCAGGCACGCCCCCTGCTGACACGGTGGGATCGTCTTCGATGACGATCACCGAGGCCTTGGCCCTCTTCGCCGCTCCCTGGGCCAGCATCCTGAAAAGTGATGGGTTCAGATCGAAGCAAGTTAGATACAGAATAAAAGCGACAAGATTGAAGAACTATGAGGAAAGCAAGAAAGCTTACTCTTCTTCTTCATCATCGGAGCTGAGCGCGGAGAGATCAAAGTCCGGATCGCCTCCGGTGCGACGAGGCGGAGGAGTGGGCTCCCTTGTCTGCTTGGCAGGAGCAGCGGCGGTGGACCGGGAAGGTCCCGCTCCAGTTGCCGCAGCGGCGGAAGGCGCTCCCGCGGCAACGGTGCTTGCCGCGGTCGAGCGTGTCGCGCGGCTCGGCGGCTGTTGACCCGTCTGCCGCCCCGCTGCGTCACCAGCCCTGCGGAGATGCCTCCTTGGCGCAGCCGGGGGCTCCACTTGCGGAAAGCTGTCCGAAGGCTCGGGCTCTTCCTCGCCGGGCTCGCTCGGCTCAGCCTCGGGGCCGGCAAGATCCTCCTTGCCGGCGAACTCCTCGCGCTCGGCAAGGCTTGCCGCCTCCGCTGCCTCTGCCTCCGCCTCGGTGAACCCGAACTCGCCCGCGGCAGCTCCTACCGCAGCCTCTTCCGCCCTAGTGGCGATGAGCTGTAGCTCCGCGTCGGTAGTATCATGGGTGAGGCTCCTCTGCTCGTCGGCGCGGATCAGTACTTCCTCCAGACTGTCGAAGAACGCCCGCACGACGTCATCCGCCGGCTCTTGCCAAGTTGGAGCGATTCCGTGCGAATCGCACAACGGCATCATTGCACGGATCCGATCAAGTGAAGAATTATTGCACAAAGGGACGACGCTCCTCGGCAACAGAAACGGGTGCTGAGGGTCACGTTTGAAGAGCTCCAGGAGCATTGCATCCAGCTCCAGGACGGTGAATTTGAAGTTGAGGCCCGGGCGCAGCCTCATGATGTCCGCCGAGTTCTTGAACTCCCAGGCAGGTCTCCCTCTCTCTTGTAGGGGGGCAATGCGGCGGCGAAGGAAATCTGCGCCGACAGTGCCTACAGTGAGCCCGGCAAGCCTAAGGCGGAGGATTCTGGTGACAGCGATCTTCAGCCTGTCGTCTTCTGGGGCCATGTTGCTCCAATCGTTGCCGCGTACTATTGGGGCTTGGCGCACGGCAGTGAACGGCTGCGGGTTCTCCTCAACAATCCAACACCACTCCGCTCTCCACTCCTCCCATTTGCTGCAAAGCTCACCCTCCAGATATGCCTCCTTCTTGCCGACTCTCGAGATCCAGGCGATCCCTCCGGCAAGCGGCTCTCCTCTCTCGACCCGAGGCATGAAGAAATGGCGGAAAAGGGCTACATTGGGGTGGACTCCGACAAAGTTTTCGCACAAATGTGCGAAAACTGCCATCGTGAGAATGGCGTTGGGGGTGAAATCTAGGAGGCGGAGGCCGTACGTGTTCATGATATCACAGAAGAACTCCAAGAAGGGCGGGCAGAGCCCGCAGTAGAAGAAAAGTGCGAAGAACGGGTACCCGGTTGGAGCCAGCTCTGATGCGGTGGCCGGGAGTACCCTCGTGCGCGGATGCGCACGCGTCTCCGTCGACCAGAAAAGGTAATAATACTCCCTCAGCTCCTTGGCGCCGAGCTGAGGGGGGAAGATGGCTCGCTCCTTCCGCAGCGTCGCGAGCCGCTGCGCCTCGGCCGACTTCACGCCCTTCCCCTTGTCGGCTTTCGGAGCCATGGTGGAAGTGGCGGAGGAGATCGACGGTGTGGTGGTGCTGGTGGCGACGGGGGGCGGAGCGCTGCTCTCTTTCGGCTTTGAGAAGAAGGGGGGGAGCGGCGGAGATTTCTGGGCTTGGAGCAACAAACGGCGAAGTGGGGAAACTGCCCCTGTTTCCCCTGCTTATAAAGAGGGAGGGGGCGGACGTTTCGCCCTTCCGAATAAAGAACCCCCCACGATCTCTCCCACGATGCCACATTCAGCGCGTGCCATTGGGGAAGGGCGCGGTGGGTACAGAGCAAGATTCGGCGTTACACGGGCCGCGCATGCCCGTGCCCTTTTTTGGGCCTGGCCCAACAGCGTTCGGCACCGTGTGTGGCCCAGGCCCGGGGGCTCCTGTCGGTGTACTAGAATAGGGGTACCCTAGTACCCCGAACTTGTGCACGGGCAGTCGCAGCGCCCCGCGGCAAGGGTGTGCCGGGTGACCGCCAAGGTACTCCGTGGCTCCTTTGGAGCCGTTCAAGAACAAAGTATTCAAGTGAAGAAGACAAGGCCCCGACAAGAGGAGCTTGCCGGGAAGGCCAACCGAGGCATCTCAAGGAACTTGCCGCGACGCGCCACGCGTCCCGGCAAGGCTCGGCGAGCGACAAGCTTCCGGGCGCGACAAGACCACGACCGCGGCAAGATGCTTGCCGCGGCAAGCGGCCACTCCGCGCCCACGCTCCAGCGCATCCACCAATGTGTCGCCCTGGGGGCCTTTCCAGGCACGCGTGGCGAAAGGCTGTGCAGCCAGCGGTAAGCGGTGGCATGCGATGCTGACAAGATCACCATCGTGGCGGACGGTGGCACCCCTGGCGGTCCTTTTCTACACTGTTAGGGCGACACAGACAGGCATTTAATGCCCTTGTCCCCTGCCGTCAGGGTTAGGTAGAAAGCACTGTACAAATAACTGTACCAACCACCTCTCTTTTTACATTTTTACCCTCCTATTCGTTGCCACCTGTCGGTGACCCCTTGTGCATATAAAAGGAGGCCCATGCGCTACGTAGGGGGGGGGGTTCGGAAGGTTCGGTTCGTCTAGTTCGAGGCTCGGATCATTTCGACGCCAGAAACACTTAGCTCTCTAGAGCAAGAACACAATACAATCAGACAAGCAGCAGTAGGAGTATTATCTCTCCGGAGAGCTCCGAAGCTGGGTAAACTGCTCGTGTGCCTTGCCTCGATCTGCTCTTCGTGTGACCTCCGCCCCCCGTCGAACCGAAAGGGGCTCGGTCCGCCGGTCCCATAGGTGTTCGTGGATCAGTTTCCCCGACAATGGTCCATATATGGCCCATGGTTGTTGCACAGATTACATCCATTCGGCATCAAAGATCGTCACCAGTGCAAATATAGGGAATACCCTACACTATACAAAAATGGTTTGCTGTTTTCTTCAGCCGGTGGCTGCACGTTAAGAACAAATTTTGTATCGCACCAAAACAAATTACAACTATAAAACAAAAGGAAGGTTGGCATAAAAGTTAACAGTCTAGCAGATAAATGCACCACTAGAAGTTCAGAAGCTTAGTTCATTTGACATGACTGTTACGTTTTCATGATGTATTGTCCGATGGAGCATCATAACCTTTGCCTTAATTTCTCCTAGGCTCCTGAACAACATAGCAAATGTCTGATAGTCTGGTTTCAAAACCATGCATATCTTGACGACATTGAACAATGTCTCTCCTTGTTTCACAAAGGGTCTCTGTTAGGGAATGGACTTGTGTCTGGAGCACAGATACAACATTGTTTTGAGCTTGCATATCTCGATCATGAGGCAGTTTGGACAAGGTTGCCTTCACAACCAACCTAGTATTACGCAGGAACGTGCTTTTGGCACTGTTAGTGGACAGGTACTAACCCACTGCAGCAAGAGCTGACATTGCGGTTATAGTTGCCTCGCCACCTTCAGAAAGTGGCGGTTCCACCATTTTTTCTATAGATCGCCGAAAAGTTGAGTTTTTACATTAGTAGTACCAGAATAGAAGATATTAAGGAGGCAGCAAAACCAAACAAAATAGCTTTGGTCTATATACAGAACTTATTTTGGTGAACCCATGTAAAATATTAGTTGTATTTTATTGCAAAGTACATAATAAAACTAGGTTCCAAACATATGACCATGTACCATTGCTAATGTATTGTCTATTTATTCACATTGTATTGAGGGCTAAGGATAAAGAGACGAAGTTTATGATACGGTAAACATAGTATGACATCATTCATATCACAAAACAACTGAGAACATACAAACATGCAATTGTAACGTTGTGTGGGCAAGTCCAGCACGGAACTAGATTACAGGTCAATATCAAAGGAACATCACTCCTCCCTTTTAAACCTTGTAAGGTGCAATGATATGCTAAGACAATTGTGTATAAAATTGAAAAGAGTAATAGACATTGGCTGCAAACCATGTAGTTCAAGGCACAAGTCAGAGTAAGTAGTAGTTAAAAGGCATGAAGATTAAGGACTTACAATAGCGACTTTGACTGGTGTAGTCATGTCCTTCTTCTTGCTAGTGTGACAGTCCTTGAAGTTTCCACAGCATTTGGTTCTGGTACTTTTTGGTCCTTGCGGGCTTTCCTCTGCATTTGGAACAAGTCAACATAGATCTGATAATATGGTACAACAAAAAGAGTGAAACAACAACTAATTACAAGAGCCTCGCAGTGTGCAATATAGCTACGAGATCATGTCGTCTGTTGGAATTTCATGTTCGTATGGTTGGCCTTGTTCTTTGAATAGTTCACCTACAAGAAGATAGATTTGTGTGGCACATGCGTAAATAGGACTTAAACATGTGATCTGATCACATATATATAATGTACCTGATACTTCGGATCAGACCAGTGTTTAACGAGGCCCTTCCAGTCTTCATCTGATATATTTTTCACTGGAGATGTTTGGGAAAGTTCATTGTTAGCCTTGCCTTCAGAGTGAGTTTTCCTCAAGTTATACCGATACTATCGCAGAGCAGACTCGAAAACATGGGTGCAAGCTTGTCTAGTTGCATCATCTTGGCTATCCAACTTGAACCTCATCTGCTGAAAATTATGGGAGTCTTATTATCAACAACCTAGAAAGAATGGGACAGAGCAAGACGATATTACTAGTTTCCATACATAACCATACTTACAGATAATTAAATGGTCGAGGAAGGTGTTGAACTGGCTTTCATCTTTGTCATTCCTGTACCGAATCCATGTTGGGAGGATACGTACATGACACCTAACGACAACCGCTGCCTCTGATACTAACTTGGCTGACTCTGTAGCATCACATGGCCTTTTTAAACCTGCCTCAAAATGGATCTCCATTCTTCCTCCTCTAGATTTAGTTAACCTATCGAGCATTATCCCTGATGTTTGTTTCCTCTTGCGCCTAGGTGCTAGTCCAACAACGAACATAGGAAGTGTTAGTGTACATCAAACTGTGAGACTACATATAAAGAAGCATGCAATTGTAACTTGACTCTAGCAACTACCTTCTTGCTGTTGAAGCTCACAAGGTTCATCTGATCTTGCCAACTCGTCTTGTGTCAAGAGTGCTTGGAAGTAGTGTCAGGTGGCAAGGAAGCTTGGGAACGTGCTGCTAGCTCACTTGACGCACGACTAACTTGTGCAGCTGGTACTACTGTGGAAGGTGTTACAAGAACTAGGGTTGTCTCTGCTTGTTTGGTAGCAGCTATTTGTTTCTGTTTGGCTTTTTCTGTAGCTGGTGTAGCATGGGATACCCTGTTTGTAGAATTTTCCATTGGACTTTGACCTTCTATTGCACCATCAGTACCAGTAGAATCTGCAGGATTCTTCCGCTTCCCATTCCCTGCCATTCTGTGTTTCTTCCCCTTTCTCTGTGCCATGTTAAGTCAAGCCGACAAGAAAAACGAATAACAATTTAGTTATTTAGAACAAATTGATGCGTGATACAGACGAACTGAACTTTGATGTTAGACAACCACATGATAGGAGGATGTAATATGTACGAAAAATAGGACGGAAGAGATAACCAGAACTATGATGTGTAAACTAAGCAGAAGGCATTTCACTAAATTAGAAGCAATGCAATGGAAGGTAGACACCATATGAAAGATGCTACAAATATCGCTTTGCCAAGTTAACAGTGTCTCATCATAAATGACGTTTAAACAAATGTGAAGCAGTACAAGAAATAAATCATATGCAAGATGCAAACAACATCACACTACCAAGTTAGAGGTCTCTCATCATTAGTGCCATTGCATATTCACAACTTATGATGTGTAAACTATGGAGAAGGCATTTCAACAAATTAGAAGCAATGAAAGCTAGACACCATATGAAAGATGCAACGAATATCACTCTACCAAGTTAAAAATGTCTTGTCATAAGTGCCATTTCAACAAATTAGTAGTACAGGCTAGAAAAGAATGCGAGATGTAACCTATATCACACTCCAAAGTCAAACGTGTCTTATGATAAGTGATAGTTGCAGGTTACACAACAGTAGTAATTTGATGTAAGAACATGGTGTGATAGACAGATATTGTATGTTCTAGAAACAGGAACGCATGTCTTATTCAAGTATAATGTGTAAAGTAAGAAGATGGAATTCAACAAAATTAGAAGCAATACAAGCTAGACATCACACATAACATGCAACCACATATAACAGTGCCAAGTTAGAGGGAGCACCGGTGATGGTGCACTAGGGGAGACGTGCTCATCATAAACACAACTACGTTGAGTGTCTATGCATGTGTTGTCTTGGAAATCATCTTGGGGGGATGGAGGAGTAGAAACTATAGAGGCCCTCCATTTGGAAGGAGCACCTTTATCCATTGCCTTGCTAACTTCCTTCTGCTTTATTGATTTTGAATTGTCAAGTAAAACCGACAAGAAAAAGCTATAAAATTCTCTCTTCAGGACTCATTCATGCATGGTACTGACAATCACTACTTTGATGTAAGGCAAACACATGATACCAGGATGGAATATGTACGAAAAACAGGACGGCATGGCATGTTCACAACTGTTTGTGTAAACTAATCATAAACCATTCCAACAAATAAGAAGCAACGCAAGCTAGACACCACATGAAAGATGCAACCAATATGACTCTGCCAAGTTAAAAGCATCCCATCATAAATGGAATTTCAACAAATTAGAAGCAACACATGCTATAAATCATATGAAAGATGCAACTAATATCACACTACATATACTAAAGGTGTCTCATCATATTGATTGATATGGGATACAAAAAAAAAATAGTTTTATGTAATGACATGCTTAATAGACAAATGTACTATGTACTAAATACAGGAAGGCATGTCACATTAACAGGTATAATGTATAAGCTAAGCAGAATAGCACATGGAGTTTAACCAGATTGGAAGAATTACAATATAGACACCATATGCAACATGCAACCACATATCACGCTGCCAAGTTAGAGCAAGCACCTGTGATGCTAGTGTAGGGGAAATGCGGTAATCAACTACAGAGCTACGTTCACTATATTCATCTAGCCTTGCCATTTCTTGTGAATCATGTCGGGAGGTTGATGTTGCATTCTTTAAATGAGGAGTAGTCCACTTGCCCGACTGTCTCATCATAAGTGACTGATGAGGGATACTGTCGGTGTCAAAACCAGCGGATCTCGGGTAGGGGGTCCCGAACTGTGCGTCTAAGGCTAATGGTAACAGGAGGCGGGGGACACGATGTTTACCCAGGTTCGGGCCCTCTCAATGGAGGTAATACCCTACTTCCTGCTTGATTGATCTTGATGATATGAGTATTACAAGAGTTGATCTACCACGAGATCATAGAGGCTAAACCCTAGAAGCTAGCCTATGATTATGATTGTTGTTGTCCTACAGACTAAACCCTCCGGTTTATATAGACACCGGAGGGGGCTAGGGTTACATAGAGTCGGTTACAGAGAAGGAGATCTACACATCTGAATCGCCAAGCTTGCCTTCCACGCAAAGGACAGTCCCACCCGGACACGGGACGAAGTCTTCAATATTGTATCCTCATAGTCCAACAATCCGGCATAAGCATATAGTCCAGCTGTCCGAGCACCCCCTAATCCTGGACTCCCTCAGTAGCCCCTGAACCAGGCTTCAATGACGATGAGTCCGGCGCGTAGTTTGTCTTCGGCATTGCAAGGCGGGTTTCATCTCCGAATACTCTAAGGTAGATTTTGAACACATGAATCGTGTCCGGCTCTGCAAAATAAATTCCACATACCACCGTAGAGAGAAAAATATTCCACAAATCTAATCTGCTGACACCTTTTCATAGCATGAAACCATGTCGCGACCCGGTCATTATACGAACCGTTTTTCCCAGCCTGCTACTGCACGTGTTGCGAGGCGGTTTTATTGGCACGTCTTGTCGACGCCGAGATCGTGTCCCCTCATCACGGGATTCTCATCAATCGGGTGTGGGTAACCCAACCGCGCCTATTAGTATGACACCTTGATTTTAGGCAAGTTCCAAACGGTCACACGAAGGATGCTTGATATTCACCCCCTTTATAAAGGGACCAAGGCCTGTCCTTTTCTTCCCACGCTCGATCCTTCCCCCACCTCGAGTTCCAACACCCAAAGCTCAGGCTTAAGCGCTTCGGACCTTTAATTATGTTCGGATCCAACCTTCAAGGTCGGTGGATGGCCTCCTGTGTTACAGAGGAGGACATCAAGAAGCTCAGGGAGGCCAGGTATCAGACCGCCGAAATCCCGCACAGGCTGCCTGCTCATGGGCAGGTCATCCTCACTCCCGAACCCAACAAGAGCGTCGTATTTGTTTCCCACTTCCTCCGAGGCTTAGGCTTCAGTCTTGATCCCTTTGTTAGAGGGCTCATGTTCTATTACGGGCTAGATTTTCATGATCTAGCTCTGGATTCCATCCTTCACATCTCGTTGTTTATCGTCGTGTGTGAAGCCTTCCTCCACATCACCTCACACTTCGGCCTATGGCTCATGACCTTTGATACAAAGCCTGAGATGATTGATGGGCGACACGTGGAGTGCAGAGGCGCTATAATAAGCAAAGGCGCCGAGGCCCTATGGCCAAAGGGTTCCTTCCCGGAGGTGTCCGACTTATGGCAACGGGAGTGGTTCTATATCACAGCTCCCCGAGGCACAAAGTGGGCGGCCGCCCCTGCCTTCCGCTCGGGCCCTCCACCCCAACTGGCGTCATGGGTCAATGAGGGACTGGACTGGGGGCCAGCTAATGACGTACCGACATTGCAAAGCCGCATTCGAGATCTTCTCAAGAGGGATGTCAGTCTTGTCAAGGTAATGCAAGTAATGCTAGTTCGTTGGATCCTGCCGTGCCAACGTCGATCTCTTCGTATGTGGGAGTTCAACCCGGAAGGACCATGAACTATTCAACAATTCTTCGGCATGACGCTCAAAGGGATGTACAGATTGTTCTTTGGATCATGAACAAAGTGTCCGGACACCACCGAGGATGCGGGTCTCAACTGCAACCGTCCAGATACCCAAGTAAGTAATTCCGCGACCGAACATGCTGTCTTTATATTTGACACAACATCAATCTGAAAAATTGCTCTCGGCCAGGACTGGATACGAAAGGCGGAGAGGATCAGGTGTTCTGCCCCTCTTCCCGAAGGCTCGCCGGATCCTGTACTAACCAGGATGCTTGAGCGCGCAGCCTATCAAGTGCCATCAGGAGAAGATGAAGGGAGGAATAGAGAAGCCGAGAGCGAGCTTCATACATTACACATCCAAACCCGGGGAGTTAATGTCTCCACGAAGGAGGATAGTCGGGGAGGTGAATCTAAAATCCCCTCCCCCCACGGGAAGAAAAGGGCCGCTTCCGAAGACTTGGAAATGGAGGTTTCCAAACGAGGGAAGAAACCCTCGCCAGGGGGCCCTGCCCTAGAGGGCGTCCTTACCGCACAGCGCCCGCAAGCGGGCCAGCCCTCCACCAAGCTGTAAGCGAATCCAAAGTACTTTGGTAAATATATCCTGCTTTATCTCTGAGAGTACTAACCGAGACCCATCTCTTGCAGTTCGGCTCGTAGCCCTTCTCAATAGAGTTCGTCTTTGGGGGATCTTCTTCCGGAGATGATGGAGAGCGAAACGCTTCCTCCTACCTCCCCGCCCCGTGGGGCGGACGACCCCGAGGTGTCGTCACAGAGGATTTCTCCTGATCCGTCAAGGGCAGAAGTTAACGCTTCGTTCGCCCGAGGCCCTGAGTATTCGGCTCCCAAAGAGAGCAACAGGAAGAGTCCAGGATTGCCCTGCACACAGCCAGACACACTGACGGATCTTCTGGAGCAAGCGGCTATCTCAGAGGCGCATCGTACTTTAATGGGTACGATGTTTGAGAGGATTTCATCTGCCAAAAGCGGGTTGAATGAAGCTTTTACGAGCCTGATCAAAGGCTTTGAGGTACGCAAAGTAATATGTATATTGTCGGCTGTACCGCACACGCTAGGTGTGCTCCGTATAGATAGTAGTCCCTGAGACTTTGGTTGCCATCCCGAGGTGGCAAACAGAGGATCATACTCGCAGGTAATGATCGCGCTGCGTTATGTGCAGGCGGCTGAGGGTCCAGCGGCTGACCGGACTGCTGATTTTGCCAAACTGAGGCGGCAGCTTGACGTGGCGGATGCCGACATCGCACTTGTGAACAAGCGGCTTGACGACGCATAGGGTATGTTTTTTCGGTTTGTCAGCAAATATTAAGAGGAGCATGATGCTAGTATCCATAATATGCTGTGGCTGTAGATGGAGCTGCTGCCGTGGAGACCCTTTGGGCGGAACTTGCCCTAGCCAAGGAACAAGCCAGGATAAGTGATGCGGCCGCCCTAATTATGGCCGAAGAGTTTAGAGCCGAGCGGGCTGCTCATCGCCAGAGCAAAGATAAAATGGCCAAGATGGCTGTTGAGCTGAAAGATGCCGCCGACCGATATGAGCTCCTTGAAAGGGAAAGCCAAGCAAAAGCGGCTGACATGAAGAAGGCCTTGGAAGCGGCCAAGGAAACCCGCTCTGAAATTAGAGGGATAAGGGAGGAGCTTCGTGAAGCCGGAGATATCGCGGTTGGGAGGCCCTTTTTGTTGCGGATGAAGTCTGGAGATCCGAAGTATGCTCCTCTGGATCAGTTATGGAGTGCTGGAGACGCGTATGCGGACCTGGCAAAGAGTACTGCTGATGCGACTAAGTTTTTCAAAGATCAGAAAGATCATGAGGTGGAAAGGTTGTTCTGGTCGCAGTTCAGTTCCCCGACGCGTCTGCTGCTGTTGAATAAAAAGATGGCTGCATGGGCCGAGCTCCATAGGTTGTCCGGGCTTGCTATGAGGTCTGTCGTGGATCATCTTTGGCCGAAGGGACCAAGGCCGGACAGTTATTTTGGTTTAGTGCAACAATTCCTTGGTGATGTGTCGTATATCGACACTGTGAAGAGGTCGACATGCATAGAGGGTGCCCGAATGGCTCTTTCCCGTGTTAAAATATATTGGGCGGGAATGGAGGCCACCGATATTGCAACCCGGGGTCCGGCGGGAGGCCAGGACCCGGCCGAGCACTATTTTGAAGAAGTCCTAGAAGGCGCCCGTTTAATAGAGGCTCAGTGCTCGAAGAGTACCATGTTCGAGTGACATGTATCTAAATTGTAAAAAAATGCTATTTTGATTATAAAGGCTGTGTTTATACTTTTGCCCGAAATTATTATAATGCCTCCTGTGCGGCCATTTATGTATGTATATAACCTGAAAGTTTGCAGTCGTCGGCTTCAGCCCCCACACATATAATGTGGGAGTGTTCGAAAAAGGCGCATAATCACACTTGATCCAACGTCTTGGTCCATTAAGGAGGTGATAGCGCGGCGAACTAGGCAATCGGACTATATAGCTTTAACACTTTCACTTAGCCATAGGAGTTTGACAGTGGGGCTACTAGATAGCCCCTGGTACTTCCGCGTTCATCCGAATACGGTGCGCGTACGTACATGACCGGGAAAACGGTCCTTCGTTAATGCGGAGGAATCACGAAGATTCCGCTGAGTCATTGAGTGGTTGACCAGTCTCTTGCTGTATCATGATAGACAGTTTCCGGCTTTCTCTACAGAGGTGCTCATCCGAAATAACCAGGGCACAGTCGCAGTAGTTCTCCATTGGCCGCCTTAGCCGATAAAACGGAACATAAGGTAGCAAAACCCAGGAGCCAGGCAAACCCAACATTTGACCAAAGACATGATTCAGACCTGATGCATATAAGGCCAAACTCGCGACGCCGAACACTCCCGAAGGTATTCAAACTTTGTAACATATACTGGGCTGAATGCCGCCCTTGATAATGAGCCCTGAATTCCCAGGTACATGCATTAATCTGTCGTGATGAAATGCCAATAATGCCAGTATCCCTCTCGGTTGTGTTAAGTGCCCGGAGGGTGTCAAGCAACAAGAGACATTAAAGAATGTTTACAAAGGGGCTTAATCTAAAGAGAAACCTTTGAGTGGGGCCCTGCTGCACGTCTGCGCCTTTGTCTCCGTTGTGCTGTATCCTGGAAGGGTGTAGCATGATGGTCATCTGTAAAAAGGAAAAACCCAGGTAAAAGAGTCTGGTGTAATCGTGCGAAAAGTTGGTTATTCTCAATGAACCATGAAAATGCAATCTATTATTGTATTAATAGGGTCAAGCCGAACTGTGGGCTTTTTTACATGCGAGCAGCCCCTAGCACCACCTATGGGGGTATATCCATAGACCCAAGCTCAGGTTTATCTGGGACATTACAACCGGCGGTGCGCTGGACTCGTCTAACTGTGTCCGTGGTCTTGACGACCGATCATTTATTCTGGTTGGAGAGGCCGCTCAGTGTTCGGCTGCTAGAGCCGCCACATATTCTTCTGCACGTAAGGAACGCTCCGTGTTTCCATTAACTATGATGACACCACGTGGACCGGGCATCTTGAGTTTAAAGTAGGCTTAGTGCGGTACTGCATTGAAACAAGCAAAGGCCGCTCTTCCGAGTAGTGCGTGATACCGCATTAGAATGGAGCGATGTCGAAGATTAATTCTTTGCTTCTGAAGTTGTCGGGAGAACCGAATATAACCTCTAGTACTAGAGAGCCCGTGCAGTGGGCCTCGACGCCTGGTATTAATCCTTTAAAGGTAGTATTACTTTGGCTGATTCTTGACGGGTCTATCCCCATTTTGCGGACAGTGTCCTGATATATCAGATTAAGACTACCGCCGCCGTCCATAAGGACTCGGGTGAGATGGTATCCATCAATTATTGGGTCGAGCACCAAGGCAGCCGATCCTCCATGCCGGATACTAGTCGGGTAATCCCTGCGATCAAAAGTGATCGGGCAGGCCGACCAAGGGTTGTATTTGGGGGCGACGGGCTCTACAACGTATATGTCTCGGAGTGCACGTTTGTGCCTTCTCTTCGGTATGTGAGTTGCGTAAATCATATTCACTGTTTTGACTTCTGGTGGGAATTTTTTTCTGTCCCCCAGTGTTCGGCTGGCGAGGCGCATCTTCGTCTTCACTTGGCGTCTCCCTTCCTTTGTGTTCGGCATTTAGCTTGCCGGCCTGCTTGAAAACCCAGCATTCTTTGTGGGTGTGATTTGCAGGTTTTTCGGGGGTGCCATGAATCTGACATAATCTGTCTAGAATTTTATTTAGGCTGGACAGTCCATCTCTGCTGCCTTTAAATGGCTTTTTGCATTGACCGGGTCGAGAGCCCCTGAATCCGGCATTGACCGTTGTGTTATCTAGACTGTCTTCATTGTTTTGACGCTTGTTTTTACTGCGTCGCGGCTTCCCATTGCCATCCCTGATTTCGGATGTGCCTGGGTCGCTGGTGCCGCTACGGGCCCACCAGCTGTCCTCTCCCATGCAGAAGTGGGTCATAAGGCTTGTTAGGGTTGCCATTGTCCTCTGCTTTTCTTGGCCGAGGTGTCTGGCGAGCCATTCGTCTCGGATACTGTGCTTGAAAGCCGCTAAGGCTTCAGCATCTGGGCAATCGATGATTTGATTCTTCTTAGTGAGAAATCTGTTCCAAAGCTTACGGGCTGACTCTTCGAGTTGTTGGATTATGTGACTTAAATCGTCTGCACCCGGAGGTCGGACATAGGTCCCTTGAAAATTGGCCCTAAAAGCATCCTCAAGTTCCTCCCAACTTCCAATTGAGTTTCCGGGGAGGCTTTTCAAGCAATGCCGAGCTGGTCCTTTCAACTTGAGGGGCAGGTATTTAATGGCGTGGAGATCAGCTCTGCGATCCATGTAGATATGAAGGATAAAGTCCTCAATCGAGACCCCAGGGTCTGTCATTCCATCATATTCCTCTATATTCACGGGTTTAAATCCCTCTGGAAATTCATGATCCAGCACTTCATCAGTGAAGCACAGGGGGTGCGCAGCACCCCTGTATTTGGATGTGTCGTGGCATGCTGTTGACGGCTGTTGTGTTTGGTGTTGATTCCGAGCTGGTATTCGATCAATATGATCATTTTGGTGGCCGTGATCCTGCACTGGGGCACGCTTTCTAGATCCATAGATGGACCTAGTCACACCGGCTTTTTAGTCCAGGAGCTCACGTAAATCGTGTGCTGACTTGTGTGCGGCATCATTAGCCGCCCTGTCGTGACCACGGGGTGGTCGGTCCGGCTGATCGGCCATATTATTTTTCGGGGGAATGGGCTCTATGGCCTCATCGTTGAATTCGGGCAGCAACTTGCGCTTTGGGTAGCTCTTTTGTGGTGATCGTCACCGTATTTTTCTTCAGTATCTAGCACTTTGTTCCATCTGCGGTTGAGCATATCCTGCGCAGCCTTAAGACTTTGCTTCTGCTTCTTCAAGCTCCTCACGGTGGCAATAAGCCTTCTATGGAGGTTCTCTTGTTCCAAGTGTTTTTCTGGGATGATGAATGCATCGTCGTTCGGACTGTCCTCCTCTTCGGAGGCGGGTTGATGAGTTTTATCCTCGGGATCGCCATCATCGGACATCGGCTCTGGACTATGTTCAGCGTCCCCTGGCTCATCCTGCTCCATCGCTGGGTCCATGGGGTCATCGGTTCCTTTGGAGTCGACATGGGTGTTCGCTTTTATTGATACGTCTCCAACGTATCTACTTTTCCAAACCCTTTTGCCCTTGTTTTGGACTCTAACTTGCATGATTTGAATGAAACTAACCCGGACTGACACTGTTTTCAGCAGAATTACCATGATGTTGTTTCATGTGTAGAAAACAGAAGTTCTCGGAATGACCTGAAAATCCTCGGAGACAAGTTTCAGAAAATATAAAAAATGCTGGCAAAAGATGAAGACCAGCGGGCCCACACCCTGTCCACGAAGGTGGGGGGCACGCCCACCCCCTCTGGGCGCGCCCCCTATCTCGTGAGCCTCCCGCAGCTCCTCCGACCTCAACTCCAACTCCATATATTCAGTTTCGCATAGAAAAAAATTAGAGAGGAAGTTTCATCGTGTTTTACAATATGGATCCGCTGCCAAGCCCTAATCTCTCTCGGGAGGGCTGATCTAGAGTCCGTTCGAGGCTCCGTAGAGGGGGATTCGTCGCCATCGTCATCATTAACCATCCTCCATCACCAATTTCATCATGCTCACCGCCGTGCGTGAGTAATTCCATCGTAGGCTTGCTGGACGGTGATGGGTTGGATGAGATTTATCATGTAATCAAGTTAGTTTTGTTAGGGTTTGATCCCTAGTATCCAC
The DNA here is from genome assembly GCF_002162155.2 of Triticum dicoccoides. NCBI lineage: Eukaryota > Viridiplantae > Streptophyta > Magnoliopsida > Poales > Poaceae > Triticum > Triticum dicoccoides. The sequence goes on from NC_041393.1 coordinate 688,053,832, forward strand.
TATGTTCTGAGATTGATGTTGCTATGACTTTGCTATGCTTAATGCTTGTCACTAGGGCCCGAGTGCCATGATTTCAGATCTGAACCTATTGTGTTTTCACGAATATATGTGTGTTCTTGATCCTATCTTGCAAGTCTATAGTAACCTATTATGTGTTATGATCCGACAACCCCGAAGTGACAATAATTGGGATACTTCTCGGTGATGACCGTAGTTTGAGGAGTTCATGTATTCACTATGTGTTAATGCTTTGGTCCGGTTCTCTATTAAAAGGAGGCCTTAATATCCCTTAGTTTCCACTAGGACCCCGCTGCCACGGGAGGGTAGGACAAAAGATGTCATGCAAGTTCTTTTCCATAAGCACATATGAGTATATTCGGAATACATGCCTACATTACATTGATGAATTGGAGCTAGTTCTGTGTCACCCTATGTTATAGCTATTACATGAGGAATTGCATCCGGCATAATTATCCATCACTGATCCATTGCCTACGAGCTTTTCATATACTGTGCTTCGCTTATTTACTTTTCCGTTGCTATTCTTACAATCACTGCAAAACCCAAAAATATTACTTTTGCCACTGTTACCATTACTATCATACTACTTTGCTACTAAATACTTTGCTGCAGATACTAAGTTATCCAGGTGTGGTTGAATTGACAACTCAATTGCAAATACTCAAGAATATTCTTTGGCTCCCCTTGTGTCGAATCAATAAATTTGGGTCGAATACTCTACCCTTGAAAGTTGTTGCGATCCCCTAAACTTGTGGGTTATCAAGACTAATTTCTGGCGCCATTGCCGGGGAGCATAGCTCTATTCTCTGAGTCACTTGGGATTTATATCTGCTGATCACTATGAAGAAATTGAATGATCAAAGAACTAAAATTTATCCCTCAACTACGAGGGGAGGTAAGGAACTGCCATCTAGCTCTGCACTAGATTCTCCTTCTGTTATGAATAAGCTTGCGACACCTAAACCTGCTACTGCTATGAATTCTGATATGTCGCATGTTATTGATGATGCCACTTCTCTATGCATGATACTTATGATGGAACTACTTCTATGCTTGATACTACTGTGCCATTAGGTGAATTTCTTGATGAACAACTTACTAAGGCTGGGGAGAATGAAATTATTGATGAAAGTGATGATGAAGATTCTCCTCCTAATTATGAATTGCCTGTTGTTCCTGAGGGTTATGTTATGGATGAAGAAACTGCTAGAGATTTTCTTGCTTGCAATGATAGATCGGATCTTAAGAAATTGTTAGCTAAGCTGAAACAAAAGACTCTAAATGCTAGAATGAAACATGACCCTGCTTTTGCCACTTCACCTATCTTTGTTACTGATAAGGAAAATGAATTCTCTGTTGATCCTGAGATTATTACTTTAGTTGAATCCGATCCTTTTTATGGCACTGAATCTGAAACTGTTGTGGCACATCTTACCAAGTTAAATGATATAGCCACCCTGTTTACTAATGATGAGAAGTCTCGCTATTATTACATCCTTAAGATATTTCGGTTCTCATTAAAGGGTGATGCTAAGACTTGGTTTAATTCTCTTGATCCTGGTTGTGTGCGTAGTCCCCAGGATATGATTTATTACTTCTCTGCTAAATATTTTCCTGCTAATAAGAAACAAGCTGCCTTGCGGGAAATATATAACTTTGTGCAAATCGAAGAAGAGGGTCTCCCACAAGCTTGGGGGAGGCTTCTCCGCTTACTTAATGCTTTGCCTGATCATCCACTTAAGAAAAATGAAATACTTGATATCTTTTATAATGGACTAACAAATGCTTCCAAGGACCACTTGGATAGTTGTGCTGGCTGTGTTTTAGGGAGAGAACAATCGACGAAGTTGAATTATTATTGAACAATATGTTGACTAATGAAAATAATTGGACTCTTCCTGAGCCAATTCCTGAGGCAATTCCTTAACCAATTCAACCAACTCCCGAGCCTATTCCTAAACTCACTCCGAAGAAGAGAGGTGTTCTATTTCTCAGTCCTGAAGATATGCAAGAGGCAAAGAAATCAGTGAAAGAAAAAGGTATTAAAGCTGAAGACGTTAAGAATTTACCTCCTATAGAAGAAATACATGGTCTTAATATACCGCCTGTTGAAGAAATACATGGTCTTGATAACCCGACACAGGTAGTGAAGGTAAATTCTCTCTATAGATATGATAAATTTGAAATCCCGTCCACTAAATTTCATAGCCCATGCTTAGATGAATTTGATGACTTTATGGATAGACAAGAAAATTTCAACGATTATGTTAGTAGACAATTAAGGAATAATGCTTATATGACAGGACGCTTGAATGATTATGTGGCTAGAGTTAAGGGTGAACTTACTCAAGCTGAGCAAGTACTTACGGCTCAGAATGAATTGCTAGTTGAACTAAATAATAAACATGACTTTGTTGTTAGAGTGGCTACTAGAACTGGTAAAATGACTTAGGAACCTTTGTATCCTGAAGGCCACCCTAAGAGAATTGAATAAGATTCTCAAAATAATAATCTAGATGCTCCTAGTTCTTCTAAGAAGAAGAAAAAGAAAAATAATAGGACTTTGCATGCTTCTAGTGAACCTAATGTAGAAACACTTGAGAATCCTAATAATACTTCTATCTCTGATGCTGAAACACAATCCGTAGATGAACATGAACCTGATGATAATGCTAACAATGATGTTCATGTAGATGCTCAACCTAGTAATAATAATGATATAGAAATTGAACTTGCTGTTGGTCTTGATAACCCACAATCAAGAAACCAACGTTATGATAAGAGAGATTTTGTTGCTAGGAAGCATGGTAGAGAAAGAGAACCATTGGTTCAGAAACCCATTCCCTTTCCTCCTAAACCATCCAAGACAAAGGATGATGAGGACTTTGAGCATTTTGCTAAAATGATTAGACCTATTTTCTTACTTATGCGCTTAACAGATATGCTTAAAACAAACCCTTATTCTAAATACATGAAAGATATCATCACTAATAAAAGGAAAATACCTGAAGCTGAGATTTCCACCATGCTTGCCAACTATACCTTTAAGGGTGGGATACCTAAGAAACTTGGTGATCCCGGAGTACCCACTATACCTTGCTCTATTAAAAGAAATTATGTTAAAACTGCCATATGTGATTTAGGAGCCGGTGTTAGTGTTATGTCTCTTTCCTTGTACCGTAGACTTGAATTAAGTAAGTTGACACCCATTGAGATATCCTTGCAAATGGCTGATAAATCAACTGCTATACCTGTCGGCATTTGTGAGAACATGCCTGTTGTTGTTGTGAACGTTACTATCTTAACAGACTTTGTCATTCTTGATATTCCTGAGGACGACATTATATTGATTATCCTCGGTAGACCCTTTTTAAATACTGCAGGTGTTGTTATTGATTGCAACAAAGGCAATGTCACCTTTCATGTTAATGGAAATGAGCACATGGTACATTTTCTGAGGAAACGACCTCAAGTTCATAGCATAAATTCTATTGAGAAAATTCCATCAATCATTATTGGAGGTTTTGAATTTCCTCTCCCTACTGTCAAGAAAAAGTATGATATTCTTATTGTTGGGGATGTTCATATCCCTGTTGAGGTAACCTAGTGTCACTTCGAAATTTCTCTGGGTCCGTGTTATTCAAAATGAGTTTATTAACAAGACTTGATCAACCTTGTTAGTGGATTCATTTTGATGATCATGAGATGGATGAAACTAGAAGGCGCAACCTTCTGTACCCTCTTTTTACTTTCTGTTATTTAAAATAAATAAAGAAAAACTAGTATTATCTGTCTGTTTTCTAAATTATCCGTGCAATGAAAGATATCCCGAAAATAAAAGTGCTCCAAATGCCCTGCAAATTTAGTATGATTTTTTATGGAATATTTGAGGATTTTAGGCACTGAAATCACTGCAGGAGGGGCAAGCACCAGGCCACGAGAGTGGAGGGCGCGCCCACACCCACTGGGCACCCCCTATCTCGTGGGCCCCTGGTGGCCCCCCTCCACTTATGCCAGCACCCACACACTCCATCTTCTTCCCAAAAAAATCCCCATCCAGCTCAAGCACGAGTTCTAGCTCATTTTGCTAGGATTTTCGATCTCCTTGCTCAAAGCTCCATTCACAAAACTGCTTTGGGAGATTGTTGCTTGGTATGTGACTCCTCCATTGATCCAATTAGTTCTTGTTCTAGTGCTTTATTTATTGCAAATCCTTGTTGCCTTGGTGACCCTGTTCTTGAGCTTGCATGTTAAATTTATGAGGTCCCAAGTAATTCTAATGCATGATATAGGCTCTAGGCACTTGTAGGAGTAGTTGCTATCAATCTTGTTTAGTTTTATTCACTTTTATTTTGAAGTTACTAAAATTTCAGAAATATTTTAGAAAAAGAAATATGTTCAGGAAAATGTACCAAGGTGGTTCCTCGGTAAAGAAAGGACCTAGGCGTGCTATGCGTGAGCAAGACGATGAACCACCAAGGGAAGCTGAAGTGTGGTCTTGTGAATGGCCGTCAAAAGAGTTTATGCTCAATGCAGGCATTAAGGATGAATTTGATACATATGTGCATAATGCCGATCTTGAGGACTTCATACAAGATAAGTGTCCTCGGTACTACTATCTAACTGATTCGTTCGTGAGAAGGTTTAAATTTTCATCTTCGCGTAATTCTCATAATGTCCTATTTGATATTTATGATCAATCTTATACCATGGACTTAGAAGACTTTACTACTGCTTGCCAACTCCCGCAGTGGGGAAGTGCTAATGATCCCCACAAATCTGAATTTAGAGATTTCCTTGCTAGTATTACTGTGGGAGAGTCTAGGGATATTACACAAGCTACCATAGGGAGCATTCATTTTCCTGCTATACATTATTTTGCTCTCTTCATTGGTAGATGCATTAACGGTAAATATGAAGCATGTCATATGTGTGTCCCTGATCTTTGTGTCCTCAAGAGTGCTGTGTTAGGTTATAAAGATTATAACTTGGGGGCAATAGTTGCACGTAGGTTGCATAAAAATGGTAGAGCTGAAGATTTATTTGGAGGAATTTATGCGACCCGTGTGGCAAATTATCTTGGTATAGCCCCACGAGAGGGTGATATGATGTCGCCTCCTGCTTATTTAGATTATGACGCAATGGTCAAACATCATTTTCTTAAGGGGAATGAACAATTCCTCCAGTATCGACTAATCTTTGACCGACATAGCTCTGTCCATGTTACTCTTCCTGCTCCTTCACTTTTTAATTACCGGGCAAAAGGAAGATATGTTGTTACCAGGGAGGAAGCAGCTGAACACGAGGGGAGAGCGGAGGCGGCTCGCCAACATGTCACAGCTCAGGAGGCGTTTGCTGCTGCATCTCAGTACGACCCCAGTTACAACTACGGATATCAGCCAGGCTACCCGTGGCATTAGACCAACTTAGGCCAAAAGCCTAAGCTTGGGGGAGTACGTATATCTCACCGACTTTACATTCATGTTCACACACTATTCTAGTCGTCGGTGCTCATACTCTTTCGTTGTATTATCCATGCTAGTTTAATTTTCTTTTTCTAGTTTTCTTCTTGTGTGTTGATAAACCTTAAGAAAAACCAAAAAATTAGTTAGCTTAATTTCCATGCTTGTAGTAGAAATTAAAATGAAAACCCAAAAAGATTTCTCGTTCTTCTTTTACTTGTTGGGAGCTTTGTCGTGTAAATAGTTTTATTTTCTTTTCTTTCCTTTGAGGGTCGAGAGTAGAAGACCATATTGAAAATGTTTAGTGGCTCTCATATGCATGATTTATTATTTAACTTAGAGCCCATATTACCTTGTCTTCTCTCTTGAGTTGAATGCTTGCAGATTCCAGCTTAGTCCAATGCACGTGCACTCTTATTATTATACACATCATTCGGTCGTGTGAGTGAAAGGCAATAATGACGATATATGATGGTCTAATTGAGATGAGAAAAGCTGGTATGAACTCGACCTCTTTTGTTTTTGTAAATATGATGAGTTCATCGTTCCTGATTCAGCTTATTATGAAGTAAACATATTTGCAATGACATTTAGAGATTATAGTTGCTTGTGCCATGCTTGATTAGCTATGAGTTATAATGGTTTACCTTGCGTGCCAACATGCTATTAGAATGATTATGATGTGGTATGATGGGATGGTATCCTCCTTTGAATGAATTGAGTGACTCGACTTGGCACATGTTCACGCATGTAGTTGAAACAAATCAACATAGCCTTCATGATATTTATGTTCATGGTGGATTATATCCTACTCATGCTTGTACTCGGTGTGAATTAATTTTAATGCATGTTTATGATTGTTGTCGCTCTCTCAGTTGGTCGCTTCCCAGTCTTTTGCTAGCCTTCACCTGTACTAAGTGGGAATACTGCTTGTGCATCCAAACTCCTTAAACCCCAAAGTTATTCCAATGAGTCCACCGTACCTTCCTATATGCGGTATTTACCTGCCATTCCAAGTAAATTTGTATGTGCCAAACTCCAAACCTTCAAATGAAATTCTGTTTTGTATGCTCGATCAGCTCATGTTTCAACTAGGGCTGCCTATATCTTCCATGCTAGGTGGGTTATTCTCAAGAGGAGTGGACTCCGCTCCTCATTCACGAGAAAGGGCCGGTAACCGGGATGCCCAGTCCCATGATCCAAAAAGATCAAAGAAAATCAATATAATTAAACAAAACTCCCCCAGGATTGTTGTTAGTTGGAGGCACTCGTTGTTTCGAGCAAGCCATGGATTGATGGTTGTTGGTGGTGGGGGAGTATAAACTTTTACCATTTTGCGTGGGAACTGCCTATAATGCATGTAGTATGGAAGATACAGCCATCTCATAGTTGTTGTGTTGACAGTGAAAGTATGCCGCTCAAAATATTATTCAATCTCTATTTTAAAATTGAGCTCTGGCACCTCTACAAATCCCTGCTTCCCTCTGCGAAGGGCCTATCTATTTACTTTTATGTTGAGTCATCACCTTCTTATTAAAAAGCACCCGTTGGAGAGCACACTGTCGTTTGTATTCATTACAATTGGTTTATATTGGGTATGACTTGACTGGATCTCTTTTACCATGAATTACAATGTTTAGTCAGTCCTTGATCTTTAAAGGTGCTCTGCATTTATGTTTTGCGGTCTCAGAAAGGGCTAGCGAGATACCATTTTGTTATACCATGTTATGATTGTTTTGAGAAAGTGTTGTCATCCGAGTTTTATTATTATGGCTTGCTAGTTGATTATGCCATTGATATGAGTAATTGTGAGACCGAGGTGTTATTGTGAGTATGGTTAGTTCATAATATTTGTTGAAACTTGAATGCTGGCTTTACATGTCTACAACAACAAGAGAAAACAGAGTTTGTAAAAGTTTTTCTTTATCACTTTCAGTTTATCAACTGAATTGCTTGAGGGAAAGCAAATGTATAAGCTTGGGGGAGTTGATACGTCTCCAACGTATCTACTTTTCTAAACACTTTTGCCCTTGTTTTGGACTCTAACTTGCATGATTTGAATGAAACTAACCCGGACTGACGCTATTTTCAGCAAAATTACCATGATGTTGTTTCATGTGTAGAAAACAAAAGTTCTTGAAATGACCTGAAAATCCTCGGAGACAAGTTTTAGAAAAAATAAAAAATGATGGCAAAAGATGAAGACCAAGGGGCCCACACCCTGTCCACGAGGGTGGGGGCGTGCCCACCCCCTTTGGGTGTGCCCCCTGTCTCGTGGGCCCCCTGCACCTCCGCCGACCTCAACTCCAACTCCATATATTCAGTTTCGCGAAGAAAAAAAATCAGAGAGGAAGTTTCATCGTGTTTTACAATACGGAGCCGCCGCCAAGCCCTAATCTCTCTTGGGAGGGCTGATCCGGAGTCCGTTCGGGACTCCAAAGAGGGGGATTCGTCGCCATCGTCATCATCAACCATCCTCCATCACCAATTTCATGATGCTCACTGCCGTGCGTGAGTAATTCCATCGTAGGCTTGCTGGACGGTGATGGGTTGGATGAGATTTATCATGTAATCAAGTTAGTCTTGTTAGGGTTTGATCCCTAGTATCCACTATGTACTGAGATTGATGTTGCTATGACTTTACTATGCTTAATGCTTGTCACTAGGGCCCGAGTGCCATGATTTCAGATCTGAACCTATTATGTTTTCATGAATATATGTGTGTTCTTGATCCTATCTTGCAAGTCTATAGTCACCTATTATGTGTTATGATCCGACAACCCCGAAGTGACAATAATCGGGATACTTATAGGTGATGACCGTAGTTTGAGGAGTTCATGTATTCACTATGTGTTAATGCTTTGGTCCGGTTCTCTATTAAAAGGAGGCATTAATATCCCTTAGTTTCCACTAGGACCCCGCTGCCACGGGAGGGTAGGACAAAAGATGTCATGCAAGTTCTTTTCCATAAGCACATATGACTATATTCGGAATACATGCCTACATTACATTGATGAATTGGAGCTAGTTCTGTGTCACCCTATGTTATAGCTATTACATGAGGAATCGCATCTGTCATAATTATCCATCACTGATCCATTGCCTACGAGCTTTTCATATACTGTGCTTCGCTTATTTACTTTTCCGTTGCTACTGTTACAATCACTACAAAACCCAAAAATATTAATTTTGCCACTGTTACCATTACTATCATACTACTTTGCTACTAAATACTTTGCTGTAGATACTAAGTTATCCAGGTGTGGTTGAATTGACAACTCAACTGCTAATACTCAAGAATATTCTTTGGCTCCCCTTGTGTCGAATCAATAAATTTGGGTTGAATACTCTACCCTCGAAAGTTGTTGCGATCCCCTACACTTGTGGGTTATCACTATTTTTACTGTGGCAGGATTTAGAGCGGCGCATGCACCGTCGCTTGGTTTCTGCATGAGGGGATTATCCTCTGTTGCATCCCTTTCGTCAACGTTGTTTTCCTTGGGTGTATCAACCATGTATATATCATATGATGAGGTGGTTGTCTAGCGCCCCGTGGGCGGTGGTTCCCGTTCGTCTCCAGCATCGTCGTCAATACCGTCAATGTCTTCGGAGTCGAAGTCAAGCGTGTCGGTTAAGTCATCGACAGTGGCTGTGGGGAACGAATTTCTTCGTCGTCCGTTTCCCACTCAAGCCGGACATAGTTCGGCCCAGAGTCTCCTAATAGAGAGAGAGACCTCAGTGAATTTAGCACGTCGCCCAGGGGTGAGTGCTGAAAGATATCCGCGGAGGTAAACTCCATGATCGGTGCCCAATCAGATTTGATAGGCACGGACGCACGCGGTTCGGAACCTATGACCGGAGACGAGTCCGAGGGTCCGATGACACAGATCTCTTTGGAGATGAAGTCTGTGTTTGGCTCCAGCACTGATGAATGTGCAACCTCCATGGCGGGGTCCATCCACCCGTCCTCGGATGGCGTGATCTACTCTAGATTAAGGGCCGCGGCAGCCGCAGGTGCGATATCCCAAACACCGTCCGATGGCAGATCTAAGACATGCCCGTCGTGACTGCCCGGCGCTCCTGGCGTGGGCTCGGGTCCGTCGAAGATCAAGTCTCCGCGGATGTAGGCAGTGTAGTTCAAGTTCCCAAACCTGACCTAATGGCCAGGGGCGTAGCTATCGATCTACTCCAGACGACCAAGTGAGTTGGCCCGGAGTACGAAGACGCCGAATACAAAGATCTGTCCGGGGAGGAAAACCTCACCCTGGACTACATCGTTGCTGATGATTGAAGGAGCCATCTAGCCTTATTGTGACGACACAGTGGAACTCTCAATGAAAGCACCAATGTCGGTGTCAAAACTGGCGGATCTCGGGTAGGGGGTCCCGAACTGTGCGTCTAAGGCTAATGGTAACAGGAGGCGGGGGACACGATGTTTACCCAGGTTCGGGCCCTCTCGATGGAGGTAATACCCTACTTCCTGCTTGATTGATCTTGATGATATGAGTATTAGAAGAGTTGATCTACCACGAGATCGTAGAGGCTAAACCCTAGAAGCTAGCCTATGATTATGATTGTTGTTGTCCTACGGACTAAACCCTCTGGTTTATATAGACACCGGAGGGGGCTAGGGTTACACAGAGCCGGTTACAGAGAAGGAGATCTACACATCCGAATTTCCAAGCTTGGCTTTCATGCAAAGGAGAGTCCCACCCGGACACTGGACGAAGTCTTCAATCTTGTATCTTCATAGTCCAACAGTCCGACATAAGCATATAGTCCGGCTGTCCGAGGATCCCCTAATCCAGGACTCCCTCAGATACACAAGAACATTAGTTTGATGTAAGAACATGGTTAATACACAGATGTACTATTATGTACCAAAAACAGAAAGGCATGTCATATTCAAAGGTATAATGTGTAAGCTAAGCAGATGCAATTTAACCAAATTGGAAGCAATACAAGCTAGACATCCGGATGGAGTGGTGAGCATGATCATCTAGGACCTGAGAGCCTGATGGGAGGCGGGCTGCTTCGCCACCATCGCGGCTTTTTAGTTGGCTTCCAGGTGATTCCCGTCTTTGCTGGGCTTTCCACTGGCTCGGCCAGTGCCCTGACTAGCTATTTTTCTTCTGGTGCTCATGGGATGGTGGTTCATGTAAAAAATATATTTCCTTATCTTAATAAAGACCAACTTCGGCCTTTCAAATACAAGCTAGACACCATATGGAACATGCAACCACATATGACACCGCGAAGTTAAAGCAAGCACCTGGGATGGTGGTTCATTGTGAGCGAGGTCATCAACTCCAGAGCTACGTTTACCGTCTCCATCTGCTGACACTGCACCCTTTATAAGGGATAAACGTGTCTGGCCTATCTGCGTACCATGCTGGAGCGACTTCTCTCTTTTCTTTTTTGCGTTTCTCTTGGCCGTAGAGTCTAAAATACCCTTGCATAAAAACACAATAGTGAGAGTAAGGGTGAAGTGTGTGAAGAACTTGTGCACTGTAAAAGTAGCAGATAGCAGGTGGCTGAAAAATAAATGTCAGGAGACATATGATAGCTCTACAACATTACATGGCAAACAAAATTAGATTCTACTCTGTATGATTTTGTAATACATGAGCACAGGAAATGCAGGTACTCCTCCAGCACACCACCACATGTGGTCATATCAAGATAACAGTCGACTGAAAATAAATAGGTCAGTGGATTTTTTTATGAACCGTCCGATCTATAAGGAACGGGCAGATGGCCTTAGTCTACCTCTTGCCAGTCACTGTTGACGATCTTTCTCGAACCGCCAGTGACCACTGGCCCAGACCCCTGCCTCCATCGCCCCGCCCTGCCCTCGACCTCACACCATCGTCGTGCTTGGCAGCGCCCCCAGGCCATCCCTTTAATCCCAGCCGACCTCCAGATCAGGCTCCAGTAGCTCTAGGCCCCACACGCCCCTAAGATAAACACTGAGGCGCTGCTTCCCCGACGTAATCAGCGGACTAGCGACTGTTACGCCGGGGAATGCTTCCGTTAATTGGGAATCAACTGACCAGGAATTGAAATCCAGGGGGTCGACGGACCTCTAGCTAAGGTGAAATAGTATATGAAGAGAAACCCTGTGCATTGCGAGTTACTAGGAACATCTAGTATCAAGAAGAAGCGGTCAACTAGTGTCTTCTGTGGGATGAATACCATGCAAGCATACACGTAAGATTTGCACGAATAAGGGAAGAGGAGTACCATTTCCGGTTGCCAGTGTGGTCTCCTCCATATGTCGCGGCGATCTCCTTTTTTATCTCGGGGGAACCGATGTTTTGGAACCCATGGCCAAATTGTTGACTGTGTTGCCGTGGCCGTAAAACGGAGGGGAAGAAGATCCGAGGCGGCGAAGGACGGCGTAGCAGGAACAGCTCCGGTGTAGTGGACGGTGGCGAAGTTGGAGCGACAACAGTGAGGCACAAGACGGCATGGTGGAACTGGCTTGGGTATGGATGGCTCGGCCTCGGCTTCAACTACTAGCCATGGAGGGCGTTGCGGTTGAGGTTGCGGTGGATGACGACGTCGGGGTATCGGCTCCGGCGTGACGGAGGAGGGCGGCGGTTGATGGGTGGGATGGGGTGGCAGACGGAGGACGCCGGGTTTTCGCGGCTGGTGGAGAGGTAGTTTTTGCTCCCATGGAGTACGAATGGAGAATCAGACGGGTGGGCGGGGGGAAGGAGGGAGAACCATGTTTCGGTGTGGGACATGCTTGTTTTTGGCTTTTTTGAACAGAAGATGGGACGTGCTTGTTTGAAATTTGGGGAAAGTACAAACTTTGCCCCCCTCTTAAATTTCGAACCTACTACGGGTCGGGGGTAGGATGGTAATCCCAGGTGTCCCAAATAGTGTGCGGGAGCGATTTTGGCCGCGCGCATGTGTGCTTAGGCGGCCATTGTGTATGAATGTTTTTCGGAAGCGGTTGTGTGGCGTCTAGATGAAACTAGAAACCTACCCCGGTTTAGACCTTTGGACGTCGGACCATTAGGTTTCACGGTCAGAGTTATTATAGAAAAGTAATTTCCTTGTACTACCAAACATTGGTCTCACGCGGTTTCGGCCTTTCGAGCGAGTAGAGGCTCTTTTGGCGCTTCGTTCGAAATTTTGAAACACAAGCATTCACGTTTAGAGTACTCTTGAAGTTTGAGGATTGACCTAAATAGACAATGTTAAATTTGACCTTGTATGTTTGAAAACCCCATTAAATTATCCGCTTCTTTTTGAATTTTTGACACTTGAAAATCCTATAACTATGATTATTTTGGAATGGAGGAGCTAAATTTAAATCAATTTTGTACACGACTACATATGCTATTATGTACAAAATCGGAGCAAAGATTGGTGCCCCCATAATTTAGGTATGATTTACAAATGCCATGATATCAAATTCAAATAATTGAATGGACTTCATGTTGAATTTGATTTTTTAAACCACCTTAAGTTGAATTCAAATGTATGCTTGTTCATAGGTAGCTATTTATAATGTTCATTGTGTAACTTTTGTATGTATAATGTGCTTTACACACACAACATGAACTATAATCACGTTTATATTCGATTGCTAAAGCGATGCATTGTCTGGAGTTCAAAATACTAACTATGTGGATCAATTGTGTCGAACAATAACATAGACATGCTCAAATTTGATAGAATCTAGATGTCTGATGGATCAATGACCGTTCCTTACGCGAGTTGCAAATATCATGATCCCATCCTAATATTTGGATACAATTTATATCTTTAATCAATGTGTACATCAGTCTTTTACGTGTAGTTTCACTCTCCATCGGTGGTCTCTCACACATGCTCACACACCCTCTCCCGAGGTGTCTTTCTCGCATACATGCTCTTGATATAACCCTCCCTCCCTCTCATAACCATTTACGACTATTTTCACTAACCTTTATCACAAGTACTCTTTCTCTCGCAAGCATACACACGCGCAATCCCCATCGACCCTTTCTATATACATAGACCTGCCTACGTGTCTCCTGTATGCACATTATCTTTAGACCTGTCTCTCACGCATTGTCTCACGCCTCTCTTCCTAATCAACGAGTATGATTCTAGCAGAGCATTCTGTAGGATGCCCCTTAAAGTTTGGTTGGATGAATATTAATATCAAAGATAAAGGGGTTACCTTAGTCCGAGAACCTAGGGTTACAAATCCTACCCGTCTTTGTCAGTGGACACAGAGTCCTTCACAATTATGTTGTCTTTGTCTTGTACGACTAGTCATCCATGGGTCTCCCTAAATGCGTCACGGGCCGACCAATGTGGCGCAAGACGGAACCGAACAAAGGGCCTCACCTCGACCCACCGGACCTCACGCGGTGACACACCCTGTGCCCCCTCGTCTCGTTATCTTCTCACACCCACACATACCAACACAGAAACCACACACACAAAAAATATTCTCCTGGTGCCTCTATCCCCTCCCCCCTTGCATATACACACTCAAGGGAATCTCTTGCGGTGACGTCATATTCGTCTCTCTCTCTAGACCACTCTCATTTCTCGTGCTATCTCTCCCACCCCCCCTCCCCAGTCGGCCCCTCTATCCATGCCTCTCTCGAATACGCAATACACACACATACCTCTCTAGGCCCTGCCAAATGCATCAACTACACATTCACACATGTTACATCACGTACCCCATTGATCTAAAAAGCCCTCTCTTCACATTTATTTCGCATACAACATTACTTTTGAATAAAGTGTGGCCAAACAATTATTTTAGAATTTCTACATATATACAACATTAACAAAGTTATATGGAGGAGTATGAACGCTAATTTGCATTGCATGGTGCCCACAATGATATTTATTTCGCAGTGTGAATTTCTATATTTTTATATTATATATAAAGTTAGTCATAATAAAGAGAAATGAATAGCATCTCTCTCTCCATCGCATACCCTCCCTCTACGCCCCTTTCACGTACGCACACAAACTATCTCCAGGTCCTCTAAAAGTAAGCCCCCAGCACATTCACACATGTTTCATCTTTCTCTCGCGATATATACAGTGACGATCATTGTATTTTAAGCGAAAGCACGATACGTACATTGGACTTCAGGATCCACTCGTTACGGTCACCATTTATGCTTTGTGGTTATTATACAGGTCACGGGCTCACCGTACAACTTTGTATTTGCTCAAGACACAACTAGTTGACCAGATAAACGCTCCACGTGGCACCTCTAGTGTTGCATCACATTATCTCACTACCATCGGGCCCACCTATCGGCTTGTATCTACTCTACATCTACACTCTTATAAAATACCCTCTTATAAAAAAACAGAGTTGGTGATGATGGTGTGCCTGCCATCCTGCAATATAGGCCGTCTGATTTATATCTGACGGATAGGAAAGAAACTATGACAATTTTGCAAAAAGGTACCCACACACCTCTCCACATTTGCAAATAAGGCCTTCCCTCGTTCATCCTTTTCTCTCACAAGAACTAGTCATACAAATGCATCTTGATGTTACATGCAACGCACGGGCATCTTGCTAGTAAGAATGAAAACAAACGACAAAAAAATATTGGACGGTGGTTTGAAGTCATGACCACGGGCACAACGGACAAGGCGGCCTTGTATTGGTATGCTGAGCCATCTATTTTAACACACAAGAGCTGGTGTGGTGATTATACACGCACACGTGCACATGAACTGCATGCATGCAACACTCACACGAACACATGCACCCACGCACGCACGCAACACTCACACGTACACATGCAGCCACGCACGCATGCAACACTCACATGCACACACGCACACATGCATGCACACACCACTACACCACACGACCAACACACACTCTCACGCTCAAGTGCTCAACCTACACGTGCATGCGCACACATCAGGCCCTGACAGACACATACACAACCAGGTGATTCCCGCGCACGGGTTGGAGTCTTGTCACGCCTGCATAAATTTGTGTTTATCTGACCTTTCCCTATGCGAACTGGCAGGTGGGACCCACAAGGAACGTGGTCAATTTAACTAGTCAACATGGTGCCATGCAGACTATTTGGCCGGTCAACAGAGTGCAATCCCATGCTGAACCATGAGCAAGTGACCGTATAATCACCGCAAAACCTATATAGTGACTGTAATCAACTTATTCTGAAGTTCGGTGACCGTATTACGCTTTTCTCTCTATAGGCCCTCTAAAACTACATCTCTACACGTTCTCGCATGTTACATCTAACAACTATGCAATACAGCACTACTACTACACTCTAACACAATAAATCATATGTGTTTTTAGTTTTACTAGATATCATATTGTTACTTAATTATTCGGTTTGCATACATTAGAATTGCCTTTGAAATGTATGGCCAGTATCATCTACCGTGCGGGAAAAATCCCGCCCTTTCTTGTTTAATCGGGTTTGTATCGATGGATCGTGCGAAACAGCAAAACTATAGTACTATACAATACAATTGACAGTTCACTAGGCCGTCGTGTCATGTACTCCTCCATCGTAAGAGTGGAGCGCTCGCTTTCATAAATCTTCTAGTCACTTTCGCCGACATGTGGGACATCAAGCTACCGGGTCCACGTGCCATACCGAAATACAGTGCAGAGCAGCCGGGGTGAAGCACCCCAGTCATGGCGCCGGCGTAGTAATGAGCAATGAGGCATCAAATCACAAAGTTGAACATTTCCCGCAGTTAAGTTGGAGGGACGAAGTAATAATGCTAAAAAAATAAGTTGGAGGGACGAAGCAACCATCATTTCACTCGTTGCTGAATCAACTTCTCCCTCATCTTCTTCAACTTAACCACGTGTTGCTTCTACCATTGTTCTGCCTCATGTGGGATGCGGATCAGCTTGGTAAAGCACTGACACATGGGACCACATGTTAGCAAACCGCCAGGACAACATCCTCTAATTATAAGAACCCCCTCCCCCCCGCCATCCGCGCGGCAAAATCACCTCCTTTTTACTAATCTTGATTCTATAATTTTTTAGAACAATATAATTGAGATTTCTATAGATAGCACATAGGAGCAAAACCAAGTGGTACGGTTAAGGGCATCCACAATGTGTAGACAAATGTGAAAAATAACTTTTGGCATCGTGGGAACCAATTGTGGACGGTGTTGCCAAAGCCAAAAAGATGGAACCGAAGCTCCCTAATTGATTGATTGAAGGAATAGAAAAATGCAACGTCTCTCCTCTTTCTCCCATGCTTGGATGCATGTAGTACAATATAGAGCACAGAGTCTACTCCCCTGTCCCTTCTATCACAAATCACAAAGCAGTGAGGCGTCAAATCACAAAAGCACGGACGAAGCAACCATCATTTCACTCTTCATTGACTCCGCTTCTCCATCGTCTTCTTCGAGAAACCATCTCACCGCACTAAGATGGATGGACGACGCTATTGTGCACTAGTAGTACTAGTACATTTACGCGTCCTTTGGTTCAACGGACTTCCTGGATGCAAATAAGGCAGTGGTCTCGGCTTGCAAGCGGCAGTTGCGAATGACTTACCGTGGTCTCCCTCAATGGTGTTCTCCGTCGAATGCACTTCGCCAAACCACAACGTTCGAGATATCGTCGACGTCACCGCAATGGGCAAAGAAGTCAAATATAGTTACTACCTCCATTTTTTTTGTACACAAGGCCAACATATCAAAATTAAAATTTGCAAAAGGCCACTAACACTAATCGAGGCAAAATTGATGGGGTTTGCCTCGTACTAGCAACCAAGGACATTAATATCCCCTGCATGCATGCGGAAGTGAGAAGGTTGGTTTGCATGGCGCTGCATTAATCAAGGGATGATGAGTGAGATGGTTAGCTTTTTGGGCTTTGGAGAAAAAAAATACGAATTAATTGACACGTGAAACGAGGATTTGTATTGATTAATCCTGCGAAGGAAAAACCCGCCTTTCTTTTTTAACACTAGTACTCCTAGTACGGACGTACTTATCCTATTTGGGTCTAGGCCTTGCAATGCCATACTTCACCACACATTTTTGCCAAGCTTTCATAAAGTTTTCAAAATGAAAAGGAGGTACACTTGCACACGGCTGTCGCAGTCGCACCGCACCCTCACACGGTCGCTCCTGCACGCCGCAGTCTCACCACACCCTCACACTGTCGCTCCTGCACGCCGCAAACCCAACCAAGGGAACGCACCCTCACTGACACGTGATGTCGCATGTGAACAAACCAAACTCAGCCATCCTACCGCTGACACATAATTCGTTCATAAAGTATGTTTATCCAACTGCATGTTGGGGAGTATCCGTATGGCCCGTGCGGTGGTTTGTTGGGGAAGAAGAAGAGGTGAGGAAGAAGGGTTAGGAGATGTAGGATATTCATCCAACCGCCTGAAATGGTTGACTGACCCAAGTTAGGCGACTTGCATAACAATATATGTTTTTACACAGCAAAAGATCCATAAAAACAAGAACATAAAGAAAAACTATCACTGCTCGTGGAACGAGACGGCTGCGTTTTCTTTGGCTGCCGACTCGAACCAGCCGTCGCTGCCGACGTGTGTCTCCGCACCATGGTTGTCCTCGGCCTTTAGCTACTCGTTCACACGGAGCGTCCGAGCGCTCTGCACGGACAAGAGCACCGCCCGGTTCAAGTCGAGGACATCCGGTTCTGCCTGCAGGAGGGCCTCAATGGCAGTGGCATCCGCGCGCTCCGCGTTGAGTCGAGCCTCCACCGCCGGGTTCAAGTCGAGGACGTCTGGTTCCGCCTGCAGGAGGGCCTCGATGAGAGCGGCATCCGCGCGCTCCGCGTCGAGTTGAGCCTCTGCCGCCCGGTTCAAGTCGAGGACATCCGGTTCCACCTGGAGGAGGGCCTCGATGGCAGCGGCATCCGTGATACTTCTTCAACGTATCTATATTTTTTGATTGTTCCATGCTATTATATTACCTGTTTTCGATGTTTATGGGCTTTACTTTACACATTTTTATCATTTTTGGGACTAACCTACTAACCGGAGGCCCAGCCCATATTGCTGTTTTTTTGGCCTATTTCAGTGTTTCGAAGAAAAGGAATATCAAACGGAGTCCAAACGGAACGAAACCTTCAGGAGCGTGATTTTTGGAACAAACGTGATCCAGAGGACTTACAGTGCAAGTCAAGAAGCTCCCGAGGTGGCCACGAGGGTGGAGGGCGCACCCCCTACTGGGCGCGCCCCCTATCTCGTGGGCCCCTCGGGCGTCCACCGACGTACTTCTTCCTCCTATATATACCCATGTACCCCGAAACCATCATAGGAGTCCATGAAAATCTATTTCCACAACCGTAACCTTCTGTATCCGCGAGATCCCATCTTGGAGCCGTCGCCGGTGCTCTGCCGGAGGGGGAATCCACCAATCCACCACGGAGGGCCTCTACATCAACTCCAAGGCCTCTCCGATGAGTTGTGAGTAGTTTACCACAGACCTTCGGGTCCATAGTTATTAGCTACATGGGTTCTTCTCTCTCTTTGAATCACAATACCATGTTCTCCTGCCTCTTCTTGGAGATCTATTCGATGTAACTCTTTTTGCGATGTGTTTGTCGAGATCCGATGAATTGTGGGTTTATGATCAAGTTTATCTATGAGAAATATTTGAATCTCCTCTGAATTCTTTTATGTGTGATTAAGTTATCTTTGCAAATATCTTCGAATTATCGGTTTGGTTTGGCCTACTAGATTGATCTTTCTTGCAATGGGAGAAGTGCTTAGCGTTGTGTTCAATCTTGCGGTGTCCTTTCCCAGTGACAGTAGGGGCAGCAAGGCACATATTGTATTGTTTCCATCGAGGATAAAAAGATGGGGTTTATATCATATTGCATGAGTTTATCCCTCTACATCATGTCATCTTTCTTAAAGCGTTACTCTATTCTTATGAACTTAATACTCTAGATGCATGTTGGATAGCGGTCGATGTGTGGAGTAATAGTAGTAGATGCAGGCAGGAGTCGGTCTACTTGTCACGGACGTGATGCCTATATACATGATCATGCCTAGATAATCTCATAATTATTCTCCTTTCTATCAATTGCTTGACAGTAATTTGTTCACCCACCGTAATACTTATGCTATCATGAGAGAAGCCACTAGTGAAACCTATGGCCCCTGGGTCTATCTTTTATCATATAAGCTTTCAATCTACTTTTATTTGCATCTTTACTTTTCCAATATATATCATAAAATACCAAAAATATATTTATCTTATCATATTATCTCTATCAGATCTCACTTTCGCAAGTGGTCGTGAAGGGAGTGACAACCCCTTTATCGCGTTGGTTGCGAGTTCTTTATTTGTTTGTCTAGGTGCATGGGACTTGTGAGGAGCCTTGCTACGTCTTGAGCTTGCTTTGGTTTTCCTTGAAGAGGAAAGGGTGATGCAGCATAGTAGCGTAAGTATTCCCTTAGTTTTTGAGAACCAAGGTATCAATCCAGTAGGAGGCTCCTCACAAGTCCCACGAACCTACACAAACAAACAAAGAACTCGCAACCAACGCGATAAAGGGGTTGTCAATCCCTTCACGGCCACTTGCGAAAGTGAGATCTGATAGATATAATATGATAAGATAAATATATTTTTGGTATTTTATAATATAGATGCGAAAAATAAAGATGCAAATAAAAGTAGATTGAAAACTTATATGACAAAAGATAGACCCGGGGGCCATAGGTTTCACTAGTGGCTTCTCTCAAGATAGCATAAGTATTATGGTGGGTGAACAAATTACTGTCGAGCAATTGATAGAAAAGCGAATAATTACGAGATTATCTAGGCATGATCATGTATATAGGCATCACGCCCGTGACAAGTAGACCGACTCCTGCCTGCATCTACTACTATTACTCCACACATCGACCACTATCCAGCATGCATCTAGAGTATTAAGTTCATAAGAACAGAGTAACACATTAAGAAAGATTACATGATGTAGAGGGATAAACTCAAGCAATATGATATAAACCCCATCTTTTTATCCTTGATGGCAACAATACAATACGTGCCTTGCAACCCTTTCTGTCACTGGGTAAGAACAGCGCAAGATTGAACCCAAAGCTAAGCACTTCTCCCATGGCAAGAAAGATCAATCTAGTAGGCCAAACCAAACCGATAATTCGAAGAGACTTGCAAAGATAACTCAATCATGCATAAAAGAATTCAGAGAAGATTCAAATATTTATCATAGATAAACTTGATCATAAACCCACAATTTATCGGATCTGGACAAACACACCGCAAAAAGAGTTCACATCGAATAGATCTCCACAAGAGAGGGGGAGAACATTGTATTGATATCCAAAAAGAGAGAAGAATCCAACTAGCTAATAACTACAGACTCGAAGGTCTGTGGTAAACTACTCACAACTCATCGGAAGGGCTATGGTGTTGATGTAGAAGCCCTCCGTGGTGGATTCCCCCTCCGGCAAAACACCGGCGACGGCTCCAAGATGGGATCTCGCGGATATAGAAGGTTACACTGGCGGAAATATTTCTTCGGTGGCTCCCTGGATGTTTTCGGGGTATGTAGGCTTATATAGGAGGAAGAAGTACGTCAGTGGCCGCTCGAGGGGCCCAGGGGATAGGGGGCGCGCCCAGGAGGGGTGGGCGTGCCCTCCTATCTCATGGCCGCCTTGTTTTCTTCTTGACTTGCACTCCAAGTTCTCCGGATCATGTTCGTTCCAAAAATCACGCTCCCGAAGGTTTCATTCCATTTGAACTCCGTTTTATATTCCTTTTCTTCGAAATACTGAAATAGGCAAAAAAAAAGCAATACGGGCTGGGCCTTCGGTTAGTAGGTTAGTCCCAAAAATGATATAAATGTGTAAAATAAAGCCCATAAACATCCAAAACAGGTAATATAATAGCATGGAACAATAAAAAATTATAGATACATTGGAGACGTATCAAGCATCCCCAAGCTTAATTCCTGCTCGTCCTCGAGTAGGTAAATGACAAAAACAGAATTTTTGATGTGGAATGCTACCTAGCATAATTCTCGATGTAATTTCTCTTTATTGTGGCATGAATGTTCAGATCCAAATGATTCAAAATAAAAGTTCATATTGACAAAAGAAATAGTAATACTTCAAGCATACTAATAAAAGTAATCATGTCTTCTCAAAATAACATGGCTAAAGAAAGTTCATCCCTACAAAATCATATAGTTGGGCTATGCTTCATTTTCGTCACACAAAGATGTTCCCAACTTCTAAACCTCCGATGACAAGCCAAGCAATTGTTTCGTACTTAAATAATCTCAAACTTTTTCAACCTTCACGCAATACATGAGCATGAGCCATGGATATATCACTATGGGTGGAATAAAATAATGATTGGGGATTGTGTGGAGAAGACAAAAAAAGGAGAAAGTCTCACATTGACGAGGATAATCAACAGGCTATGGAGATGCCCATCAATTGACGTCAACATGAGGAGTAGGGATTGCCATGCAACGGATGCACTAGAGCTATAAATGAATGAAAGCTCAACAAAAGAAAACTAGTGGGTGTGCATCCAACTTGCTTGCTCACGAAGACCTAGGGCATTTGAGGAAGCCCATCGTAGGACTATACAAGCCAAGTTCTATAATGAAAAATTCCCACTAGTATATGAAAGTGACAACATATGAGACTCTCTATATGAAAAACATGGTGCTACTTTGAAGCACAATATACGAGACTCACTGTCGGTGTACTAGAGTAGGGGTACCCTAGTACCCCGAACTTGTGCACGGGCAGTTGCAGCGCCCCGCGGCAAGGACTTGCCAGGTGACCGCCAAGATACTCCGTGGCTCCTTTGGATCCATTCAAGAACAAAGTATTCAAGTCAAGAGGACAAGGCCCCGGCAAGAGGAGCTTGCCGGGAAGGCCAACCGAGGCATCTCAAGGAACTTGCCGCGACGCACCCCGCGTCCCGGCAAGGCCCGGTGAGCGACAAGCTTCCGGGCGCAACAAGACCACGACCGCGACAAGGCGCTTGCCGCGGCAAGCGGCCACTCTGTGCCCACGCTCCATCGCATCCACCAACATGTCGCCCTGGGGGCCTCTCCAGGCACGCATGGCGGAAGGCTGTGCAGCCAGCGGTAAGCGGTGGCATGTGTTGCTGACAAGATCGCCATCATGGCAGGCGGTGGCGCCCCTGACGGTCCTTTTCTACACTGTTTGGGCGACACAGATGGGCATTTAATGCCCTTGTCCCCTGCCGTCAGGGTTAGGTAGGATGCACTGTGCAGGTAGCTGTACCAACCGCACCCTTTTTACGTTTTTACCCTTCTTTGCGTTGCCACCTGTCGGTGACCCCTTGTGCATATAAAAGGAGGCGCATGCGCAATGTAGAGGGGGGTTCGACTGGTTCGGAAGGTTCGGATCATTTCGAAGCCAGAAAACACTAAGCTCTCTAAAGCAAAAACACAATACAATCAGACAAGCAGTAGTAGGAGTATTATCTCTCCGGAGAGCTCCGAAGCTGGGTAAGCTGCTCGTGTGCTTCGCCTCGATCTGCTCTTCGTGCGACCTCCGCCCCCCGCCAAACCGAAAGGAGCTCGGTCAGCCGGTCCCATAGGTGTTCGTGGATCAGTTTCCCTGACATCTTTGGCGCGCCAGGTAGGGGGCGTCGAGATTGTGTGAACCTGATCCGGTGTTCACACGAGCTAGATCTTCATTTTCTTCATCAACATGCCACCAAAGAAGAAGGCTTCGGAGGCAGCTGCTCCGTCCGTGTCGATCTCACCGCCACCAGAACAAACGGGTGGTGGGGTTGACGCTGGTGGAAGAACAGACATCGACGAGGAAGCTCACGGTGCTGCCAGGTCCAAGGACAAGGCTGCACAAACCTTGGTGTCTTCACATCCACCGCATCCCTCTCAGGAAGCGCAAGACCGACAGCATCATGGTATTCGCAGTACCATACGCTTGTTGGACCAAGATCAAGCTAGTGGGTCTCGGGGTGCTCAAGACCAGCGTGCACGCCAACATGCTGGCACGAGCGAGGCACGGTCGCCTGGACGGGATACTGCTCCTTCTAACATAGTTAGAAGTCCGAGCATATCCCGCTCCTCGCACCGTTCGCCACTGCCGCCCACCACTCCAGCCGAAGCTTTAGCGTGAGCTCAACTACTCCTGGATTACCCTCCGACGTCGGACAAGATCGACGAATGGAGGGCCACCATCCAGAGCCTCATTGGCTACGCCAACGGCGACACTCCACGGCAGCCGAATACATCGCTGCCGCGGCAGGACTGCCAGGCACTAGCCGGTGGCGACGAAACCGGTGGGGGTGCAACCACTATGCACTCTCCACCCCGAAGGCCAAGATCGCCGACTCGCCGGATCCACCTCGACAGCGACCCACCGCATCGTCAGATCCACGAGCTCGTCGCGATCAGCGCCAAGTTCTTCACGATAGACAACAAGAAGACGCTCGAACTCACATCGAGCGTCGAAGGGAAGCGCGACGTCAATCCAACAAGCGCGCTGGGCCCTCTGTTGACATGCATGCGCCAGGGGAACCAGGTGAGTTGCCGTACGCGGTAGGTTGCCCTGCGTTCACTCGTGAGCTGCGCAAGTCCAGTGGCCCAGCACGAAGAATTTCAAGCCAGATGTACCGGAGAAGTACGACGGCAAGACGCATCCGTCGGAGTTCCTCAGCATCTACACCATCACGGTGCAAGCTGCCGGGGGGCGAGACGACAAGATCCTTGCCAACTACTTCCCACTGGTGCTCAAGCCCAATGTCAGATCCTGGCTCATGCACTTGCCGGACAACTCCATATCCTCCTGGGCTGACCTGTGCCATCAGTTTGTCGGCGCCTTCACAGGCGGCCACAAGCCTCATGGCCAAGAGAGTGACCTTCACCTGCTCGCCCAGAAGGAAGGAGAGCCCCTGCGCAAGTACATACAGAGATTCAGCAACGTCCAGCACAACATCCCAGATATCCACCCTGCCACGGTAATCAGCGCGTTCCATCAGAACATGCGGAACCGCAGGATGCGGGAGGAGATGGCGATGTGCAAGATCAGAGACGTCAGTGAGCTATATGCCCTGGCCAACAAGTGTGCACGTGCTGAGGAAGGGAGGAGACTCCCCGGAGAGAATATAGGAGCAGGAGGATCTGACAGTGAGGATACTGCCCCGGCAAGGAAAAGCCGGCGGCGGAATAACAGAAAGAAGAAAGGCAAAGAGGTTCTAGTTGTTGAGCAGTCCGACAGCGGAGGTGGCGCCAAGAAAGCCAAAGCTGGTGGCTCCGGCAAGGAGAGTGCCGCAGAGGCTGTGGCGGTCGCCGACAAGCAGGACGGCACCAACAAGCAGTACTGCAAGATCCACCGCACCAAGGGCCATGATCTCCAGAGCTGCAAGAAAGTCGAGCAGCTTGTTGAGCAGCAGAAGGCTGAATACGAGCGGCGCGACAAGGAGAAGGCCCAGGAAGGTGCTGGAGGATCCGGCAAGAAACGTCCCGGCCGAGGAGGACGCCGCGGCAAGGCCAAGCAGCGGCAAGGAGACAGACCTCCCCACGGCCGCGACAAGGATGAAGATGACGACGATGACGAAGACATGGATGATGACGAGACTGATATGCAGGAGTTCCAGAAAGCCATAGAGGTCCTGTGCGTTGATGGCGGTGCTTCTCTGCATACTTCACACTGCCAGCTCAAACAATGGGTGCGGGAAGTCAATGCGGCAGAACCACCCGTCGAGTCGCGCACGCCTCTGAAATGGTCCAGCACGCCTATCATCTTTGATATTGAGGACCATCCAGATCGCATAACGGCGGTCGGGTGCTTGCCGATGTTGGTTTCGCCAACTATCCGCAACCTCAAGGTCACTAAGATGCTAGTTGACGGCGGGGACGGCTTGAACTTGATCTCCTCCGCGGTGCTCTAGAAACTCCAGATCCCTGACAGCGAGCTCGAAGAGACCGGCACATTCCAAGGAATCAATCCGGGAAGGAGCGAGCCGAAGGGAAAGATCACGTTGCCGGTAACATTTGGCAGCGAGCTGAACTTCAGAACTGAGAGGGTCACTTTTGACGTTGCTGACTTCCCATTGCCTTACAATGGGATACTCGGCCGTCCAGCACTCGCCAAATTCATGGCAGCCTCTCACTATGCATACAACGTACTGAAGATGCCAGGCCCGATAAGCGTCATCTCTATCCCTGGCGACAAGAAGGATGCTCTTACCTGCGCCGACAAGATCTACCGGGAGGCAACGACCGCAACAGATCGCAAGTCACTTGCCGCTCAAGCTCCCGGTGGGAAGAAGAAGACCAAGTCCGGCAAGAGTTCTGATGCCCACTCCGGCAAGCGCACCTCTTCGGAGTGCTGCGCTACCGTCGAGGACGCACCATCGAGCTCCACCGACAAGTGTAAGAAGGCAATGGCAGCTCCATCAGAGACCAAGAAGGTGTCCGCCAAAGAGGACGGCACTGGTGGTACCTTCACCATCAGTGCCACGCTCGACCCTAAATAGGAAAGCGCCCTCATTGCTTTCCTGCGGGCGAACGTCGACGTGTTTGCGTGGCAACCGTCTGACATCCCCGATGTTCCCAGGAAAGTAATCGAGCACCATCTTGCCGTATGTCCTCATGCGCGGCCCGTCAAGCAGAAAGTCAGGAAACAAGCGGTGGAGCGCCAAGAATTCATTGCAGAAGAAATCAAGAAGTTGGAGGCAGCAGGCCTTGTCAGAGGAGTGCTCCATCCTACGTGGTTGGCCAATCCTGTTGTCGTACGCAAAGCCAACGGGAAATGGAGGCTTTGTATCGATTTTACCGATGTCAATAAAGCTTGTCCCAAAGACCCATTTCCCTTGCCGCGCATCGACCAGATTGTTGACTCCACAGCCGGATGTGACTTGCTTTCATTTCTTGATGCATACTCAGGATACCATTAGATCTTCATGGCAGAAGAGGATGAGGAGAAAACCGCGTTCATTACCCCATGTGGCACATACTGTTTTGTACGGATGCCCTTCGGTTTGAAGAATGCTGGTTCAACATTTGCAAGGGTAGTCCATCATGCTTTTGAGCCGCAAATGCACAGAAATGTGGAAGCCTACATGGATGACATAGTGGTCAAGAGCAAGGACAAAGCGACCCTGATCCAAGATTTAGATGAAACCTTTGCGAATCTGCGCAAGATCAACCTCAAGCTGAACCCCGAGAAGTGTGTGTTTGGAGTCCCCTCCGGCAAGCTTCTCGGGTTCTTTGTGTCTCAGCGGCGGATTGAAGCCAATCCCAACAAGATCAAGTCCATTGAGTAGATTGAAGCACCAAAGCGCGTCAAGGATGTACAAAGACTTGCCGGTTGCGTGGCTGCTCTCAGCAGGTTTATCTCTAGATCTGCTGAGCACGCCCTGCCGTTTTTCAAAATATTGAAAAAGGCAGGTCCTACGAAATGGACTCCGGAAGCGGAGGCTGCGCTGCAGGACTTGAAGAGATACCTGTCCTCCACTCCAACACTTGTCGCACCTAAGCCATAAGAGAAGTTGCTGCTGTACATAGCGGCAACCAATCAAGTGGTTAGTGCGCGTTAGTGGCGGAGAGGGAGGCAGATGATGAGCCAGCAACCACGGCAGATGCATCCAGCGACAAGCAGGGGGCTTCACCGACAAGCTCTGGTCCGGCAAGCTCCGATCCGGCAAGCTCTGGTCCCGACAAAGATGGATCTGCGCAGACGCATCAGGAGATGCAGAAGAGAATGGTGCAGCGCCCAGTTTACTTTGTCAGTTCCCTTTTGCAAGGGGCTAGGACAAGGTACTCTGGTGTGCAGAAGTTGCTTTTCGGCCTTCTCATGGCCTCGAGGAAGCTGCGCCATTACTTCCAAGCACATGAGATCACAATTGTCACTCGCTTTCCGTTGAAGAGGATACTGCAAAATCCAGAAGCAACAGGCAGGATTGTCGAGTGGGCATTGGAACTGTCAAGCTTTGGCCTCAAGTTTGAAAGCACTTCAACTATCCAAAGCAGAGCATTGGCAGAGTTCATAGCAGAGTGGACGCCAACACCAGATGAAGATATTCCAGAGACGAGCATCCCCATCAAGGAAGCAAACAAAGAGTGGTTGATGTACTTTGATGGTGCCTTCTCGCTGCAAGGTGCCGGTGCGGGCGTGCTGCTTGTCGCGCCCACCGGAGAGCACCTCAAGTACGTAGTCCAGATGCACTTTCCCAAGGAGCAAGCAACAAACAATACTGCAGAGTACGAAGGCTTGCTTGCCGGTCTCAGGAGCTCATTGGGATTAAGAAGCTCATTGTTAGGGGTGACTCACAGCTTGTCGTCCGACAAGTGAACAAGAATTATCAGAGTCCGTTGATGGAAGCTTATGTTGATGAAGTGAGAAAACTAGAAGAACACTTTGACGGCCTGCAGATGGAATATGTTCCAAGACCTCAGAACGACATTGCAGACGGCCTGTCAAAGTGCGCCGCACTTAAGTTACCTGTGGAACCAGGAATCTTTGTGCTCAAGCTGACTCAACCGTTCGTAACACCATCAACTGGACAGATCAAGAAGAGGAAGATGATTTCCGGTGACTACTTTCCGGCAGAGCTCCCCGAAGCCGCCGCCAAGAAGGTCCCCAAGATCAACACCAAGGGTGCTGAGGAGCAGTCTGCTCCGGCAAGCCTTATGGTTTGTTTCGTCGTAGCGGACGCTCCCGACAAGCTTTGTTCCAGCAAGCTTGCCGGGGAACATCAAGCTCCGGCTGAGCCGTAGGTTCTCGCCGTAGAAGCGGATGTTCCCGCAGCAGCAGATGTGCCTTTAGTCCTTGTTGTCGAGCCGCAAGCTCCAGCATGGGCACAGCAGATTGTCCGTTTCCTCCAGACAGGAGAACTTCCCGAAGAGCAAGAAGAAGCAGAAAAAGTAGCCCGGCAGTCAAGTATGTACCAGTTTGTCGACAACATACTGTACAGAAGAAGACTCAACGGTGTGAAATTGAAGTGTATTTGCCGGGAAGACAGACAGAAGCTGTTGGCAGAGATACATGGAGGCATATGTGGCCACCACATTGGTGCAAGAGCACTTGCCGGCAAAGCTTTCCGGCAAGGTTTCTTTTGGCCAACAGCCCTCCAGGATGCAACTGCACAAGTAACCAAGTGTGAAGCGTGCCAGTTCCATTCCAAGCAGATACACCAGCCAGCTCAAGCTCTCCAGACGATCCCTTTGTCCTGGCCATTTTCGGTCTGGGGGCTCGATATCCTCGGCCCCTTCCCCCGAGCTGTCGGAGGCTTTGAGTACTTGTACGTTGAAATTGACAAGTTCACAAAGTGGCCGAAAGTGGAACCAGTGAGGAAGGTGACAGCACAGTCAGCAGTCAAGTTCTTCAGGTCGATTGTTTGCCGTTTCGGGATCCCTAACAGGATCATCACCGACAACGGCACACAATTCACGAGCCGCACCTTCATGCAGTACGTCCAAGATCTTGGCGCCAAGGTCTGCTTCGCTTCTGTTGCTCATCCGAGAAGCAACGGTCAAGCGAAGAGGGCAAATGCTGAAGTGCTGCGTGGGCTCAAGACCAGGACTTTCGACAGGCTGCACAGGTGCAGAAGAAACTGGATCGAGGAGCTGCCGGTGGTTCTTTGGTCGATCAGGACGACGCCAAATCGAGCCACTGGCCAGACGCCTTTCGCTCTAGTCTATGGAGCAGAGGCAGTTCTCCCCACGGAACTCGTATACCGGTCACCTCGAGTGCTCGCTTATGATGAGCTTGAGCAAGAGCAGCTGCGACAAGATGACGCGCTGCTCCTTGAGGAGGACCGTCTTCAGGCTGCTGTACGAGCTGCTCGATACCAGCAAGCTTTGTGCCGCTACCATAGCCGCAAAGTTAATGCCAGAAGCTTCGAGGAAGGCGACCTTGTTCTTCGGCGCGTTCAGTCCGCCAAGAATTCCAACAAGTTGACGCCAAAGTGGGAAGGCCCTTACCGGGTGAAACGAGTCACTAGGCCTGGCGCTGTCCGCCTTGAGACCGAAGATGGCATTCCGGTGAGCAACTCCTGGAACATTGAGCATCTTCGTAAGTTTTACCCGTAGGGCGCGGTTGCCGGAACCTGTTCCGGCAACCACCTTTTGTACAAGTCTTGCTGATGTTGCATGTAATCCTTTGTACAAAGCCGGGCGCAGATCCCGTGCATAAGTAAAGCTCATGTGCTCCGCGCATCTTGTCAGTTTCATGCTTTTTACTTTACATTTGCATGCGTTATCTGACACTTTGTGCAGCACCTACCCCCGGTAAGCAATAACGAGCCGAAAGGCCCCATATCTATATTTTCTCTTCTTTCTTTTTCTCAAACAAAGGAAAGGAAGGTTCCCTCGCACACAAGTTTGCCAGGGGGGAAGGAGAAGATAATAGTGTGTACCAGGCATCGTTTAAGGAAGATTTGCCTTGCCGGGAAGCAAATGACAGAAAAGCTAAGTTGCCAAAGTCTGAGCAATTAGTTTTAATTTTTAAGTTATCTTCCTCGAACGACTGTGCTTTGTATGGAAAACCTGTGCGCGGAGGAACCAACTCGTAGCTAGTTGCGCCCTTACTTTGTTTCGAGTCCGCTCAACGACTTAAGTGTGCTGCAACTAGTCGCGACAAGGTTTCTTGTCGGAGCGGCACTGCCAGCAGGCTGCTGACGTCCCGCACTCAGTGCTCGCGGCTCGGGTGCCTGCGCCGACAAGTTCCCTAAAAGCGTAGGGTAAAAACATACAAAGCAAGGGATCTAGTAAAGGAAATAACATAGCGATCATCATCCAAAATAAAGTTATATTACAAGATAACTTGTCGCAGCTCTAACACATTGTTCCCAGGACATGACTAGCAGCGACAAGGAAAAAGATAAAACGGGCGGCCTAGTCTACGCGACCACCCTCAACCCTCCTGATGTCGCTCACCTTGTCCACAATGGGTGCGACAAGGGCCTTGAGCGCTTCCAGATCAACGTCGGGTGGCAGGGACCTGAGGACATTGGTGAGGTTGAGGCCTGGGTTGCGGAAGGCCACCTTCACCAGCACCTTCTAAAGAACTCCCGCGCAAATCTTGCGTGACTCGTCGGCCAGCTGCTTTGGGATCTTCTCCCGAAGCCGCTGGAGAGCTTTCGCCACGCCCTAGAAGAACAAACTAAGCTTGGCGCTGGGTTGGAGATGCTCGTCGGAAGAGTACTCGAAGTCTTCCATCCCCAGCTGCGCCAGCTCCCCGTCGATGACTGCGGCGATATTCACCAGACCCTCGGTCCAGTGCTCCACCTTCTCCCTGAACGAGTTTTGGGTGACGGCAATGCTCGCCAGCAGCGCCTCGTCGGCCTTGATCTTATCCGACAAGGTCACCTCTCGCTCCTTCACGGCGTCCAGCGTCTGCGTCAGCGTGGCCAGCTTCAGCTCGAGATCCGCGTTGGAGTCCTTGGCGGCGCTGAGCTCCTTGCTCCTCTCCGCAAGAAGACCTTGCAGCTCACCATGGGCAGCAGCATCCTTCTCGCGCTCGCGCTTGAGCGCGGCGAGCTCCTCGCCGCTCGTCCGGAGATTGGCCTCCAGCTGCGCCACTTTCGCCTCCAGCTCTTTCTTGGCGGCCTCAGTAGCCGCGGCATCATCCCTTGCTTCTTTGAGAGCGCCGCCAATGGCTTGCTCCCGCGTGGCGAGCTCCTCCTCGTGGCTGTCAAGGTTCACCTTGCGCTGCGCCAACTCTCCCTCCCGCGCAGATAGCCTCTCGGCAGCAAGCCGCTGCTGCTCTTCAACCTCAGCCTTCGCGAGGAGGAAGGCCTTCCTCTCCTCGGCGACTTGCTCCCGCTCCTCTGCCAAGCTCCGGAGAGTTTCCTGCCTGAGATCCCGGAGCTCCTCTGCACGCTTCTCGATATCAACTCCCGCCCTCGCGACAAGCGCTTCTCGGGAAGCCAGCTTGGCTTGTCGGGCGCGGTAGAGCAACGTCAGCTTCCGCAGCAGCCGCTCCTCTTCAGGCTCGTCGCTGCTGCTTGGCGCGTCAACCAGCGCCAATCCGGCGGAAGCGAGTACCTCTCCGTCAAAGGTTTCTCCCTCGACCGGTGCCCTGGAGCTCGAAGCCCAGGGGAGCTTGATGAAGACGCCATCGCCGGCCTTCAAGTAGGCGCCGGGCCGGGGCTCCTCGGAGCCTGGCTCTACAGCAGCGGCGGGAGGATCGGCGGTCGGTGCAGCGCCTGGCGCTCCTGCGGCCTCGGGGTCGTCAGTACAATCGCTGGATCCCTCGCCGGCTTCTGCGGCGGCAGCCTTGGCGGCCTCTTCACCGGCGGGCTCATCAGCGCCGGCCTCTCCTTCAACGGCTTCGGTTTCCATCGGCTCAGTGGCGGATGGATCTGAGGAACAAAGAAGGGAGAGAAGTCAAGCGAATATGCAAAAAGAAAGTCAGAAGAAGAAAAGCCCAAGGGCAAGTTTTTAGGCAAGTGGATTACCTGTGCTGGGGTCTGCAGTCGCGGTCTCAGCCGCCGGAGGATCACTAGTGTCGTCCCTTGCCGGAGAATTGGCCCTTGCCGGAGAGTTCTCCCTTGCCGGAGAGCGCTCCCTTGCTGGGGATTCCTACCTTGGTGGAGTAGTCGAAGCAGATGGCACTTCGGGGCGGCTTCCGGGCCCTCCTGGTGGGGCTGCTCTGCTCCTACACAAATCCAACAATCAAGATATCAATAAGAGAAAAGAGCACCCATGCGCACCTAACGGCGGGAAGTAAATTATAAACTTATGCTGGGGGCTGCGCTGGGGGCTGCTTTGGGGAGTAGTTGCCGGGTCCGTCAAGGTGGGCTCAGACACGCCCCCTGCTGACACGGTGGGATCATCTTCGATGACAATCACCGAGGCCTTGGCTCTCTTCGCCGCTCTCTGGGCCAGCGTCCTGAAAAGGAATGGATTCAGATCGAAGCAAGTCAGGTACAGAATGAAAGCGACAAGATTGAAGAACTACGAGGACAACAAGAAATCTTACTCTTCTTCTTCATCATCGGAGCTAAGCGCGGAGAGATCGAAGTCCGGCTCCCCTCCGGTGCGGCGAGGCGGAGGAGTGGGCTCCCTTGCCCGCTTGGCGGGGGCGGTGGTGGTGGAACGGGAAGGTCCCGCTCCAGTTGCCGCAGCGGCGTGAGGTGCTCCCGTGGCAACAGTGCTTGCCGCGGTAGAGCGTGTCGCGCGGCTCGACGGCTGTTGACCCGTCTGCCGCCCCGCTGCGTCCCCGGCCCTGTGGAGACGCCTTCTTGGTGCAGCCGGGGGCTCCACTTGCGGCAAGCTGTCTGAAGGTTCGGGCTCTTCCTTGCCAGGCTCGCTCGGCTCGGCTTCGGGGCCGGCAAGATCTTCCTCGCCGGCGAACTCCTCGCGCTCGGCAAGGCTTGCCGCCTCCGCCGCCTCTGCCTCCTCCTCAGTAAACCCGAACTCGCCCGCGGCAGCTGCTGCCGCAGCCTCTTCCGTCCTAGTGGCGATGCGCTGCAGCTCCGCGTCGATAGTGTCACGGGTGAGGCTCTTCTGCTCGTCGGCGCGGATCGGCACTTCCTCCAGGCTGTCGAAGAACGCCCGCACGACGTCACCCGCCGGCTCTTGCCAAGTTGAGGCGATTCCATGAGAATCGCACAACGGCATCATCGCGCAGATCCGGTCAAGTGAAGAATTGTTGCACAACGGAACAACGCTCCTCGGCAACAGGAATGGATGCTGAGGATCGCGTTTAAACAGCTCCACGAGCATCGCATCCAGCTCCAGGACGGTGAAATTGAAGTTGAGGCCCGGGCGCAGCCTCATGATGTCCGCCGAGTTCTTGAACTCCCGGGCAGGTCTCCCTCTCTCCTGCAGGGGGGCGATGCGGCGGCGAAGGAAATCTGCGCCGACAGCGCCTACAGTGAGCCCGGCAAGCCTAAGGCGAAGGATTCGGGTGACGGCGATCCTCAGCCTGTCGTCTTCCGGGGCCACGTTGCTCCAATCGTTACCGCGTACTATTGGGGCTTGGCGCACGGCAGTGAACGGCTGCGGGTTCTCCTCGACGATCCAACACCACTCCGCTCTCCACTCCTCCCATTTGCTGCGAAGCTCTCCCTCCAGATAGGCTTCTTTCTTGCCGACTCTCGAGATCCAGGCGATTCCTCCGGCAAGGGGCTCTCCTCTCTCGACTCGGGGCATGAAGAAGTGGCGGAAGAGGGCTACGTTTGGATGGACCCCGACAAAGTTTTCGCACAGATGTGCGAAAACTGCCATGGTCAGAACGGCGTTGGGGGTGAAATCAAGGAGAAGAACTCCGAGAAGGGCGGGCAGAGCCCGCAATAGAAGAACAGCGTGAAGAATGGATACCCGTTTGGAGCTAACTCCGAGGCAGTGGCCGGGAGTACCCTCGTGCGTGGGTGCACCCGCGTCTCCGTCGACCAGAAAAGGTAGTAGTACTCCCTCAGCTCCTTGGCGCCGAGCTGAGGGGGGAAGAGGCCCGCTCCTTTCGCAGCGCCGCGAGCCGCTGCG
The DNA here is from genome assembly GCF_002162155.2 of Triticum dicoccoides. Classification (NCBI taxonomy): domain Eukaryota; kingdom Viridiplantae; phylum Streptophyta; class Magnoliopsida; order Poales; family Poaceae; genus Triticum; species Triticum dicoccoides. The sequence continues at coordinate 688,087,777 of NC_041393.1, forward strand.
CTTCGGCCGACTTCACGCCCTTCCCCTTGTCGGCTTTCGGAGCCATGGCGGAAGTGACAGGGGAGGTCGACGACATTGGTGGTGCTGGTGGCGACGAGGGGCGGAGCGCTGCTCTCTTTCGGCTTTGGGAAGAAAGGGGGAGCGGCGGAGATTTTCGAGGTCGAAGCAACAAACGGCAAAGTGGGGAAACTGCCCCTGTTTCCCCTGCTTATAAAGAGGAAGGGGGCGGACGTTTCGCCCCTCCGAATAAAGAAACCTCCCACGATCTCTCCCACGATGCCGCGTTCAGCGCGTGCCGTTGGGGGAGGGCGCGGTGGATACGGAGCAAGATTCGGCGTTACGCGGGCCACGCGTGCCCGTGCCCTGTTTTGGGCCTGGCCCAACAGCGCTCGGCACCGTATGTGGCCCAGGCCCGGGGGCTCCTGTCGGTGTACTAGAGTAGGGGTACCCTAGTACCCCGAACTTGTGCACGGGCAGTTGCAGCGCCCCGCGGCAAGGACTTGCCGGGTGACCACCAAGATACTCCGTGGCTCCTTTGGAGCCATTCAAGAACAAAGTATTCAAGTCAAGAGGACAAGGCCCCGGCAAGAGGAGCTTGCCGAGAAGGCCAACCGAGGCATCTCAAGGAACTTGCCACGACGCACCCCGCGTCCCGGCAAGGCCCGGTGAGCGACAAGCTTCCGGGCGCAACAAGACCACGACCGCGGCAAGGCGCTTGCCGCGGCAAGCGGCCACTCTGTGCACACGCTCCAGCGCATCCACCAACGTGTCGCCCTGGGGGCCTCTCCAGGCACGCGTGGCGGAAGGCTATGCAGCCAGCGGTAAGCGGTGGCATGCGTTGCTGACAAGATCGCCATCGTGGCAGGCGGTGGCACCCCTGACGGTCCTTTTCTACACTGTTTGGGCGACACAGACGGGCATTTAATGCCCTTGTCCCCTGCCGTCAGGGTTAGGTAGGATGCACTGTGCAGGTAGCTGTACCAACCGCACCCTTTTTACGTTTTTACCCTTCTCTGCGTTGCCACCTGTCGGTGACCCCTTGTGCATATAAAAGGAGGCCCATGCGCAACGTAGAGGGGGGTTCGACTGGTTCGAAAGGTTCGGATCATTTCGAAGACAGAAAACACTTAGCTCTCTAAAGCAAAAACACAATACAATCAGACAAGCAACAGTAGGAGTATTATCTCTCTGGAGAGCTCCGAAGCTGGGTAAACTACTCGTGTGCTTCGCCTCGATCTGCTCTTCGTGCGACCTCCGCCCCCCGCCGAACCGAAAGGGGCTCGGTCCGCCGGTCCCATAGGTGTTCGTGGATCAGTTTCCCCGACACTCACTATATGAAGAACATGGTGCTACTTTGAAGCACAAGTGTGGAAAAAAGAGATAGTAACATTGCCCCTTTTTATTTATTTTCTTTTATTTTATTTTTTTATTTTTTTATTTGGCCTTTCTTTTTTTCTTTTGGCCTTCCTTTTTTTCTTTTGGGCAATGCTCTAATAATGATGATCATCACACTTTCATTGATTACAACACATGAATTACAACTTGAAACTAGAACAAGATATGACTTTATATGAATGCCTCCGGCGGTGTAATGGGATGGTGCAATGAATCAAGAGTCACATGTATGAAAAATTATGCATGGTGGCTTTCCCACAAATACGATGTCAACTACATGATCATGCAATGGCAATATGACAAAAGTAATGTATGTCATGATGATGATGAACGGAACGGTGGAAAGTTGCATGGCAATATATCTCGGAATGGCTATGGAAATGCCATAAATAGGTAGGTATGGTGGCTGTTTTGAGGAAGATATAAGGAGGATTATGTGTGATAGAGCATATCATATCACGGGGTTTGGATGCACCGGCGAAGTGTGCACCAACTCTCAAGGTGAGAAAGGGCAATGCACGGTACCGAAGAGGCTAGCAATGATGGAAAGGTAAAAGTGCGTATAATCCATGGACTCAACATTAGTCATAAGAACTCATATACTTATTGCAAAAATTTAGAAGTCATCAAAAACCAAGCACTACGCGCATGCTCCTAGAGGGATAGATTGGTAGGAAAAGACCATCGCTCGTCCCCGACCGCCACTCATAAGGATGCACAAGACAAGTACACTTCATGTTTCAAATTTGTTACACAACTTAAACATACGTGCAAGCTATGGGACTTGCTAACTTCAACACACGCATTCCTTAAATTCATAATCACCCAACTAGCATGACTTTAATACCACTACCTCCATATCTCAAAACAATTATCAAGTATCAAATTGATCATATCATCCAATTCACTTCCTATGATAGTTTTTATTATACCCAACTTGGATGCTCATCATTCTAGGACCAATTTATAACCATAGCAAATGCCATGATGTTCCAAAAAAATCTCAAAATAATATAAGTGAAGCATGAGAGATCAGCTATTTCTTCATAAGTGAAGCACTAGAGCAAAAACTATCTAGCTCAAAAGATATAAGTGAAGCACATAGAGTATTCTAATAAATTTCAATCAAGTAGGCTTATCCCAAAAGGTGTGTTACAGCAAGGATGATTGTGGTAAACTAAAAAGCAAAGACTAATATAATACACGACTCTCCAAGCAAAACACATATCATGTGGCGAATAAAAATATAGCTCCAAGTAAAGTTACCAATGAACGAAGACGAAAGAGGGGATGCCTTCCGGGGGAATCCCCAAGCTTAGGCTTTTGGCTATTCTTGAATATCTTGGGGTGCCATGGGCATCCCCAAGCTTAGGCTTTTTCCACTCCTTATTCCATAGTCCATCAAATCTTTACCCAAAACTTGAAAACTTCATAACACAAAACTCTACAGGAAATCTCATAAGCTCCGTTAGTGAAAGAAAACAAAATAACCACATAAGGTACTGTAATGAAATCATTATTTATTTATATTGGTGTTAAACCTACTGTATTCCAAGTTCTCTATGGTTCGTACCCTTACATAATAGCCATAGATGCATCAAAATAACCAAACAACACACGAAAAACAGAATCTGTCAAAAACAGAACAGTCTGTAGCAATCTGTAACTAACGCAAACTTCTGGAACCTCAAAAATCCTAAAAAATAGGACGTCCTAAACAATTTGTTTATTGAACATCATAAAAAAGAATCAATGCAAAATCTCGTTTCTGTGATTTATTGATTTTTTTCTCGTGAACGCAAAGTTTCTGTTTTTCAGCAGAATCAAATCAACTCATATCATAGGTTATCCTATAGGTTCTACTTGGCACAAACACTAAATAAAACATGAAAACACATCTAAACAGAAAGTAGATGCAAAATTTATTACTAAAGAGGAACAAAAACAAAAAACACAAAGAAAATTGGGTTGCCTCCCAACTAGCGCTATCGTTTAACGCCCCTGGCTAGGCATAAAAGCGAAGATAGATCTAAGTAGTGCCATCTTTGGTACTTGGGAAGAAAATAGCGAATTTCCTTTCTATGACATTCATTCTTCTATTTTGGGAAAGCACATTGTCATTAAGGATGGAAGTAAGATTAAGTATGTTACGGAAATTTGCATCTAAGCTAGCCTTCATCTCTTTAATAATTTCATCCTTTCATCCTTTCATAGGTATCTATAGCATCCCCTTCAAGAAAACCCCCTCCAAAAATAGAATCTAGAACTTGCTTGAAAGAAGTGGGTAAGCCAACATAGAAACTTTTTAGATAAACCTCAATTTGATATTTTGGCACATAGCTAGCGAATCCTTAATAACCTATCCCAAGCATCTTTTAAAGACTCATTAAGCAAATAACGAAAAATTTTGGAGTCATATTCATCGAAATTATTTAGATTCTCATTGATAACCCCGGTAGGTCTCCCCATAGCATCATTATTTAGGAGCTTAGAGAGGACAGAGGGGCGGTCCAAGGCACTAAAACTAGGGAGAGATCCCTTAGTTCTTTTTGACTCAGCCATAGCATGGAACAAACAAACTAACGCACGGGCACACAAAAAGGCAAGCGAAAAAGAGAGGAGATTGGGAAAGAGAGGGCGAATAAAACGACAAGGGTGAAGTGGGGGAGAGAAAATGAGAGGCAAATGGCAAATAATGTAAATGCGAGCGAGATGAGTTTATGATGGGTGCTTGGTATATCTTGAGTTGAGCGAAGGCCTCCCCAGCAACGGCGCCAGAAATCCTTCTTGCTACGTCTTGAGCTTGCGTTGGTTTCCTTGAAGAGGAAAGGGTGATGCAGCACAGTAGCGTAAGTATTTCCCTCAGTTTTTGAGAACCAAGGTATCAATCCAGTAGGAGGCTTCTCACAAGTCCCACGAACCTACACAAACAAACAAAGAACTCGCAACCAAAGCGATAAAGGGGTTGTCAATCCCTTCACGGCCACTTGCGAAAGTGAGATCTGATAGAGATAATATGATAAGATAAATATATTTTTGGTATTTTAAAATATAGATGCGAAAAGTAAAGATGCAAATAAAAGTAGATTGAAAACTTATATGATAAAAGATAGACCCGGGGGCCATAGGTTTCACTAGTGGCTTCTCTCAAGATAGCATAAGTATTACGGTGGGTGAACAAATTACTGTCGAGCAATTGATAGAAAAGCGAATAATTATGAGATTATCTAGGCATGATCATGTATATAGGCATCACGCATGTGACAAGTAGGCCGACTCCTGCCTGCATCTACTACTATTACTCCACACATCGACCGCTATCCAGCATGCATCTAGAGTATTAAGTTCATAAGAACAGAGTAACGCATTAAGAAAGATGACATGATGTAGAGGGATAAACTCAAGCAATATGATATAAACCCCATCTTTTTATCCTCGATGGCAATAGTACAATACGTGCCTTGCAACCCTTTCTGTCACTGGTAAGGACACCGCAAGATTGAACCCAAAGCTAAGCACTTCTCCCATGGCAAGAAAGATCAATCTAGTAGGCCAAACCAAACCGATAATTCGAAGAGACTTGCAAAGATAACTCAATCATACATAAAAGAATTCAGAGAAGATTCAAATATTTCTCATAGATAAACTTGATCATCAACCCACAATTTATCAGATCTCGACAAACACACCGCAAAAAGAGTTTACATCGAATAGATCTCCACAAGAGAGGGAGAGAACATTGTATTGAGATCCAAAATGAGAGAAGAATCCAACTAGCTAATAACTATGGACCCGAAGGTATGTGGTAAACTACTCACAACTCATCGGAAGGGCTATGGTGTTGATGTACAAGCCCTCCGTGGTGGATTCCCCCTCCGGCAGAACGCCGGCGACGGCTCCAAGATGGGATCTCGCGGATATAGAAGGTCTATCTTTTATCATATAAGTTTTCAATCTACTTTTATTTGCATCTTTACTTTTCGCATCTATATTATAAATTACCAAAAATATATTTATCTTATCATATTATCTCTATCAGATCTCACTTTCGCAAGTGGCCGTGAAGGGATTGACAACCCCTTTATCGCGTTGGTTGCGAGTTCTTTGTTTGTTTGTGTAGGTTCGTGGGACTTGTGAGGAGCCTCCTACTGGATTGATACCTTGGTTCTCAAAAACTGAGGGAAATACTTATGCTACTGTGCTGCATCAGCCTTTCCTCTTCAAGGAAAACCAACGCAAGCTCAAGACGTAGCAAGAAGGATTTCTGGCGCCGTTGCCGGGGAGGTCTTCGCTCAAGTCAAGACATACCAATTACCCATCACAAACTCATCTCCCTAGCATTTACATTATTTTCCATTTGCCTCTTGCTTTCCTCTCCCCCACTTCACCCTTCCTGTTTTATTCGCCCTCTCTTTCCCAATCTCCTCTCTTTTCCGCTTGCCTTCTTCTTCGCTCCCTCTTTCGCTTGCCTTTTTCTGTTTGCTTGTGTGTTGGATTACTTGTCGCCATGGCGCAAGATAATACCAAATTGTGTGGTTTCTCCAATACCAATAATAATGATTTCCTTAGTACTCCGATTGCTCCTCTTAATGATGTCGAGTCTTGTGAAACCAATGCTGCTTTGTTGAATCTTGTTATGAAAGATCAATTCTCCGACCTTCCTAGTGAAGATGTCGCTACCCATCTAAACAACTTTGTTGATTTGTGTGAGATGCAAAATAAAAAAGATACGGATAATGATATTGTTAAATTGAAGTTATTTCCGTTTTCACTTAGAGATCATGCTAAAGTTTGGTTTTCGTCTTTGCCTAAAAATAGTATTGATTCTTGGAACAAGTGCAAAGATGCTTTTATCTCTAAGTATTTTCCTCCCGCTAAGATCATCTCCCTTAGGAACGATATTATGAATTTTAAACAACTTGATCATGAGCATGTTGCCCAATCTTGGGAAAGAATGAAATTGATGATTCGCAATTGCCCTACTCATGGTTTGAATTTATGGATGATCATACAAAAAATTTATGCCGGATTGAATTTTGCTTCTAGAAATCTTTTAGATTCGGCCGTCGGAGGCACGTTTATGGAAATCACCTTAGGAGAAGCTACAAAACTCCTTGATAATATCATGGCTAATTATTCTCAATGGCACACCGAACGGTCTACTAGTAAAAAAGTGCATGCTATAGAAGAAATTAATGTTTTGAGTGGAAAGATGGATGAACTTATGAGATTGTTTTCTACTAAGAGTGCTTCTATTGATCCCAATGATACACCTTTGTCTACTTTGATTGAGAATAATAACGAATCTATGGATGTAAATTTTGTTGGTAGGAATAATTTTGGCAACAATGCTTATAGAGGAAACTTTAATCTTAGACCGTTCCCTAGTAATTCCTCTAATAATTATGGAAATTCCTACAATAGTTCTTATGGTAATTTTAATAATATGCCCTCTAATTTTGAAAATAGTGTGAAAGAATTTATGGTCTCTCAAAAGAATTTTAATGCCTTGCTTGAAGAAAAATTGCTTATAGTTCACGATTTGGCTAGGAATGTTGATAGACTTTCGCTTGAAGTTGATTCTTTGAAACTTAGATCTACTCCTCCTAAGCATGATATCAATGAGTCTCTCAAAGCTATGAGAAGTTCCATTGACGAGTGCAAAGAAAGAACCGCTAGATTGCGTGCTAAGAAAGATTGCTTTGTTAAAGTGTGTTCTTCTAGTTTCCATGAAAATAATGATGAAGATCTTAAAGTTATTGATGTGTCCCCTATTAGATCTTTGTTTTGCAATACGAATCTTGATAATGATGGGACTGGAGATGATTCAACTTTAGTTAAAAGGCGTCCCAATAATTCAGAGTTTTTAGATCTTGATGCTAAATTTGGTAAAAGTGGGATTTGAGAGGTCAAGACTTTAAATAGCATTGAACCCACTATCTTGGATTTCAAGGAATTTAATTATGATAATTGTTCTTTACAAGATTGTATTTCCTTGTTGCAATCCATGTTGAATTCCCCTCATGCTTATAGTCAAATTAAAGCCTTTACCAAACATATTGTTGATGCCTTGATGCAATCTTTTGATGAAAAACTTAATTTGGAAGTTTATATACCTAGAAACTTAATGATGAGTGGGAACCTACTATAAAGATTAAAATTAAAGATTATTAGTGTTTTGCTTTATGTGATTTGGGTGCTAGTGTTTCCACAATTCCGAAAACTTTATGTGATATTCTAGGTTTCCATGATCTTGATGATTGCTCTTTAAATTTGCACCTTGCAGATTCCACCATTAAAAAGCCAATGGGAAGGATAAATGATGTTCTCATTGTTGCAAATAGAAATTTGGTGCCCGTAGATTTTATCGTTCTTGATATAGATTGCAATCTTTCTTGTCCTATTATTCTTGGTAGACCTTTCCTTAGAACTATTGGTGCGATTATTGATATGAAGGAAGGGAATATTAGATTCCAATTTCCATTAAGGAAAGGCATGGAGTACTTTCCAAGAAAGAAAATTAAATTACCTTATGAATCTATGATGCGAGCTACTTATGAATCAAGTGTCAAAGATGGCACTACTTAGATCTATCTTCGCTTTTATGCCTAGCTAGGGGCGTTGAACGATAGCGCTAGTTGGGAGGCAACCCAATTTTATTTGTGTTTTTTAATTTTGCTCCTGTTTAGTAATAAATATTGCATCTAATTTCTGTTTAGATGTGCTTTCATGTTTTATTTAGTGTTTGTGCCAAGTAGAACCTATAGGATAACCTATGATATGAGTTGATTTGATTCTGCTGAAAAACAGAAACTTTGCGCTCACGAGAAAAAATTAAATAAATCACAGAAACGTGCTTTTGCGTTGATTATTTTTCCTGTAGATCAATAGACAAATTTCCTAGGACTTCCTATTTTGGTAGGATTTTTGGAGTTCCAAAAGTAACCGAAAGTTACAGATTGCTACAAATTGTTCTGTTTTTGACAGATTCTGCCTTTCGTGTGTTGTTTGCTTATTTTGATGCATCTATGGCTAGTATGTAAGGGTATGAACCATAGAGAACTTGGAATACAGTAGGTTTAACACCAATATAAATAAATAATGAGCTCATTACAGTACCTTATGTGGAGGTTTTTCTTTCTTTCACTAACGGAGCTTATGAGATTTCCTGTTGAGTTTTGTGTTGTGAAGTTTTCAAGTTTTGGGTAAAGATTTGATGGACTATGGAATAGTGAGTGGCAAGAGCCTAAGCTTGGGGATGCCCATGGCACCCCAAGATATTCAAGAATAGCCAAAAGCTTAAGCTTGGGTATGCCCTGGGAAGGCATCCCCTCTTTCGTCTTCGTTCATTGGTAACTTTACTTGGAGCTATATTTTTATTCGCCACATGATATGTGTTTTGCTTGGAGCATCGTGTATGATATTAGTCTTTTCTTTTTAGTTTACCACAATCATCCTTGCTATACACACCTTTTGGGAGAAGCCCACTTATTTGGAATTTATTAGAATACTCTATGTGCTTCACTTATATCTTTTGAGCTAGATAATTTTTGCTCTAGTGCTTCACTTATATCTTTTAGAGCATGGCGGTGGCTTAATTTAAAGAAATTGTTGATCTCTCATGCTTCACTTATATTATTTTGAGAGTCTCTTAGAACAGAATGTATTTTCTATGGTTATATAATTGGTCCTAGAATGATGGGCATCCAAGTTGGGTATAATAAAAACTATCATAGAAGTGAATTGGATGCTATGATCAATTTGATACTTGATAATTGTTTTGAGATATGGAGGTAGTGATATTAGAGTCATGCTAGTTGGGTGATTATGAATTTAAAGAATGCTTGTGTTGAAGTTAGCAAGTCCCGTAGCATGCACGTATGGTAAAAGTTGTGTAACAAATTTATTGCATGGGGTGCTCTTTTGATTGCCTTCCCTTGTGTGGAGGTCGGGGGCGCACGATGGTTAACTCCTACCAACCTCTCCCCTAGGAGCATGCTCGTAGTGCTTGGTTTTTGATGACTTGTAGATTTTTGCAATAAGTATATGAGTTCTTATGACTAATCTTGAGTCCATGGATTATACGCACTTTTATCTTTCCATCATTGCTAGCCTCTTCGGTACCGTGCACTGCCCTTTCTCACCTTCAGAGTTGGTGCTAACTTCGCCGGTGCATGCAAACCCCGTGATACGATACGCTCTATCACACATAAACCTCCTTATATCTTCCTCAAAACAGCCACCATACCTACCTATTTATGGCATTTACATAGCCATTCCGAGATATATTGCCATGCAACTTTCCACCGTTCCGTTTATCATCATGGCATGCATTACTATTGTCCTATTGCCTTGCATGATCATTTAGTTGACATCGTATTTGTGGCAAAGCCACCATGCATAAATTTTCATACATGTCACTCTTGATTCATTTCCCACCCCGGTACACCGCCGGAGGCATTCATATAGAGTCATATCTTGTTCTAGTTTCAAGTTATAATTCTTGAGTTGTAAATATATAGAAGCGTGGTGATCATCATTATTAGAGCATTATCCCTAAAGAAAAAAAGGAAAGGCCAAAAGAAAAAAAAAGAAAAGAAAAAGAAGAAAGGCCAAAAAGAAAAAAAAGAAAGGCCCAAAAGAAAAAAAGAAAAAAATAAAGAAAAAGGGGGAAATGTTACTATCTCTTTTTCCACACTTGTGCTTCAAAGTAGCACCATGTTCTTCATATAGCGAGTCTCATATGTTGTCACTTTCATATACTAGTGGGAATTTCTCATTATAGAACTTGGCTTATATATTCCTACGATGGGCTTCCTCAAATGCCCTAGGTCTTCGTGAGCAAGCAAGTTGGATGCACACCCACTAGTTTATTTTGTTGAGCAAAAGATCCATAAAAACAACAACATAAAGAAAAACTATCACTGCTCGCGGAACGAGACGGCCTTGTTGTCTTTGGTTGCCGGTGCGAACCAGCCGTAGCTGACGACGTGTGTCTCCGCACCATGGTTGTCCTCGGCCTCCAGCTACTCATTCACACGGAGCATGCGGGCGCTCTGCACGGACGAGAGCACCACCCGGTTCAAGTCGAGGACATCCAGTTCCGCCTGCAGGAGGGCCTCGATGGCAGCGGCATCCGCACACTCCGCGTCGAGTCTAGCCTCCGCCGCCTGGTTCAAGTCTAGAACGTCCGGTTCCGCCTGCAAGAGGGCCTCGATGAGAGCGGCATCCGCGTGCTCCGCGTCGAGTTGAGCCTCTGCTGCCCGGTTCAAGTCGAGGACGTCCGGTTCCGCCTGCAGGAGGGCCTCGATGGCAGCGGCATCCATGATCCATCTCCAACGTATCTATAATTTTTGATTGTTCCATGCTATTATATTACCTGTTTTGGATGTTTATGGGCTTACTTTACACCTTTTTATCATTTTTGGGACTAACCTACTAACCGGAGGCCCAGCCCGTATTGTTGTTGTTTTGCCTATTTCAGTGTTTCGAAGAAAAGGAATATCAAACGGAGTCCAAACGGAACGAATCCTTCGGGAGTGTGATTTTTGGAACAAACGTGATCCAGAGGACTCGGAGTGCAAGTCAAGAATCTCCCGAGGTGGCCACGAGGGTGGAGGGCGCCCCCCCCCCCTACTAGGCGCTCCCCACTATCTCGTGGGCCCCTCGGGCATCCACTGACGTACTTCTTCCTCCTATATATACCCATGTACCCCGAAACCATCATAGGAGTCCACGAAAAGCTATTTCCACCACCGTAATCTTCTGTATCCGCGAGATCCCATCTTGGAGGCATCGCCGGCACTCTGCCTGAGGGGGAATCCACCACGGAGGGCCTCTACATCAACTCCAAGGCCTCTCCGATGAGTTGTGAGTAGTTTACCATAGACCTTCGGGTCCATAGTTATTAGCTAGATGGATTCTTCTCTCTCTTTGAATGTCAATACCATGTTCTCCTTCCTCTTCTTGGAGATCTATTCGATGTAACTCTTTTTGCGATGTGTTTGTCGAGATCCGATGAATTGTGGGTTTATGATCAAGTTTATCTATGAGAAATATTTGAATCTCCTATGAATTCTTTTATGTGTGATTAAGTTATCTTTGCAAATCTCTTCGAATTATCGATTTGGTTTGGCCTACTAGATTGATCTTTCTTGCAATAGGAGAAGTGCTTAGCTTTGGGTTCAATCTTGCGGTGTCCTTTCCCAGTGACAGTAGGGGCAGCAAGGCACGTATTGTATTGTTGCCATCGAGGACAAAAAGATGGGGTTTATATCATATTGCATGAGTTTATCCCACTACATCATGTCATCTTTCTTAATGCGTTACTCTGTTCTTATGAACTTAGTACTCTAGATGCATGCTGGATAGCGGTCGATGTGTGGAGTAATAGTAGTAGATGCAGGCAGGAGTCGGTCTACTTGTCACGGACGTGATGCCTATATACATGATCATGCCTAGATAATCTCATAATTATTCGCTTTCTATCAATTGCTCGATAGTAATTTGTTCACCCACTGTAGTACTTATGCTATCTTGAGAGAAGCCACTAGTGAAACCTATGGCCACTGGGTCTATCTTTTATCATATAAGCTTTCAATCTACTTTTATTTGCATCTTTACTTTTCCAAACTATATCATAAAATACCAAAAATATATTTATCTTATCATATTATCTCTATCAGATCTCACTTTCGCAAGTGGCCGTGAAGGGATTGACAACCCCTTTATCGCATTGGTTGCGAGTTCTTTGTTTGTTTGTGTAGGTGCGTGGGACTTGTGAGGAGCCTCCTACTGGATTGATACCTTGGTTCTCAAAAACTGAGGGAAATACTTACGCTACTGTGCTGCATCACCCTTTCCTCTTCAAGGAAAACCAACAGAAGATCAAGACGTAGCAATCCGCGCGCTCTGCCTCAAGTTGAGCTCCGCCGCCCGGTTCACATCCACGACCTCCGGTTCTGCCTGCAGGAGAGCCTCGATGGCAGTGGCATGCGCGCGCTCCGCGTCGAGTTGAGCCTCTGCCTCCTGGTCCTCCTTTAGTATCGGCAGGTTGAACCACTGGTCTGCCTGCACCATGGGGGACTCAGACGCCGGAACAAAGTCGACGTCCATCATCTCATACCCATCAGGGGCCTTCTGCGCCGCAACCTCTGCCATGAACATTGGATCGGCTTCCTCCTCCTCGTAGCTTGGCTCCAGAGAACTCGGGGATTGGCTCGCCGCAAAGCGAGCTTGGGAACGGAGGTCTGTGGCACCGACAGCCGCTGCGATTTCTGCGCGGCGCTCCGGCGTCAGCATCTTGTAATACGTGATCTTGTGGAGCACCATGGCTTTCCGATGAACTAGGGGGCGCTTGATGCGGGCTAGGGGATCGAAAGGTGGGGGAATGGGCTGGAGATTAGGTGTGGTTTTAGGGCAGTGGCTGGCGTAGGCCGAGTAGTGAAGGTTCTGGTGTGAATAGTGGTTCCGGTGACGACCGGGCAATCGGTTTTGACTGCACATTGCTCTTGTCGCGTTCGCGTTGCAGCCCGACTCGCTAGACCCTCCATGTCACTCACCGAATGGAATGCGCTTCGTCCATCGTTTTCGCTCGCTTGTGGGACCACAGTTGAGAGCAAACAGACGTCCCTCCCCCTCCCCCGCCCGCGTCAATTATACTACCACTCCCTCTGTTTTATGCAGAGTAAATAAAAACAGAGGGAGTATACTACAGATGAGGATCCCCTGACATGGTCGAACCCATTGAGTAACTGACATGCGGGGCCTAGCAAGCATGGGGTGCACCAGTAAGTGACCGAAAGGGAGGGTAAGGTAGGGATACCTACGTCAGAGGATCCACTTCCACTACTACTCCCTCCTTCCATTTACTATACAGGGCCTAATGCGTTTTTCGAGCCTAACTTTGACCAAATGTTAGAGTAATAATATATGACATGCAACTTACACAAAGCATACAGTCAAATTTGTATGTGAAAGGAGCTTCCAATGATATAATTTTCACATTATACATCTCATGTACTACTATTAATCTTGACAATAGTCAAATGGAGTTTTGAAAAATGCATTAAAGCATGGTTAATAATATAGCCAGTCGATGGCTATAAGGAACTGCCATGTCATCTATAGCCATCATCTATTATATGCACTCATACAGTAGTGTGGGCTATAAGGTTGGCTATTTCCCGCAAAGAAAATTATAAGGTTGGCTATTGTATTAGTACTTATTTCCATCTCCTCTCTATCTCTTTCTTCATATTTATTGTATTTAACTAGGAATGCGTATATAGCTAGTCTCTTGCATGAGAGCTCACTCCCCTTACTTTTTCACATCTCTCTCCTCCACATAGGCCCTATATAAATGGAAGGAGGGAGTACTACTATGAGCACTGCATACTCTAGTACAGATGTTGTCAGTACTCCACTAGTACTATTGGAGAGGGAGCTTAAAAAAAGTTACTATTGGACTGGCTATACGGGGCGAAATCCTAGTAGGAAGAGCATGCGCGAGAACAAGCACATTCACGTGGTTGGAAACAAATTGGAAACCATCTCGAGTACAAATCTAGGAGTACGTACGAATCTAACAATATTGATTGGGCGTTATTGAATGTTGATACTTTTTTTTATCAAAGTAGAGATACTTTGACTACACATAAAACTTATATGTAAACTAGAAAGGATAGGAGGGAGTATATTGTATGTTCAAAAACGAAACGAACATTGAATACCCTTTATATATGATTTGCGGATGCTATGATCACTGGTTCAAAATATTGAATCCGCCTTAGGTATCACACATTCCCCCACTCGTTCTCTATCGATTTCATCTCGGGGTCCGGAGATCGACTGAAAGAGGACTAGTGTGGGTACAATACGTTCGTTTCGCTTATGAACGTA